>NC_132908.1:3757500-4057500 GCF_047675955.1 Chlorocebus sabaeus | reverse complement strand
TATTTTACAGAAAAAAAAAAAGTTTCTGGTAGAGGCCTGGAGAACGCTGTCATGGTTCTGAAAGTGTATATATTTTTTATTGTTCCTATCAAACTAATTTTATATAAGACATTAATGAAAAGGTCAAAACACATAATTCTCTGAAGCCTATTAGAAAAATTACTTCTGGGCTGGGCGCAGTGGCTCAAGCCTGTAATCCCAGCAATTTGGGAGGCCGAGACGGGCGGATCACGAGGTCAGAAGATTGAGACCATCCTGGCTAACACGGTGAAACCCCGTCTCTACTAAAAAACACAAAAAACTAGCCGGGCAAGGTGGCGGGCGCCTGTAGTCCCAGCTACTCGGGAGGCTGAGGCAGGAGAATGGCGTGAACCCAGGAGGCGGAGCTTGCAGTGAGCCGAGATCGCGCCACTGCACTCCAGCCTGGGTGACACAGCGAGACTCCGTCTCAAAAAAAAAAAAAAAAAAAAGAAAAATTACTTCTGTTGGGCTGGGAACGGTGGGTCATGCCTGTAATCCCAGCACTTTGGGAGGCTGAGGCAGGAGGATCACTCTTGAGGCCAAGAGTTTGAGACTAGCCTGGCCAACATGGCAAAACCCTATCTCTATAAAAAAAATTATATATGTGTATATATATGTGTGTGTGTGTTTGTGTGTGTGTATATATATATACACACACACACACACAGAAACAAAAATTAGTTGGGCGTGGTGGCACACGCCTGTAGTCTCAGCTACTTGGGAGGCTAAGTCAGGAGAATCACTTGAGCCTGGGAGGTGGAGGTTGCAGTGAGCCGAGATTGAGCCACTGCACTAGAGCCTGGGCAACAGAGCAAGACTGTCTCAGAAAAAGTAAAGAAAAGAAACATTACCTCTGTTAACTTCTTTAAATTCTTAGGTACAGGTGGTAATTTGTTTCTTTGTTAAAATTGATGTCAAGTCATTTTGTGTTTCAGTTTTCTTTTGCTATTTCTTTGGATTTTTCTATGCATCTACATAATATAGTAGTATTTCTTTGAATTAATATGCTATAGTTTAATCATTTCCTGTTTTAGCTTTTTAGATTGCTTGAAGATTTTTCTTTCCTTTGTAAATATTGCAACTTTAAGGAATTTGTGACTTTTGAAGCTCTCTGTTTAGGCAGATGGCAAAGGAGTGACCATCTTATTTTTATTAATTTTTTATTATAAAAGTAAAACATGCTTTTGGTGTTTTAGAAAAGACAAATAAGCAAAAAGAAGATTAAAAAACATTTACCAACTAGACATAGCCATTTTGAATGTTTCAACATGAGGTTTTTAGACTCTTTCAGTGCATATACAATATATATCAAATATTTATTCAAAATCAAATATATGTCAGTGCATATAAATATATATAGATATAATGGTGTCATATTAAACACACTGTCTTATAACCCCTTTTTCTAACCTAATGGATCATGAATACCTTTCCACTTAAATCTGTATATATATCTTTGTTTATTTTATTTTATTTTATCTTATTTTTATTTTATTTTATTTTTTTTTGAGATGGAGTCTCGTTCTGCCGCCCAGGCTGGAGTATGGTGGCCGGATCTCAGCTCACTGCAAGCTCCGCCTCCCGGGTTTACGCCATTCTCCTGCCTCAGCCTCCGGAGTAGCTGGGACTACAGGCGCCGCCACCTCGCCTGGCTAGTTTTTTGTATTTTTAGTAGAATCGGGGTTTCACCGTGTTAGCCAGGATGGTCTCGATCTCCTGACCTCGTGATCCGCCCGTCTCGGCCTCCCAAAGTGCTGGGATTACAGGCTTGAGCCACCGCGCCCGGCCTATTTTATCTTATTTTTTTATTTTATTTTAGTTTATTTTTGAGACAGTCTTGCTCTATCACCCAGGCTGGAGTGCAGGGGCGTGATCTCGGCTCACTGCAACCTCTGCCTCCTGAGTTCAAGAGATTCTCCTGCCTCAGACTCCCCAGTAGCTGGGACTACAGGCGTCCACCACCACACCCAGCTAATTTTTGTATTTTTAGTAGAGACGGGGTTTCACCATGTGGGCCAGGATGGTCTCCAACTCCTGACCTCAGGTGATCCACCCACCTCAGCCTCCCAAAGTGCTGGGATTACAGGCATGAGCCACCGTGCCTGGCCGAGTCTGTATATACATCTGTGTCGTCATTTTAAATGACTAATATTTTATTTTGGGGATGTACTATAATTTATTCAGGAAATATCTCTTGTTGGAAATGTAGATTGTTTCCAATTTTGAATCATTGTATATCACAATACCACGCTGTTGATAATCCAGCCATCCCTCAAATCAGAATGCATTTTATAATTTAATGGTATGTCATAGTTTAACTGGCAGCACTTTGTGTTATTTTTTAATAGAACAAAATGTAGTAAAATATCTTATTAACATCTTAGACTCGATGAAATATAATATTGTCAGTTATAACAGTGTGACGAATATCCGTATTTGCCGTTGTCTTTGTCCACAATAATTAGTAGCGGGGCCAAATCCCTTTTTCATATGTGTGTTGCCCTTTTGTATTTCTTTATGAGTTGCCTGTAAATTGCTTGTCTTTTCCTTATTGATTTGTGAAAGTTCTTTATTTATGTAAATATCTTTAATCTTCGTCTTCCATATATGTTGTAAAATGTCTCCCATTTTCTCATTTGTCTTTCAATTGTGATACTTCTTGATATGTGGAAATTTAAAATCTTTATGTTGGTCTTATCTATCCATCATTGTTTATGGTTTCTACCTTTGGTAACATGATTAGAAAAGCCTTCCCCACCTGAGGACTATGTAAAATATTAACCTGTATTTTCTTCTAATATTTTTATGTTTTTCTTTTCTTTTCTTTTCTTTTCTTTCTTGAGGCAGGGTCTCACTCTGGGCAGGCTGGAGTGCAGTGGCGTGATCTCACTGCAGCTTTCATCTCCTGGGCTTAGGTGATCTTCCCACCTCAGCCTCCCAAGTAGCTGGGATGTGGTTTTAACGTGTGGAAGAGATTTATTCCTTTAACAGTCACCTGTTAAGAGTCTTAGATTTCACTGATGTGTCTTGTTAGGAAACCTTATAACAAATGTATTTCTTAAACTTACATCTGGAGCTCTGCAAAGCGTTAGCTATTCTGCAGGAGTGATAGAGGGTCTTCTGTGTGGCCAGCTCCTCTGGAGCCAGGGAGCCACAGAGCCGCTCCTGGTTCTGAGGGTGGTGACAGTGGGAGGTGGAGATGGCTTCATTGTACAGCACCACACCCAACTAATTTTTAAGTATTTGGTAGAGATGGGAGTCTCATTATATTGCCCAGTCTGGTCTTGAACTTCTGGGTTCAAACTCTCCTCCCACCTTGGCCTCCCAAAGTGCTGGGATAACAAGCATGAACCATTGTGCCTGGACTGGGCATACCACAAGTTAAAAAATTCAGTTTATCAGTTAATGGATATTTGAGTTGTTTCCAGTTTTTGGCTAGTATGAATAGAGTTGCTGTGAACATTCACAAGTCTTTTGTGCATTTATATTTTTATTTCTTTTGGTTAAATGCATAGGAGTGGAGTGACTGGGTTGTGTGATGAGTGTGTTTAACTTTATAGGAAACCATGAAGCTGAAAGTGTTGTTTCTTTGTCACTGGCCACTTAATTGAATGCTTATTCTTTTTTTTTTTTTTTTTTCCCTGAGACAGAGTCTCACTTTATTGCCCAGGCTGGAGTGGTGGCACCATTTTGGCTCACTGCCACCTCTGCCTCCCGGGTTCAAGCAATTCTCCTGCCTAAGGCTCCCAAGTACCTAGGATTACAGGTATGCGCCACCATGCCTGGCTAATTTCTTTCGTATTTTCAATAGAGATGGCATTTTGCCATGCTGGCCAGGCTGGTCTCAAACTCCTGACATCGAGTGATCCACCCACCTCAGCCTCTCAAAGTACTGGGATTACAGGTGTGAGTTGCCGCGCCTGGCCTGTGTCTGATTTTTAAAAATCAGAGAGCCTTAGATTTTTCTTGGCAGAAAATCATATAAATTTTAAATCCCCTCCTTTTCAGTTTTTACATCTCATTTTAAAAAATTGGACTGAAAGGTAAAGGCCAAATATATGCCTGTTGTCTGTTTAGGAGTTACAGTAACATTTGATGTGTGTGTGTGTGTGTGTGTGTGTGTGTGTGTATGTGTACATACCTGTGTGCGTGTGTGTGGGTGTTTTCCCTCTGTAAGAAAAGAAAGCATGATGTAATGTGCAGGGAATAATCATAATAAAGAAAATGCTGGCGTGCTTCTTGAGTGCTCCTTGTTGCTAAATTGGCCATTTACTCCTAAAGGACGTTGGAGAAGGGTGTTTGATCTCTCTACAGCCAAAAAGACCACCTGAAAACCCTCCTGGGCCTCATGAATGTGCTTGTCTCTCCAGATGTCACAGGAACTGTCCTTGGGGGGCGACGAGGCTGTGCTGTTCCATGCCGGCACAGTCTCAAGCTCTTCCCAATTGCGAGTGAGTTTTGAACAAAACTGTAACTTCCCTGCATAGGGCTTACATTTGTCCTCGTCTTACACCCCATAGTGCAGTGAGTCCACACGCTAGCCGTGGAAAGCATGTACAGAAAGGAGGCTGATTCTTTTTTTTTTTTTTTTTTTGAGACGGAGTCTCATTCTTGTCACCCAGGCTGGAGTGCAGTGGCGCAGTCTCAGCTCATTGCAACCCCACCTCCTGGGTTCATGTGAGTCTTCTGCCTCAGCCCCCTGAGCAGCTGGGATTACAGGCACCCGCCACCTTGCCTGGCTGATTTTTGTATTTTTAGTAGATACGGCGTTTTGCCATGTTGGCCAGGCTGGTCTTGGACTCCTGACCTCAGGTGATCTGCCCGCCTCGGCCTCCCAAAGTGCTGAGATTACAGGCGTGAGCCACTGCACCCAGCCAGGAGGCTGATTCTTAATTATCGATGTCTGGGCCGGACACGAACTCCTGGGCTCAAGTGGTCCTCCCACCTCAGCCTCCCAAGTAGCTGGGACCACAGGCATGTGCTACCCCACCCAGCTGTATTTTGCATTTGCTCTGTCATCACTTTGTGCTTTTGTGCCTTCCTTTTCTCCTCATTAACTAGGTATCTGTCACTTAAAGAAATAACACCGATGTGTTTCAGGATAATAGAACCCCTATGAACTCTTCCAGACTTAAAATTCATCCATTTCTCCAAAAAACCCTGCCTGCATTTTTCCCAGATAAGCCAGACGCTCTCAGTAGCCGGGTATCTGCAGGTTGGACCCCTGCCCACCTTACAAGATCCAGTAACATTTCCTTTGGAAAGTTTTTCCTGACTCCTCCCCCGGCCACCCCGCATCCCCGCTCCCACCCCCCCCCCCCACCCCCCGCCCCAGCCGCCGTTCCTTGCCAGGTCTCTGTTTAGCTCCTTTCGCCTTAATGGGTCTTTGGAATTGTGTCTTCCCTTCTCTGAGCTCTCCAGGACACATTTTGCAACATTTTTGTGTCCCTGGTGTATGGTGCTTAGCAGACGCTCAGTATTTACATGTTGACAGATTGCACACATGGGACCAAGTAAATTTCTCGCCAGTACATCCAGTTTTCCCTCACCTCTTCTGCTGTAAATTAATGTTCCTCTGAGATTTAAAAAATTAACTCAGTGGTTGGCCGGGCACGGTGGCTCACGCCTGTAATCCCAGCACTTTGGGAGGCCGAGGCTGGTGGATCACGAGGTCAGGAGATCGAGACCATCCTGGCTAACAGTGAAACCCCGTCTCTACTGAAGAATACAAAAAATTAGCCAGGCATGGTGGCGAGAGCCTGTAGTCCCAGCTACTTGGGAGGCTGAGGCAGGAGAATGGCGTGAACCCGGGAGGCGGAGGTTGCAGTGAGCCGAGATTGTGCCACTGCACTCCAGCCTGGGCGACAGAGCAAGACTCCGTCTCAAAAAAAAAAAAAAAAAAAAAATTACCTCAGTGGTTAAAGTAAGAGATTAAAATTAGGCACTGACCAGGCATGATGGCTCATGCCTGTAATCCCAGCACTTTGGGAGGCTGATGCGGACGGATCAGCAGAGGTAAGGAGTTCGAGACCAGCCTGGCCAACATGGCGCCTGTCTCTACTAAAAATACAAAAGTTATCTGGGCGTGGTGGCACCTGCTTGTAATCTCAGCTACTTGGGAGGCTGAGACAGGAGAATCACTTGAACTCGGGAGGTGGAGGTTGCAATGAGCCGAGATGGTGCCACTGCACTCCATACATATGTATGTGTGTGTGTATATATATACACATACAGGTCTCACCTTGTCACCTAGGCTGGAGTGGAGTGGCATGATCACAGCTCACTGTAGCCTCAGCTTCCTGGGCTGAAGTGATCCTCCCACCTCAGCCTCCTGAGTAGCTGGGACTACAGGCATGCACCACCATAGCTGGCTAATTTTTCTATTTTTTTGTGGAGACGGTCTCACCACGTTGCCCAGGCTGGTCTTGAACTCCTGGGCTCAAGTGATCCTCCTGCCTCAGCCTCTCAAAGGGATTACAGGTGTGAGCCACTATACCTGGCCATAAAGTAGTACTTAAAAGTATAACAATTTTACTTAAATCTTTGTTAGATTCAGAATAACCTTTTGAATTTTCTATGTAAAGAAATACTGAACTTCTTTTTTTTCCCTCAATCACTTTTTAACCTTACACTTAGTAGACAATTTGCTAGTGTGTTTTCTTTTTCTTTTTTCTTTTTTTTTTTTCCTTGCCACAGGGTGTTGCCCTGTCATCTGGACCCGGGTACAGTGACGTGAGTGTCGCTCACTGAAGCCTTGACCTCCTGGGTTCAAATGACCCACCCACCACTGTTGCCCAAGTAGCTGGGATTATAGGCATACACCACCATGCCTGGCTAATTGTTTTTTTAATTTAATTTTTTTTTTTTTTTGTAGAGACAGAACCACACTATGTTGCCCAGCCTGGTCTTGAACTCCTGGCCTCAAGTGCTCCTCCCACCTCAACTTCCCAAAGTGCTGGGATTACAGGCATGAGCCACTGTGCCCAGCCAGATTTTTTGTCATGATTCTATTTTTATCTCTTCTATCGATTTTTTTCTTATATCTTTTTTCTCACTTATTTTAAGTGATTGCCCGAAATTTACAATGTACATTTTTTATCAGTCTGCCTCCAAATATTATACCATTTATTATATAAGAAGCTTGTAAGAATTCTTCATAACTATAAGTTACTACGAGGTTCTATAAGAACCTTGTAAACATTTATGATGCTCATAGTGTCATAACAATGTGTTTTATATATATTATAAACCCATAATATGTTGTTGTTATTTTTACAGGAAATTACCTTTTAGAACAATGTTGTTCGATTAAACTTCCTGCAATGATGGGAATGGTTTATATCTAGACTATACAGTATGGTAGCCACTATCTGTGTGTGAACATTGAGTACCAGAGAACAACTGAATTTTAAATAAACTAGTTTAATTTAAATAATTTAAATTTAAGTGACTGCCATATAGACAGTGTAGTTTTAGAACAATGAAAGATTTGAAAATCCTTCTTCTTTTTAGGCCACTTCAGGAACTCTTCGTTTCTTTGTGTAGATCTATAGTTTTCTGTCTCATACCATCTTCTGACTGAAAAACTTCCTTTAACATTTTTTATGCTATAGGTCTTCTGGGAATAAATGATCTCAGCCTTTGTCTGTCTGAAAAAGTTTTTATTTCCCTCCCATTAAAAAATGTTTTTAGGCCGGGCACAACGGCTCACGCCTATAATCCCAGCACTTTGGGAAGCCAAGGTAGGTGGATCACCTGCAGTCAGGAGTTCAAGACCAGCCTGGCCAACATGGCAAACCCCCGTCTCTACTAAAAATACAAAAATTAGCTGGGTGTGGTGGCGGGTGCCTGTAATCCCAGCTACTCGGGAGGCTGAGGCAGGAGAATCACTTGAACCCGGGTGGCAGAGGCTGCAGTGAGCTGAGATCGCGTCATTGCACTCCAGTCTGGGCAACTGAGAGAGACTTCTGTCTCAAAAAAAAAAAAAAAGTATTTTTAAAGAGGGCCAGGCACAGTGACTCACGCTTGTAATTCCAGCACTTTGGGAGGGTGAGGCGAGTTGATCACTTGAGGCCAGGAGTTGGAGACCTGCCTGGCCGACAAGGCGAAACCCCATCTCTACCAAAAATTAGCCGGGCATGGTGGCGCATGCCTGTAGTTCCAGCTACCTGGGAGGCCGAGGCAGGAGAATTGCTTGAACCCAGGAGGTTGCAGAGAGCCGAGATCACGTCACCGCATTCCAGCCTGGGCAATAGAGTGAGACCCTTTCTTAAAAAAAAAAAGTTAAGAAAAAATTTCATACCAAGCAGATCCAAGAGACACTCATTTTTAAGAGTTGGGCTTTTGTTTGTTTGTTTGTTTCTGTTTTTTTTTTTTTAGGATAAAAAAAGTTTGTGTTGAAAAAAATTTTTTGCAACTTATTCTTTTAGTACTTTAAAGATATCACACCGCTGCCTTCTGGCTTGTGTTGTATTGATGAGAAGTCTGCTATAATTCTTCTCTCTGTTCCTCTGAATGTAGTATGTTTCCTAGTTCCCACTCTCACCCTCGCAGCTTTTAAGATTTTCTCTTTATTTTTACTTTTCGACAATTTGGACATGATGTGGTTTTGGTGTTTCTCTTTTTTGGAGTCTTCGAAACTTGGATCTGTGTTTTGATGTCTTTTATTATGTTTAAAAAATTATTGGCCATTATCTCTTCAAATATTTCCTTCTATTCTTTCTTCTTCGAGCATTTTCTTTTTCTTAGAAACATTTAATAGGGGCTTATGAACAGAAGCTATGTCTGTTCTCAGGCTTCTGTTCATTTGTCTGTGAACTGGGGCTGCAGCAAGACGAGACAGTGGATCCCTGCACCATTATTCCCCGGCCCCAAGGCTTGTATACCGTAGGGAAGGGGTGATTCAGAGGGATGTGTAGGTCAGTGTGAGTACAATAACCTCAAAGTTGTTTGACCTAAGGTCAGGATTTATGGTAAGAACTTGGTCTTACACAAGGAACAGTGCATCAACTGGAAATCTTAGAGGGCTTCCTGGAACTGGGGTTAATCAGAAGCCAGCATGTCGGAGTAGTATCCAAGACGGAGCTACTTCAGCCTCCACAGTCCACTCCTGTAATCCAGCCGTTGTAATCTCACATGCCCTCTTCTTCCTTGATGGTCCCTGAGCCTTTAAGGAGGGTGCTTGACACTGTATAGCTTTAGCAGCAGTGCCTTGGTCCTGGAAAACAGATCGGGCCCAGTGGGATTCCAAACGAGGGAGATTCACGGGCTGTTGAATCACCTTCAGTTCTCAGAATGCCGTGGCTTTGGTTCTCTCAGAATAGGCAACACAATGTGAGATACAGAACATCAATCACTTGAATAGTAGAATACTGTGCACACAGAGATTACAATAGAAAGAGAATCCCAGCTACTCAGGAGGTTAAGGCATGAGAACCGCTTGAACCCAGGAGGCGGAGGTTGCAGTGAGCCAAGATGGCACCACTGCACTCCAGCCTGGATGACAGTGAGACTGCATCTCAAACAAACAAACCACAAACCAAACCCAGAACTTGTGTGCCAGAACAACAGTGAAAAGAGAATGTATTCTGTTAAGGGAGCCAACGAAAATGCATCATGACGAAAATTAAAACTCGGTTCTTCTTTAGAGACTTGTTGCAGCCAGGAAAAAATGCAGGATTAGCCCAAATTGTAGGCAGATAATAAAAACTCAAAAACAATGGTTAAGGCTAGAATCTAAAGTTTTCTTTCTCCAGTTTCCCCATTTCTACCAAGGATACATTATATATATGATAGTAAGACCAATTTATTTGCAAAACAAATTTTAGTTGCTTTATACTTGGCCTGATGATTTACATCAAATGTAGCAAGAATCGTGATCTGCCATTTTTAAGTTGACTTTGTAGGAACCTTTATAAGGAATTTGACTTCTTAAAAGCCTCAAGACCAGATACTGATCTGTTTTCAACTTTTTTGATTGATTTATTTATTTAGAGACAGAGTTTCGCTCTTGTTGCCCAGGCTGAAGTGCAGTAGCACCATCTTGGCTCACTGCAACTTCCACCTCTCAAGTTCGATGGATTCTCCTGCCTCAGCCTCCCAAGTAGCCGGGATTACAGACATGGATCACCATGGCTGGCTAATTTTTGTATTTTTAGTAGAGATGGGATTTTACCATATTGGCCAGGCTGGCCTCGAACTCCTGGCCTCAAGTCATCCACCCATCTGGGCCTTCCAAAATGCTGGGATTACAGGTGTGAGCCAAGACGCCTGACCACTACTTGGTTACTTTGTAACCCCACCTCTTTGATGGGTCAAGAAAAGTTGTGGTTATATTGTTTATCTTGGTTTTTATTATTATTATTGTTATTTTATTTTTTGAGGCAGAGCCTCTCTCTGTTGCCCAGGCTGGAGTACAGTGGTCTGATCATGGCTCACTGCAGCCTTGACCTTCTGGGCTCAAAGTAATCCTCCCATCTCAGACTCTTGAGTAGCTAGAACTATAGGCATGCATCACAACACCCAGCTAATTTTTATGTATTTTTGTGTGTCGATGGGGTCTTACTATGTTGCTTAGGCTGGTCCTGAACTCCTGGGGTCAAGTAATCCTCCTGCCTTGGCCTCCCAAAGTGATAGGATTACAGGTGTGAGCCACTGCACTTGGCTTTTTTTCTTTTTAAAGAGAAAGGATCTCTCTATGTTGCCCAGGCTGGACTTGACCTCCTGAACTCAAGCGATCCTCCTGCCTTGGCCTTTGAAAGCACTGGGATTACAGGTGTGAGCCACCAGGCGCAGCCAGTTTTAATTTTTGTTAGGTAGAATGACATTCCAGGTTTCTAAAAATAACTTCTGCTTGGTTATTTTTCTTTTTCTTTTTTTTTTTTTTTGAGAGGGAGTCTGAGTCTGGCTCTGTGGCCCAGGCTGGAGTGCAGTGGCCGGATCTCAGCTCACTGCAAGCTCCGCCTCCCGGGTTTACGCCATTCTCCTGCCTCAGCCTCCCGAGTAGCTGGGACTACAGGCGCCGCCACCACGCCCGGCTAGTTTTTTGTATTTTTTAGTAGAGACTGGGTTTCACCGTGTTAGCCAGGGTGGTCTCGATCTCCTGACCTCGTGATCCGCCCGTCTCGACCTCCCAAAGTGCTGGGATTACAGGCTTGAGCCACCGCGCCCGGCCTGCTTGGTTATTTTTCAAAAATTTTGTTGAGTTCAGTAATTATGTGAGATTGATCACATAATATTATTTGAAACTTTCGTCCACGTCCTTTTCTTTACTGATAGAGAAAAGCCAGGTATAAGAAATACATGTGTGTTTGTCTTTTATAAATATATGTTACCCAGTTTTCCAGTTACTAGCTGCAAGTTTTTTTTCCAGGTCATAATTTGGAGAAAAATATATGCGTGAAAATGATAACGATAAAGCTTATTTTCTATACGACAAACAGTGAGTGAGATGGAAATATATGTCCTTACTAGTAGTTTTAAAAGTACAAAAGAGAGTGCCTTAAAAGTATACACACACACACACACAATTTTTTTGAGACAGAGGCTCACTCTGTTGCCCAGGCTGGAGTGCAGTGGCGCAATCTCGACTCACTGCAACCTTTGCCTCCTGGGTTCAAACAATTCTTATGCCTCACCCACCTGAGTGGCTGGAATTACAGGCATGTGCCACCACACCTGGCTAATTTTTTTGTACTTTTAGTAGAGACAGGGTTTCACCATCTTGGCCAGACTGGTTGCCAACTCCTGCCCTCAAGTGATCCACCTGCCTCAGCCTCCCAAAGTGCTGGGATGACAAGTGTGAGCCACCCCGCCCAGCTGCATTATATACTTTTTAAGGCAGAGAAAATTTTCTAAAACTTGATGGGTGGCCTGTTGTTGCTGGTTCATTTCTAAAGAACAGAAGTAAGAACTATAATGCTGTCCAAATCCTGGAAGAGGAGCCTTAGAAGATGGTCCTGTAGGTACAAGAGAAGAGTTTACTCAGTGATACAAATATAATTGAGAATAGCAAATATTGAACAGCAGCCAAATTCCTGCCAATAGGTGATCATTGAGATAACTCCAGCAAGTCAACCTGATAGACTATATTCCATTTATTCATTGTTCATAGAATATATTCTCTGTATTCGTTGTTCTTCCAACCTTTGTTGAAGCCCCATTCTGTGTCAGACTCGGCACGAAGTGTCCGAGATGCCTTCTCTCATTACCCCTTCACAGCTCCCCCGAGAAGTAGACATTAGTTTCATTATCTCCATTTTACAACCAAGGAACCAAGGCACAGAAATATTAAATTACTTCCCTAGGTCATGCAGCTAGTGTGTGGTGGGCTAAATGTACAATCCCACTAATGATAATAATGAATTACAGCAGCAGCATATTGAAATAAGAATAAAAATTCGAAAAATCTCTTTGATTCATAAAGATAAAAAACTGGTTCTAGTTGTTGGTGGTGCAAGGAAAGGGAACCCAGGCGCTCTGAAACACTGTTGGTGGGACTACGAATTGCAGAAACCTTTCTGGAGGACATTTCGCATATCTTCAGAATTTCACATGTCATACCGTTTCACCAAGTCCTTTCACTTTTAGGGATTTACCCTATGGTGATATTTGCCTAAGTGCAAAAATGTATTTATGAGAATCTTGGTTACTGTCTTTCTTGTAATAGCAGAAAATTAGAAATCACTTGAACATCTATCAAGTGGAAATTATGGTCTGTCCTTATGGTGGAATACTTGTAACCATTTGTAAGAATGAGGTAGATCTGTGTGTACCCATATGCGCAAAAGAGCCATCGTGAATTGTTAATTGAAAAAAGCAGGCAACTGCACCATATGTAAAACATGATCTCATTTTCCATAAAACAATGTGTTTGATAACGTGGGTCTAGAGAGATAATAATACATGTGTTGAATGATATATACAAATTTATATACAGTGAGTGTCCTCTACAGTGGCATTAGAGCAACTTGTACTAATTTATTTTGTTTTTTTTTTTACAAGTATAATTTTATTATCAGAAAAACAAGATTTTTAAAAAACCATTATATGAGTTATCCTAGTTGGCAAAAATGTATGTTTTTCCTCACTTAAGTGAGGAAAAGAGATGCACAATCAACCTTGGCTGTGTAAGGGGTGCAGGTGAAATATGAACTTGTCTGGGTATGAGAGTATCATGTCCTGTGCATTTTTTAATTTCCTAAACTGCTTAAATTATAAATCATTAATGATAATTATTAAAAGACTTTGTTTTCCCTACAGTTAGAAAAACTTGTTTGAAGACCTCAAATCCCAAAAGTGAAAGAGGAAAAAAAAATTATTGCTACGGTTTTTTTTCCTTAACCCATTTAACTAAAGAATTAATTAAATTCTATGTTGCAGTTTTTCACCAAAAGTGCAACATAGAGTTAGTTCAGTCACCACAGAAAGATTCAGAGATTGGATTTTGCTGACTTAGTGAAGCTACTAAGATACAAATTCACAAAGTAAATGTTTGCACACATTAGCTACAGTGGCAGAGTGTTTGGGAGGTTGCAGCCCACCTCCCGGGGAGGGAGATCCATCCTCTTGGTCAGCAAAGGCCCTGAATTGAGCCACTCCCCAGGGTCAACTGCAGGCTGTGTTGATCTCGGAACTTCTCTGGGGGTCCAGTTCCGTTTAGGACAGACCATAAAATACATCTCTCTAGGGTGGGTAGAGCTACCCCATTACTTACCCTTGAAATGGACTCAGCCGTTCCTGGAGGGTGACTCAGTTGAGGCAGAACTGTCTTAATTCGGTAACTCTCCTAATTGGAGCCAGAAGTTCTGGGTTTGACCCAGACCCCTCTTGGTCTGGAGTGGAGTTGTGGCGTGTCTAATGCTGCCAGATCATGTTCACTGTTAGAAGCCTGGGGAAGGGAAGGAACTTGTTCAGCCAACTCAGAAACAGGCATAGCGCAAGGAGGAGGATTTTAATAATTTTACTATATAATAAATAGACTAAAATGATAGTATTTTACTACCCTTGTGAGCTGGTGGTGTTTCTGAATATTATTTCGATCTGTTTAACAGTTCCATTTGTTTAAAACCCTGCACTTTGGGCAGGAGTTCTTATTTCTAATTTAGGATGAATTTTTTCTCATCTCCCTCCATTCTGTGATTCTAATTTTTTTTTAAGTTATTTCCGTTCTTAAAACTCTTTCCTAGAGCTGGGCATCAGCCGCAATTTTCTCTGCATCTGTCCCAGATGAGCACTTACAGCCCAATTGTCTAAAAGATCAGGAAATGCCATAGTGAAGTTGCACTTGCTTTGATGTAATAATGAATGTTTCCTTCATCTGAAGAACATTTGAAATTTATGGAAAAGTGAATCTTTTCTTTGAATTATATGTAAATGAAATTGTTGGGCTGGACCAGGTTATGTTTAACTGGGCAGTTTTGAAATTCTAATAGCTCCTACAAGTGGGAATCTTTTAAAGCTAATTTTTTGATATGAATTATTTATCATTCTAAAGAATAATATTCACTTTTTTTTTCCCTGGATCTCATGTAAATGTTATTGGACAATATGACCCATCTCTTTAAAAAGTGAAATTGTTGGCCGGGAGCTGTGGCTCGCACTTATAATCCCAGCACTTTGGGAGGCTGAGGCAGGAGGATCACTTGAGCCCAGGCATTTGAGACCAGCCTGGGCAACAGCGAGACCTCATTTCTACAAATAATAAAAAAAATTAGCTGGATGTGGTGTCTTGCACCTTTGGTCCAAGCTACTCTGGAGGCTGAGGTAGGAGGACTGTTTTGAACCTGGGAGGTGGAGCCTGCAGTGAGCCCTGTTCATGCCACTGCACTCCAGCCTGGGCAGCAGAGTGAGACCCCCAGCTCTAAATAAATAAATAAAGGTAAAATCGCTGATCAGTCACTAGGGAGAGGAGAGAGAAAAGTAAATATACTCAAAGAGTGGGAAAAGCTTTGAAGTGGCGTATCAAAATGAAAAAAACGAGTTTTTTTACAGACAAAAGATTTATGGGGAATTATATATTAGAACTATTTAAGACTTCTTAACACTTCACAATTGTGTGATTTTGTAAGGTTTTTGGGGATTTTCATAATGAGATGTAGATGGAATGTTCCCATTGCCCATCACAGATTATTCGGGCAAGTTCATACCCACTCCTAGAATGGAGAAGGGTCCCCTTCTCTGTGGTGAGGAAGTGCCCCTGTTCCTTAAGAGGCAGCAGCAGGAGGTAGAACACAACATCCCCCTTGTTAAAGTCATGGGCCTTAGGCTCGGCGCAGTGGCTCACGCCCCAAGGCGGGTGGATCACCTGAGGTCAGGAGTTCGATACTAGCCTGTCCAACATGGAGAAATTCAGTCACTACTAAAAATACAAAACTGAGCTGGGTGTGGTGCCTGTAATCCCAGCACTTTGGGAGGCCGAGGCGGGCAGATCACCTGAGGTCAGGAGTTCCAGACCATCCTGACCAACATGGAGAAACCCTACCTCTACTAAAAATGCAAAAATTAGCCAGGTGTGGTAGCACACACCTGTAATCCCAGCTACTCAGGAGGCTGAGGCAGGAGAATCGCTTAAACACGGGAGGCGGAGGTGGTGGTGAGCTGAGATCGTGCTATTGCACTCCAGCCTGGGCAACAGAGTGAGACTCCATCTCAAAAAATAAATACATAAACAAATAAAAATAAAGTCATGGGCCTCGATGGGAGGCTGTACGTTGACATGTGACATTAGACTTCTGCCATTATTTCAGATTTCACACCTGCCCTTCTGGCAACATGGTGTTGCTGTGAGATCTTGAGAGGAGATGAATGATGCTTTCCAAGTAGTGATATTCCAGTAGGGAAAATAGGAATAAAATTGGAAAGCATCAAATATTTGAAAGGAAACGAAAACAGGGCTTACTTTCCCTTTCGGCCGGCGTTAGGAGGGTGCACTTTGGAACTGAAAGTGAAAGGAGCATGCAGGTGTTTGGGGCAGGGTGGGGGGAGAGTGAAGATAATTTTAAAGACCCTGGTGCTTTGATCTGAGAGCACCCCTCATTTGTACTCAGTTCAGAGCTAAGTGAATTACTGTGCAGATGACATGACGAGAGAGGGGCATTTTCCAATAGTAGCTTCAGGTCTGGCATGTGGGCCAGTTAGAGATGGACACACGCAGTCGGGGAGCTGCTATAAATTGAAGCCTGGTGATGGACATACTACAGGCTTGGCTGCAGCTAATGCTCATGACCTTTCACTTCTCCTTCCTCTGTCACTCTGTGTATTCACTCTCTCCATTTTCCTCCCTCACCTATTCACCAGCCATGAATCAGGAGTGGACTGATTCATGTGGACTGATTCAGTGGCAAGGATCAGCCTGTAGGGAAGTGATGTGGGCCGAGGGATCTCGCCCTGTGGCCCAGGCTGGAATGCAGTGGCACAATACTGGCTCACTGCAGCTTCCACCTTCTAGGCTCAAGAGATTCTCTCACCTCAGCCCCCAAGTAGCCGAGACTACAGGTGTGTACCATTGGGCCAGCTAATTTTTATTTTTATTTTTTGTAGACACAGGGTCTTACTGTATACCCAGGCTCTTCTTGAACTACTGTGCTCTAGCAGTCGTCCCACCTTTGGCCTTCCAAACACTTTGGCCTTCCAAAGTGTTGAGATGACAGGTGTGAGCCACTGTGCCCTGCTGATGCTCAGGTTATTAACTTGAGACTTTTCTTTTTTTCTGATACAGGCTTTTAACATTATACGTTTCTCCCTAAGTACTTCTCATATAGCTGCATCCATAAATTTTGATCTGCTGTGCTTTTCTTTTCCTGCAGTTTGAAGTATTTTTAAACTTCCCTTGTGATTTCTTCTTTGACTTTTGAATTATTTAGATATGTTTTCTAATTTCTAAGTAGTTGAAGAGTCCACAAATTTCTTTCTGTTCTTGATTTTTAAAAATTCCATTTTGGTAGAGAACATGCTTTATATGATTTTAAGTCTTTTAAATTTATTGACACTTATGTTATGACCTAGCCCATGATTCATTCTAAACAATGCGGTATGTACACTTGAAAAGAATATATATTCTATTTGTTGTTGCTTGACATGGTCTACAGATGTTAGTTAGGTCAAGTTGGTTGACGATGCTGTTTGAAGTACTGATTTTCTGTTTAACTGTTATGTCAGTTATTGAGAGTGGAATATTGAAGTCTCCAAACATTATTGTGAATTGTCTGTTTCTCCCTTCAGTTCAGTCAGTGTTTGCTTTATTGTATTTTCACTCTGTTATTAAGTGCATATATGTTTATATTTTTATATATTCCTCATGAATTGACCCTTTTATTGTTACAAAATTTCTTCTTTTTCTCTCATAACTTTTTTGTCTTACAGTTTTAGTCTGTGGGACTTTTTGTGTTTTTGTTTGTTTGTTTTGAGACAGGGTATCACTCTGTCACCCAGGCTGGAGTACAGTGGCACAATCATAGCTTACTGTAACCTTGAATTCCTGTACTCAAGCAATCCTCCTGCCACAGCCTCCCATACTTTCTCTGATATTATTACAGCTACTGCAAAGCAAATTTCTTATGGTTTTGTTTGCTTAGTACATTTTTCTCCATCTGCATCTCTTGCAGACAGCACATGGTTGGGACTTCTAAAAAATTTAGTCTGACAGTCTTCACCTTTTATTGGAGTGTTTAATCCATTTACATTTAATGTGATTATTGATATGCTTGGATTACATCTAACATTTTGCTATGTTTTCTGTCTCATATCTTTTTGTTCTATTTCTCCTTACTATTTTCTTTTGTGTTAAATATATATTTTCTAGTGTTCTGTTTTCATCTGTTTGGTGAGGTTTTTAATACTTCTTTGTATATTTTTAGTGGTTACTCTAAGGATTGCAATATGCTTCTCATCACAGTCTACTTTTTAAATATCTATATATAGTTTTTAAAAAGTAGAGATGGGGTTTTGCCATGTTGCCCAGGCTGGTTTCAAACTCCTGGATTCAAGTGATCCTCCCATCTCAGCCTCCCAAAGTGCTGGGATTACAGGCATGAGCCACCATGCCCAGCCCACAGTCTACTTTAGATTAATGCTAATTCATTTTCAATAAAATATAGAAACTTTGTTCCATTAAATGTCTATGTCTATCTACCTCTTTTGTGGTAATATGTCATACATATTATATCTTCATATGTTATAAGCCCAGTAGTAAAAGTCTGCAGTTATTGTTGTATGTACTTGTCTTTTAAATCAGCTAAGTGTAAAAAAGAGAATATTTATAAATCTGGTATATATTTGCCTATGTAATTAGTATTACTAGCACTCTTTATTTCTTCATGTGGATTCAGTATATAATCTGGTGGTTTTTTTTTCTTTCATCTTGAAGGTCTTCCTTTAGTATTTCTTGTCAGCAGGGTCTGCCAGTTACATATTTTCTGTCTTTTAGATAAAAGGAATATCTTTATTTCAACTTTTTAGTTTTGGGGTATAGTTTTGATGGATATGGACTTCTTGGTTGGAAGTTTTTCTTTCAGTGCTTTGAATATGTCATTTAACTGTTTTCTGGTCTCTGTTAGTTTCTAACGTGAAGTCAGCTATTAATCTTATCGTAGTGCTCCTTTACATGAAGAACCGTTTCGTCTTGATGCAGTCAGGATTTTCTCTTTGTTTTTGGCTTGCAACAGTTTGGCTATGATGTGTCATGGTGGCTCACTTTATTGAGTTGGTGTATTTTGAGCTTACTTTGAGTTTGTTAGATGTGAAGATTAATTTTTTAAAATGAAATTTGAGAAGTTTAAGCCGCTAGTTTTTCAAAAATTTTTTTCTGTTTCCTTTTGCTGCTGCTTCTTTTGAGGCCTCCTTTATATATATGTTGGTATGCTTGATGGTATCCCATGTGTTTCTGAGGTTCTTTTTATTTTTCTTTATGCTTTTTTATTTCTTCTTCAGATTGGATAATTTTAAGACCACTGATTCTTTCTTCTCCCATATCATAGCCGCTCTAGTGAAGTTTTCATTACAGTTATTATACTTTTGAACTCTAGAATTTCTGTTTGTTTTCTAATTTCTGTCTCTTTACTAGTATTCACTATTCGATGAGTCATTGTTATCATACTTTCCTTTAATTCTTTAAACATGAATTCCTTCATTTCCATTCTTACACCAGTTTCTTATAACTTTGAAATCTTTGTTAAGTCCAGTATCTGGGCCCCTTTAGAGTTTCCAATTATGACTCTTGCCTGAGTATAATTCACAATACTTTATGTTTCTTTGCATGTCTTGTATTTTATTTTTTTAAACTCTGTATTTTAGTTAATACATTGTAGCAACTCTGGATTATGATCACCTTTGGCAAAATGCAGGTTTGTTGTTTGTTTCTTTTTGTTTGTAACTTTCGTGGACTAATTCTGTGAAGTCTGTTTCCATAGCAGCTGCTGATGATCCTGCTTATTTTTTTTTTCTTATTTTAAAAATGTGTTTAAGCCTGGCTTTGCGGGGGTTACCCCTAGGTCAGCATCACTTAGTGGTCAGGCAGTGATTGTTCAGAGGTGTGCTGAAACACCTTGAGCTACTAACGCTTCTCACAATTTGCAGTGGATATGTGTGTAGGTTTAGGGACATGTTCAGAATTCAGACATATATTATACGAGTCTGCCTTGGCTTTTCCTTTTTGCCAGGCCTTTTCTGGCCTCCTTTGTGCGTGGGGTAGGCCTCACTTTAGCCAGAGATGAGTGGATAACTAGGATCCTCTTCAGTCTTTCCTGCCTGTGTGCAGCCTTCCAGAGCATGAAGAATGTGTGGGGCTTTACCACTCTCCACGGTAGCTCCCTTATTCTCTGTATCTTCTGGCTAGGTTTTTGGCTGGTCTGCTGATCTGTCGGCTGCCACAACCAGTATTGCAGGCTCAGGGTGGCTGAGATGTTGACCTTCTGTACATTTCCTGTTGTTTACAGGAAATCACTGTGGTTTATGTCAGTGCCTTTGGGCATGTGCTCTCCTCCATATCAAGTCAACCCGTCCAGCAGTGGAGCCACCAATTTTCATAGCTTGTCCCAGCCTGGTAGATGTACCAGCACGGGTGAACTGAGGGGAAGGAGAGGAGCCCCTCAGACCAAAGAATCACAGAACACCACTGCTCTGACTCAAGGTTTGGCCATTTTTCTTCTTCATTTTATTTTTTAATTCTTGAGATGAGGCCTTTCTCTGTCACTCAAGCTGGTGTGCAGTAACACAATCATAGCTCACTGTAGCCTCAAACTCCCAGGCTCAAGATATTTTCCTCCTTTTTAAAAAAGGAGCCTCCTGAGTGGCTGAGACTACAGGTGTGCACCACCATGCCAGGCTGACTTTTTGTTTTTTGTCAAGACGGGGTCTTGATATGTTGCCCAGGCTGGTCTCGAACTCCCAGCCTCAAGCAATCCCCTGGCCTCGGCCTCCCAAAGTGCTACGATTGCAGGTGGGAGCCACCATGCCCAGTGGCGCGTTTTTTCTTGAATAAACATTTTTCAATTTTTTGTACGTCTTTGGTTGATTTCCAGCCCTGTAGTGGTTGTTTTGACAGACTTGTCTAGTTTTATTGTTACTTTTTGAGGAGAGGTTTTGCCAAGCTTCTCACTTCATTATTCCAGAAGTTCTGCCCCTCTCCCCAGGTCATCTTTTTGTTTTTTTCTTCTAACTTTCTTTCTTTTTTTTTTTTTTTTTTTTTTTTTTTTTTTTTTTTTTTTTTTGAGACGGAGTCTCGCTCTGTAGCCCAGGCTGGAGTGCAGTGGCCGGATCTCAGCTCACTGCAAGCTCCGCCTCCCGGGTTCACACCATTCTCCTGCCTCAGCCTCCCGAGTAGCTGGGACTACAGGCGCCCGCCACCTCGCCCGGCTAGTTTTTTGTATTTCTTAGTAGAGACGGGGTTTCACCGTGTTAGCCAGGATGGTCTCGATCTCCTGACCTCGTGATCCACCCGTCTTGGCCTCCCAAAGTGCTGGGATTACAGGCTTGAGCCACCGCGCCCGGCCTAACTTTCTTTCTTTCTTTTTTTTTTTTTGAGATGGAGTCTTGCTTTGTTGCCCAGGCTGGAGTGCAGTGGCATGATCTCGGCTCACTGCAGCCTCCGCCTTCCAGGTTCTAGCAGTTCTCCTGCCTCAGCCTCCCAGGTAGCTGGGATTACAGGCACCTGCCACCATGCCTGGCTGATTTTTGTATTTTTTAGTAGGGATGGAGTTTCACCATGTTGGCCAGGCTGGTCTCGAACTCCTGACCTCAGGTGATCTGCCTGCCTCGGCCTCCCAGAGTGCTGGGATTACAGACGTGAGCCACCATGCCCAGCTGGTTTTTCGTCCAAGTATCTAAGTACTATAAGCTTGTTGTAAAATTTGGCAATATAGAAATGAAAATGGAAATGAAAATCTTTACTAATCTCGTCCCTTAAAGATAGCCACTGTTAATAAGTTAGTGAATTGCTTTCCAGGCTAAGGTCTTTCTTTAATCATCATATTTTTGATTATATCCTCTTACCAAAATTCCTTTACCCCTTACCACGAAGGTTTCTAATTCAGAGACTTCCTTTAGCTCTCTTGATTCAAGGAGATAAAGTTAATTAGCAATCAGGAGATGAGGACAGAATTCTAAGACGGGGGGTGTTTTAGATCCTCAGTGAACTCAGTTCTGCTGCACCTTTCTCAGCATCGTGCCTGCTGGGTCTCCTCTCTGCAGTTTCCTCGTTCCCTGGCTTTTTACCCTCCTGATCACACATACCTTCCCAGGTTCTCCAGGAAGGTAGCGGATCAGTCACTTCCCCTGTGACGTCATTGTAGGCATGATTACATCTTGAAGCGTTCTCTCAACAAGAGTCAGTGTAGCATGGGGTTCCAGGCCTGAGCTGTGCTGTCACATTGCTTGGAGTTCAACTTTCAATTCTCCTTTTTTTTTTTTCCCTTGGAGACAAGAGTTTCTCTGTCGCCCAGGCTGGAGTGCAGTGGGGCAATCTTGGCTCACTGCAACCTCTACCTCCCAGGTTCACGCCATTCTCCTGCCTCAGCCTCCCGAGTAGCTGATACTACAGGCGCATGCCGCCACACCTGGCTAATTTTTTGTATTTTTAGTAGAGACAGGGTTTTACCATGTTGGCCAGGGTGGTTTTGAACCCCTGACCTCAAGTGATCTGCTTACCTTGGCCTCCCAAAGTGTTGGGATTACAGGCATGAGCCACTGTGCCCAGCCTCAACTCTCCTTTTTTTTTTGACAGTCTCACTCTGTCACCCAGGCTGGAAAGCAGTGGCGCGATCTCAGCTCACTGCAACCTCCGCCTCCTGGGTTCAAGAGATTCTTCTGCCTCGGCCTCCCAAGTAGCTGGGATTACAGGTGCCCACCACCACGCCCGGCTAATTTTTGTATTTTTAGTAGAGATGGTATTTCACTATGTTGGCCAGGCTGGTCTCGAACTCCTGACCTGAAGCGATCTGCCCACCTCAGCCTCCGAAAGTGCTGGGATTACTCAACTCTCCTTCTTACAGTCCTTTGTGACCTTGGGTTCCCTGGGCCTTGGTTTTCTCATCTCTGAAGTGGGGCCGGGAGCAACCCTTGCAGCACTGGGTTGTGTTCAGGGTTTAGCAGGGCACTGTGTGGAACGTGCTGGCCATGGTGCTCACACATCGAGAACACGCCATAAATGCTCCCCAGGCCTCTGCTTCCTGGTGTCGTCATCCTTATTCAGAACGAACAAGAAATCACTCCTTCAGAGTAACATTTCAGACAGAGGAGAGAGCTTTGAGGGGGCCTCTGGCGTGATCACAGAATCTTTGGTATTCGTTCAACCACGTAGGAGCCAAGCATTTCCTACAGAATGCAGGGAGCAGGGCTGGCGGGGAGATAGTGGGTGAAAAGAGAGGCTGGTGTTGGGAAGGAAAGAGACAGAACCGTGGCCGGCGGACACACGAGATAAGCCAGGATGATGGAGTCACTGCAGCTGGGTGCGGAGTTTCTTTCTGGGGTGATGAAAGTGTTCTAGGTTGGTTCTGTGTGAATATGCTAGGCACCACTGAATTGTACCCTGGAAATGGGTGAATTGTATGGTATGTGAATTATATCTCAATAAAGCTGTTATTTAAAAAATGATGGACAGTTCCAGCTACTCAGGAAGCTGAGGCAGGAGAATTGCTTGAGGCCAGGGGTTGGAGGCTGCAGTGAGCTGAGGTTGCACCACGACACTCCAGCCTAGGCAGCGGAACCAGACCCTGTCTCTTTAAACAAAAACCTAAACAATTGTAGATTTTTTAAAAAGGAGGTGTTTTTGTTTTTTTGGTTTTTTTTCCTGCCAAAACCCTTCATAGACATGAAATAACAGAAGAGTAGGATTTGTGTGTGGCCGGGGGTGGGGTTCATTAGTACAGGTTACCCGAAAGAACTGAGGTGTTGGTCTGACGTCTGCTGGGACTCGCCATGTGTCATGGCAGGCCTGGCACCTGAAGGAGAGCCTGAGCACTTTGTACTCACATCACCCGGGGCCCGACGTGGGTGATGGTCACTGTCATGACACAGCTTGAGAACAGGCAACCTGGGTGTGGCCGTCGTGTCAACCAGAGATAATAAAAACACACAGGTAAACCTCTGCACCTCCATCATCATACCACATTATAACAGCAGCACGTATTTGTTGAAGTCCTACTATGCACTAGGCACGCTGCTGAGTGCCCGTGATGCAGAGAGGAATTTGGGTGTCAGTCATTTCTGCCCCCGCAGATCACACACTGCTTTCCAGTGTTCCCAGGAGATGAGTTTTGAGGTTAGAATTCTGCTTCTTACAGTGAGGACTGATTCTGACTCCTGGGAGAATGAAAGCCCCTTTTAAATTTACTTTGGCTGGGTGTGGTGGCTCACACCTGTAATCCCAGCACTTTGGGAGGCCGAGGCAGGTGGATCCCTTGAGGTTAGGAGTTAGAGACCAGCCTGGCCAACGTGGTGAAACACCATCTCTACTAAAAATAAAAAAATTACCTGAGCGTGGTGGCGCACGTCTATAGTCCCAGCTGCTTGGGAGGCTGAGACAAGAGAATCGCTGGAGCCCGGGAGCGGAGGTCGCAGTGAGCTGAGATTGCACCATTGCACTCCAGCCTGGACGAGAGAGCAAGACTCTGTCTCAAAAACAAAACAAAACAACAAAACAAAACATTACTTTGAAGCCACAGCATTTTTGCACAGGTAGGAAAACTGCTGGGCCTGGAGATTTTCTATAAATGTGTTGAGATCTGATGTTGAAGAGATTATTGAAGAATCCTGATGTCACAGAGTTTTCTGAAGACAGCCTCCTTGCGGGGAGAAATGAACCTGCAGGTGAACCTCACCGGCTCCTTCTTGGTTGCAGCTTTCGGGTTCTGTATCGCACAACACTGGCTGGGAGATCCCTGCATGTGTGTTTCCAGCACTGCCTATCTATGGGAGCTAAAGAAGTGGCTTCAAATCCACTTGCCAGAGATGCGCACTCACCCAGTCGTTGCGGCGCTTGTACTTGTAGGAGCTGTCTTGCAGGCTCAGGCATCTTTGATAAGGAATTCCTCATACTTAGAAGTGGCACCTTTGTTTTGCTAGCGAATTGTTCCCCAAATACATCTTTTTTTTTTTTTTTGTGAGACAGTCTTGCTCTGTCACCCAGGCAGGAGTACAAAGGCCCGATCTTGGCTCACTGCAACCTCCACCTCCTGGCTTCAAGCAATTCTCCTGCCTCAGCCTCCCAAGTAGCTGGGATTATAGGTGCGCACCACTATGCCTGGCTAATTTTTTGCATGTTTAGTAGAGATGGGGTTTCACCATGTTGGCCAGGTTGGTCTTGAATTCCTGACCTCAAGTGATCTGCTCGCCTCAGCCTCCCAAAGTACTGGGATTACAGGTGTCAGCCACTGTGCCTGGTCCCAAAAGACATCTAAAAAGCCTTCTTCACTTGTGAATTCTGCTGAATAGAGCTGGCTTCCTGAGGCCCGGGGGCCCTTCCCAGTGTGGAAGAACGGCTCTGCTGTTGGCTACCACCGTGCTGGGACCTGTACTTGCGCCTCCCCTGCCTCTCTCTGCCTTGTGCACCTCCCCTTCCACGGCGGCCCTGCTGTCTGCCTCTTTCTGACCTTCCAGAGTTTTTGAGGTGTAAATGTATTGTTGAATTTCATTTACATAATAATTAGAGTCAGGGTTTCATGATCTACTTATGTAAAACCCACAAAAACCCTAAAATCTCTAGTGTTGTTGTACAGCATGTGGGATTCTTTTGTATAACTTGATGATTTTCAAAATATCCATTTAGGCCGGGCATGGTGGCTCACGCCTGTAATCTCAGCACTTTAGGAGGTCGAGGCAGGTGGATCACGAGGTCAGGAGATTTAGACCGTCCTGGCTAACACAGTTAAACCCCATCTCTACTAAAAATACAAAAGTTAGCTGGGTGTGTTGGCGGGCACCTGTAATCCCAGCTACTCAGGAGGCTGAGGCAGGAGAATTGTTTGAACTCGGGAGGTGGAGGTTGCAGTGAGCCGAGATTGCGCCACTGCACTCCAGCCTGGGTGACAGAGCTAGACTCCATCTCAAAAAAAAAAAAAGAAATATTCATTTATCAGAGCTATACTTGTTGATTAGCACAGGTGCTTCCCGTGTCTAATACCTCCAGCAAGAAGGTTTGTGAAATGGGCAGAGAGTGATCTGAAGAGTTTCAGGAAGATCCTTTGAGTGAAAATCATTTCAGAACCGAGCTCTGCAAGGTCTTGGTTTCTGCATTCCACCACACTTTGGGAAAATCGAGAATTTTGTTTAGTCCATTTCTATTTTTGTGCACCACAAATATGTAAACAAAGCTGGGATCTTCGTCGGGAGTGGGGGGAAGGGCGACAGAACCCTGACATCTAATACTGGTTGTCGGTATTTCCATGTGTTTCCTGATCCCATTGTCTCTGCTATTTAAATTAATTAATTCCACAAGTATGCACTCAGTAAATATTGTGAGCCAGGCACTATTCTCGGCTCTGTGGTTGCATCAGTGAACAAAACAGACGCTAATCCTGCTTTCGTGAGCCATCTGTAATAGAATGGGTGAGTCAAGAAGTGGACACATGCATTAGAAAAATATGTAGCATGTCGCTGGTAAGTGCTTGAGAGCTCATCAGGGAAGGGCAGGGGTTCGTGGAGTGGGGGTGAGGGATGTGGGGCGGGGCAGGGCGAGGGCGGTAAGAGGCCCAGGGCTGCTGGTTGCAATTGTAACCAGAGTGGCCAGGGAAATCCTTGCTCCTGTGGGTAATGCCCTATCCAGAAGACCCTTGCAAATTTATAAAATGCTGTGTTTTATTACCGAGAAAGAGTCGTCTGGGAGCTCTCCGAGGCAAATAACTTTTGAAGTTGGCATGAGCAGGATATTGTGCAATGGGGCTCACTGGCGGCGTCCCAGGCCTCCACATCTGATGTGAACCACAGCTTTGCAGTCGGTCCCCGTGCCATCCAAAAATATTTTGTGACCTTGCCCGTTGGCAGTTTTTTTTAAATGTTATTTTCAGTCTCCAAAAAAGGGAAACATCAAAGTGTAGGCTGTCCACTCCTGCCCTTCTTGATAGACACAGGCAGCTGGACCACACAATCAGCCATTGTGGCGACAAGTGCCCAACTGTTATAAATAGACGGCGGGCTCGCACGTGAAGCGCTCCAGAGGAAGGGCAAGTGCTCTGGGGAGGCTGCCAACTGCTGTTTCCGTCGAGAGCCCTTCTCAAAGATCAATATTATTTTATGTCTCAGCAACTGAATTTGAAAAAACAACAACTGTGAAAGCGCCGAGTAACTTATCTCCAGGATTTTACTCCAAACACATCTTCTCTCTCCACTGTTAATCTGGGATGTTTCCCGTGCTTATTTAGTAATGACTGCGTTTTACAGTCTCACGCGGCTCAGTTGAAATGGTAGTTATGGATAACCGTGCGGGCGTACGTACGTGTGATTCGTGGCCGGAAGCGCATGCCCGTTAAATAATCACGTTCGTCCCATGTCTTAGCCCCTCTTCCGAGAAACTTTTATTGTCATTTACGTCTGACATGTCAAGACATTTTAAAACTATGCCATTCATGTAGTAGGCTCTCAGTGATTAAAAAATCAGTTTGTCTCTTAAGGAAAAAAAGAATAACAGAATGTGACTCTTGTGAGTCCCTGACAAAGAATCCATTGTTCCTCGTGCACTTGAAGAGCTGCTCATGTCAAGAAGAAACTTGTGATTATGCAGTGTGTGACTTCAGACATTGTCAGATGCGTTCGGCTGAAACGGGACCCCGTCCCAGCAGTGTACCTTACTAAGTTAACATGGTGAGTGAGATTTTAGTATTGTAGAAAAAGCCACATTCAATATTCTTTGAGTAGCATATTCATTTCCTAGGGCTATTGTACCAAAGTACCTCAAACCAGGTGGCTTCAAACAACAGAGTTACACACTTCATTGCTATCTAGTGATTCAAACAATGGAATTCCACACTAGTTGATAGCTAGGAATGCTGAGTGAGTGATAGAGGGGGTTTTGGTGGCGTCATATTCTAATTTTGAAATAAGTTCAGATTTACTGAGGAGCTCCCAAACAATATAAAGAATTCCCAAATGCTCTTCACCCAGATTTCCTGAATTAACATTCTGACATGTGTGTCTGTCCCTCCATATACACACATCCCTTTTTTCCGGAATAATTTGAGAATAGACTGCAGAGTGCCCCTAGATTCCTCTGTGAGAGTTTCCTAAAAACAAGGACGCCCTCCCGTATAGCCTGCACCGACCTGTCCAAATCAGGACATGGGCACTGGCACGCCACGCCAACAAATCCAGAAGCCCCGGAGCCCGCTCAGGACCACGGGCACCGTCTGTGTCAATGGCTCTCGAGTCTCCTTCAGTCTGGGGCGGTTCCTTCATCTGTCTTTCGCGACCTTGACATTTTTGAAGAGAACAGGCCAGTTACTTTGTAGAGTGTCCCTCGGTTTGGGCTGGTCTCATATTGCTTTGTGATTAGAATCAGGCTGTAGGATCCTGGCAACAGAGTCCCTGCAGGGATGTCACAGGGATGTCACGACTGGAACACACACAGGTCTGATCAGTCCCACTTCTAGAGGAGATAACTCTTCTCATTTGGTTGAGGTGGTGTCTACCGGGTTTCTCCACTGTAAAATTAGTTAGTTGGTATTTTGTAATTATCGGTGAAAAAGTACTGTTTTTGGTGGGGAGACTTTTTGGGGACTCGGAAGATATCCTGTTTCTCATGAAGCTTTTGCCCATTTGTTTTGGCATCCTTGGATGATTCTGGCCTGAGGGGATCAGTATGAGTTTTGCCAAATGGTGATGTTTGTGGTTGCATTGTTTCTTTTGCATTTATTAGTTGGCATTCCACTGCAAGCTGGAGCTTGCCTGCTGTCTTTCCCTCCTTCCTGTCAATACACTCACAGACTCCTATTTTACCCATTGGGTTATAATTCATTACCGTCATCATTTACTTCGATACCCAGATTGTCCCTGATTTGGCCAACAGGAGCGCCTCCGAGCCGGCCCCTGTGTCCTTTTGATATGTTCATGTCATTCTTTGAGCACATCTTTACTTCTTCTTCTTTTTTTTTTTTTTTTGAGATGGAGTCTCACTCTGTTGCCCAGGCTGGAGTGCAGTGGTGTGATCTCGGCTCACTGCAACCTCCACCTCCTGGGTTCAATCAGTTCTCCTGCCTTAGCCTCCCACGTAGCTGGGGTTACAGGTGTGCACCACCACACCCAGCTAATTTTTGTATATTTAGGAGAGATGGGGTTTCACCATGTTGGCCAGGCTGATCTCCAACTCCTAACCTCAGATGATCCGCCCGCCTCGCCCTCCCAAAGTGCTAGGATGACAGGCGTGAGCCACTGCGTCCAGCCACATCTTTAGTTATTGGTTCTAGGCTCATCTGGAACTTGCTCCAGCCCTGGAATCAACCATTTCTCCAATAAGCCCTGGTTCCTTTTAGTAGAAAGTGGTTTTTAGAAACCAGGATCTAAGCATTAGGTGTGTTCATGCTACTGGGCTATTAAGGTTACAAGGGCTTCTCAAGCAGCGTAGTTAGGAATTTTTCTTTTTTTTTTTTTTGAGATGGAGTTTTGCTATTATTGCCAAGGCTGGCATGCAGTGGCATGAACTTGGCTCACCACAATCTCCGCCTCCTGGGTTCAAGCAATCCTCCTGCCTTAGCCTCCCAAGTACCTGGAATTACAGGCATGCACCACCACATCTGGCTAATTTTGTATTTTTGGTAGAGAGGAGGTTTCACCATGTTGGTCAGGCTGGGTCTCAAACTCCTGACCTCAGGTGATCTGCCTGCCTCGGCCTCCCAGAGTGCTGGGATTACAGGCCAAAGCCACTACACCTGGTGTAGCTAGGAAATTAAACATATGCATGTACTTCCCTACATGTACACATGTTTGTACATATACATACACGGGCATACATACATTTATAGTTCTGTCTGTCCATCTGTCCCTCTAGTATCTATCCATTCATCTAATACAGAAACCATGATACCATCTGAGTCACATGGTTTGTTTTAGCTTTCTCCTCTTTCCTCGGCTGTGCCCCTGTTTTCTAACAATAACAGTAACAGATAGCTCTTACTATATTAACTATTTTTATTTATTGACTGGTCCCCTTGTATGTAACCAGTCTTCTGACATGCAGGCCATCCAGTCCATGTTCCCGGCCGAGGAACATGGCAGCCAAGAGTCCCCACCCCCACTTCGGCCCCCAGCAGTGGACTCTCGGGATAGTTCTTTTTTGGTTTTTTTGAGACACAGTCTCACTCTGTCACCCAGGCTGGAGTATAGTGGTGTGATCATGGCTCACTGCAGCCTTGAACTCCAGGGTTCAAGCGATCCTCCCACCCTGGCTTCCTGAGTAGCTGGGACTACAGGTGTACACCATCATACCCGGCTAATTTTTGTATTTTTTGTAGAAATGGGGTCTTACCTTGTTGCCCAGGCTTGTGGATAGTTCTTTATAGCAGTAGCCTAAACAGAAAAACATATCCAACATAAGCTAAGATAATGGCCTCCCTTATCGATATTTCTGGGTTAATCTGAAAGACTGACGTTTTGAAGCATCAGCTGGTTGTTGGTAAAGGGACTGTGGACATGAATGTTGCGGCAGAGCTGCGTTGGAGGCAGGAGATGAGTTTCATGAGCTGTTTTTGACTCAGAGGGTCACTTTTATTGTTCTGCCTTGTAGCCAGAAGAAAACTCTTCTCACCTGGTTTTGGCTCAGAAGTATCTTAGAGAGTAGACTAAAGAGATTGAAGTTGACATTCCAGTGACTTTTAAGGATAATTTAAGGTGTTTACTATTTGATTAGCCAGCATCCTTGGGCTCAGCTGGGGTCTTGGTCTGGTCTGAGAACGTGTCGGGGGATTGTGCCGGTGTCGGTGGTGGGTGTCTGTTCCTGGTCATCTGTGGGCAGGTAGGGGTGGGTGCCACCCCTTCTGACTTTCTCTCCACTGCATAGATGAAGCCTTCAGCGGCATTTCCCTGGACCCTCTTCTCTGTGGTCCCAGGTGAGGTTCCGCAGAGCAGTGGAAGGCAGGGGAGAGGATGCCTACACCGTGCATGGCCGTTTGGAGCAGACTCAGGGACCAGTGGGACCTCATCTTCTGGGTGAGCTTGGCGGCCACTGTTTTAGAAATTCGAGTGTGTAATGCCTTCCAGGTGAGTCCTGTGAGTCCCTTGCTCTTAGTAGTATCCTTTGCTGCCCCAGCCCTCCGCTTCCCTGTATTTAAAACCTTTCTGAGCCAGGATTACGATTTCCTGATAGCATGACCGACTCTCAGTCGTTTTGAGTCCTGACGGTCCCAGGAGCTTTTCCTTTATTTGCTTGGGTTTTGAGTTGTGAGCTGGAGACCAGGGGTTTTGCCTGATGGGGACATTACTGGCTCCTCTCCTGGGGAGTGACCATGGGCCTTGCCTAGGTGGGACCCTCTGGATTGGGAGGAGGGACTTGAGCAGCCCCACTAGAGTGCCGCCGATGGGAACACTCCGCATCGCCTGTCCAAGCCAGCATCTATCGGACGCTCACTGTGCGTGAGACATGGAGCTTATCCAGCAAGGGCAGAAATGGCAACTCTTGGGAAAGAAGGGAGTGGGGCATGGCTGTGTTCCCTATTATTTGCCACTGTGGCCTCCCTCTCCAGGTGCACCGAGGGGCCCATCTGTGTGATTCTCGCAGGGGTGCTGACGTCCCTTTCATCTTACCCATGTCCCTCGCAAGTGCCGGAGTTGTAGGGCTGTGTTATTCTTAGGTAGCTTTAATGGATCCATTTTCATAATAAAGTCTGTTTTATTTTGTTTGCTATTGTACTGCCATTGGCGGAACAAAGAGGAGTTACATAAACCGCAGAAGGGGCAGAATGTGACCCAGGAATAAACTGTTGTGTTTCACAGTAAGTGTATGGAACTAATTTAGGATGATTTTTCATTGTCAAACAAAGAACAAATGGAAATTTGAACAATGCGTGGTTACTTTTCTTTTAACAAAGACTTCATTTTAATGTTATTAGTGTTTTCTCATTTTCAAATGGCAGTGCAAATATAACCTTAAAATAGGATTTATGACTCATTACCTTTCTGTTTTGTATGTCTGACAATTTCCAATTATTGGGTGTTTGTGTTCCCCAGCCCGCCCTCCCCCAAAAATGACAGGGAACAGAAACCAGTGAAAAGATCTCTCTTTGGCGGCCTTCCCAGACTGGGACCTGTTTTGTTCAGGAGGAGCACAGAAGAGAACTGGGTCCTCTTGTCAGGCCGAAGGGGACATCACACAAGCCCCAAGTGGGTCAGGGCGGAGTGTCAGCCAGAACCGCCAGGGCTCACTCCCAAGCCTCAGTCGCCAGAGGCTTCGTGGCTACCTGGGTCAGGGAGGGTTCAGGACAAGTTAGGGACTGTCTGCAATGAGAAAACAACCCACTCTGGCCGGATGCGGTGGCTCACGCCTGTAATCCCAGCCCTTTGGGAGGCCGAGGCGGGTGGATCACCTGAGGTCAGGAGTTTGGGACCATCCTGGGCCAACATGGTGAAACCATGTTTCACCATTACAAAAATACAAAATACAAAAATTAGCTGGATGTGGTGGCGCACGCCTGTGCCTGTAATCCTAGCTACTTAGGAGGCTGAGACAGGAGAATTGCTTGAACCCGGGAGGCAGAAGTTGCAGTGAGTCGAGATCACACCACTGCGCTCCAGCCTGGGCAACAGAGTGAAACTCCGTCTCAAAAAAAAAAAAAAAAGGGAGAAGAAGAAGAAAAAACAAAATCAACACACTCTGGAGGGGATGAGACATCATCCAAAAAAAAAAAAGGTCTTTTCTCTTGCGTTCTTGGAACTTGTTCTGCGATTTTCAGACTCTGTAAGCAAAGTCTCTTAAGTCACCAAGGAGCCGTCTCCCACCTCTGTCCCTCTGCCCCTCAGCAGCCCGCCTGTCTCTGCATGGCCCACCCACCATCCGGGCCAGTACGGATCCAAGAGCAAGATCCCGGCCAAATTCCCTGACCTCCACATGCCGCCTAAGCTTGGCGCTGGCACTCTGCTTCCATCTGCGCCCGGGAACTGGCTCTGCCTTGTCTCAGTTTGCTTCCTGTTGCTTATAACAGAATACCTGAAACCGGGAAATGTATAAAGACTCTGCAGGGTCCCGAGAAGGTTCAGGGCATCACATGGCGAGGAGGCTGACTGCTCACTCAGGTCTCTCTTCCTCCTCTCATAAAGCTACCAGTCCCACTCCCATGAGAAGCCATTCATCTGTTAACTCATTCATCCATTAACCCACCGGCCGGGCATCACCTCTTAGAGGCCCCACCTCTCAATACTGCCACACTGGAGGTTCAGTTTCAGCATGAGTTTTCGGACACACAATCGAACCACAGCAGCATTTCAGTGTATTTTTTTAAAAAGAAACGTGCTTCCTGTAGTCTGCCCCACTAGAAAAACTAATCATTAGGGAATGCCCATCCTCACCATGGAGGATAACTGTGCCCTCTGCAAGGACTTGAACCCACGTGTGTACGGTATCAGAAGCAAAGAAGGAAAGATGTCCAAAATTCCATGTATTTTTAATTGTGTGTTGGGCGCCTCTGTACCTGGAGAGGGACAAGGACAGGGAGGGCTGTGATCATCTGGCTGTTACAGCAAAAGGCTTCAACCAAAGGACCTGATTGGTCGTGGATTTCAACCAAGGACCTGATTGGTCATGGATCTCAACCAAAGGACCTGATTGGTGATGGATCTCAACCAAAGGACCTGATTGGTCTTGGGTCTCAACCAAAGGACCTGACTGGTCATGGATCTCAACCAAGGACCTGATTGGTCATGGATCTCAACCAGAGGACCTGATTGGTCATGGATTTCAACCAGAGGACCTGATTGGTCATGGATTTCAACCAGAGGACCTGATTGGTCATGGATTTCAACCGGAGGACCTGATTGGTCAAGCAGAGAGAACTTTGAAGGCTGTCATGAGTGGTGTCCGTGTCATTTCGTTTTCCCTCTTGAACAAATACCATTGTGCGTCTAACAGCTCACACAGAAGCCCATTGGTTACAAAGGAGTTGCGATTGTCAATCCAATTGCCCCCAAAAGAGAACAGAAGATTTTTAAATAATGTCTTTGTAACAGTTATAGAAGTCCCCCAGTCATTAACTAGAGAAACCACATCACAGAATTTTATTTACTTTATAAATTCTAATATTTTAGAATTAAGATATTTTGTAGTTTAGATGATTTTTGTTAAGCTAGTTCTCTCTTTTTCTCTCTTCCTTTCTCTCTTTTCCTTCTTTCTTTGATAGAGTCTCAAAAAAAAAAGGAAAAGGGTTTCCAAACATCCTGGATGAAAATGGCTCCATCCTATCATAGAATTGTATTTACTTTATAAATCCTAATATTTAGAATTTTTAAAAATACTTTGTAGTTTTGATGGTTGTAGTTAAGCTATTTCATTTTTTTAAAAAGGAAGAAATTAGCATCCAATGTCTGCCTAGAAAACGATCTTATATACAGTCCTTATATGCAAATCTTTTTTGTGGAATATGTTTTCGTGTTTTTGTTTTTGTTTTTGTTTTTTCAGATTGGGTCTTGCTCTGTTGACCAGGTTGGAGTCCAGTGGTGCACTCATAGCTTACTGTAGCCTTGACCTCCAGAGCTCAGTCAGTCCTCCTACCTCAACCTCCCGAGTCGCTGGGACTGCAGGTGCATGCCACCACACTTGGATAATTAAAAAAAAAAAAAATTGTTGTTGTTTTGTTGAGTTGGGGTCTCATTTATGTTGCCAAGGCTGGTCTCGAACTTCTGGGGTCTAGCGAAGCTCTTTCATTTTAGAAAAGGACCATAACACCTCGATATGTGAGGTCTGTGGAAAATCTTGGTTTAAGATGATCTGCATGAACTAGTAGCCTAGATTATTAAGAGTCTTATTTTCTTCAGAACTCTGATAGGCACAATTACTAGATTTAAGTTAAAGGGCTGTAAAACAGCCTCAGTACTTTTTCATGAAGTAGACAAGTTTCACGGTGCTTTGGAAATGACTTCTAAGTGACTCCCAGCCCGCTCATTGAGAACTCACCATTCCCTTTGGATGAGTGGAAATGTTGTTGGTTCTGCATTTATGTCATCAGTGCTTAGGACACACACACACAAGCAACGTGTGCTGGCCCATGCAGTTTTTCCTTATTTACAAAGCTCGTGTGAGAATTGTGGCTCTGCTCGTTCATGCATCTGCATGACATATGTTGACGAATATAAGTTCGGGGCCACGGGGGGAGGGCACATGTGCTGTGGTACAGTGCTGGGCCCTGCGTGCTGTGGTTCAGTGCTGGGCACTGCATGCTACGGTTCAGTGCTGGGCACTCTGTGCTGCGGTTCAGTGCTGGGCACCGTGTGCTGCAGTTCAGTGCTGGGCACCACCTGTTGCTGTTCAGTGCTGGGTACTTTGTGCTGTGGTTCAGTGCTGGGCACTGTGCTGTGATTCAGTGCTGGGTACTCTGCTGTGGTTCAGTGCTGGGCACCGCGTGTTGCGATTCAATGCTGGGTACTCTGTGCTATGGTTCAGTGCTGGGCACTCTGTGCTATGGTTCAGTGCTGGGCACTGTGCTGTGGTTAGGTGCTGGGTACTCTGCTTCAGTTCAGTGCTGGGCGCTCTGTGCTGCGGTTCAGTGCTGAGCGCTGTGTGCTGCGGTTCAGTGCTGGGCGCTGTGTGCTGCGGTTCAGTGCTGGGCACTCTGTGCTGGGCGCTGCATGCTGCGGTTCAATGCTGGGTGCTGCTTGCTGCGGTTCAGTGCTGGGCGCTGCGTGCTGCGGTTCAGTGCTGGGCGCTCCGTGCTGAGGTTCTGTGCTGGGCGCAGCGTGCTGCGGTTCTGTGCTGGGCGCCGCGTGCTGCGGTTCAGGGCTGGGCGCCGCGTGCTGCGGTTCAGGGCTGGGCGCCGCGTGCTGCGGTTCAGGGCTGGGCGCTCTGTGCTGCGGTTCAGGGCTGGGCGCCGCGTGCTGCGGTTCTGTGCTGGGCGCCGCGTGCTGCGGTTCAGTGCTGGGCGCTCTGTGCTGCGGTTCTGTGCTGGGCGCCGCGTGCTGCGGTTCAGTGCTGGGCGCCGCGTGCTGCGGTTCTGTGCTGGGCGCCGCGTGCTGCGGTTCTGTGCTGGGCGCCGCGTGCTGCGTTTCTGTGCTGGGCGCCGCGTGCTGCGGTTCTGTGCTGGGCGCCGCGTGCTGCGGTTCTGTGCTGGGCGCTCTGTGCTGCGGTTCAGTGCTGGGTGCTCTCTGCTGTGGTTCAGTGCTGGGTGCTCTCTGCTATGGTTCAGTGCTGAGCACTGTGCTGATTGCTTCTGCGACCCTAGACAGATACTTAAGGCTCAGCCCAGGTTCATTATTAACATGAATCACAAATTCAGACCCGGTGCTGTGGCTCACGCCTGTGATCCCAGCACTTTGGGAGGCCGAAGCAGGAGCATCACCTGAGCCCAGGATTTCGAGGCCAGCCTGGGAAACGTAGGAAGACCCCCATCTCTACAAAAAATATGAAAAAATGTTTAGACAGGTGTGGTGGTATGCACCTGTGTTCCAACTACTGGGGAGGCTGAGATGGGAGGATCGTTTTAGCCTAGGAGTTCAAGACCAGCCAGGGCAACAGGATGAAACCTCATGTCTTAAAAAAAAAAAAAAAAAAAAAGCATGGTGCTGCATGTAGTCCCAGCTACTCGGGAGGCTGAGGTGGGAGGATCACTTGAGCCCAGGAGGTCGAGGCTGCAGTGAGCCAAGATTGCACCACTGTACTCCAGCCTGGGCGACAGAGTGAGACCCTGTCTCAAAAAATCCACAAGGATTTTCAAAGCTAGTTACTACCTGAGACCATCTTCCCCTCTTGCATGGATCAAGAAAATCGGGAGGCAAAATTATTTGGCTCCTTCTTCTTTTTTTTTTTTTAAATTTATTTTTATTTATTTTTTTAAAGACAGCCTGCTCTGTCGCCCGGGCTGGAGTGCAGTGGTGCGATTTTGGCTCACTGTAACCTTAGCCTCCTGGATTCAAGTGATTCTCCTACCTCAGCCTCCTGAGTGGCTGGGAGTAGAGGTACATGCCACCGTACCCGGCTAATTTTTGTATTTTTGGTAGAGACCAGGTTTCACCATGTTAGGCTGGTCTCTCACTCCTGACCTTGTGATCTGCCCGCCTCGGCCTCTGAAAGTGCTGGGATTACAGGCGTGAACCACCGTACCCAGCTGCGTTTGGCTCCTTCCTAACTAAACAGAGATTAAACTGTTTATTCTTACCTGGGCTTTAATTTTTTCATTGCAGTCACTTTATTTTCATCTTTTTATCCTTAGCTTCCCCTCAAATATTTGTCAAGTGTCTACCAAGGCTGGGAATGATAGTAAAAGGAATTTTAAAAAGGAAAAAAAAAGCTCTAAAAATGGTACTAGACTCTTCCATTCAGGACTTTGTTCAAAGCCTCACTTATAATGCTTTTGTGATTTATCCTTATTCCCATAAACTCAGATGATACAAATTCATAGAAGTTTACATTAATAAATATTTCTTGCATGCTTGTCTTATGAGCCATACCGAGCCAGCACAGCCTCATCTCGCAAAGAATTGACACTCACGTGCGGGAGTGGGGAGCCAGTCGACCTGAGACTGGGGAAGTGGATTGTTGGTCTGGGGAAAGATATATTTTCTGGGGGCAAAAGAGGCAGAGTGGAGAGTCCGTCTGCCTGCCTGGAGTGCTGATGTGGCCCCAGAGCTAGGTCCTGAAACATTGCTGGGATTTAGATGGAGGCTCTCCATCTAGAGACATTATTTAAATGTATAATGGTTCAGAAGTGACACTCTCTTGCTATGTTTCTGTTAAAATAGATCAGCCTTCTCTGTTGGGATTTATGAGGCTCCAGAGATAAAACTGATATACATTAAAGTGGCTCGTGGTTAAAGGAAGTATGTTTGTTACTATTAAACCAAGGTTTCTCTGTTAACTAGATTTTAAATGATCTGATTCCATAGGTTTATAACAGAGAAGTCCAGATCTCCAAAATGTGTTTTATTTTTTGGGAACCCTTTTTTTTATTTCCTTTGCTGCGTTTGGTAAATAGCCTGGACGAAAATGGCTCTGTCCTGTCATATAATTTTATTATTTACTTCATAAATCCCAGTGTTTTCGAATTTTTTTTTTTTTTTTAGATGGAGTCTCACTCTGTCGCTCAGGCTGGAGTGCAGTGGTGCAATCTCGGCCCACTGCAACCTCCACCTCCTGGGTTCAAGCGATTCTCCTGCCTCAGCTTCCCGAGTAGCTGGGATTACAGGTGCCCGCCACCATACCCGGCTAATTTTTATATTTTTAGTAGAGACGGGCTTTCACCATGTTGGCCAGACTAGTGTCGAACTCCTGATCTCAGGTGATCTGCCCACCTAGGCCTCCCAAAGTGCTGGGATTACAGGCATGAGCCACTGTGCCTGGCCTAGAATTTTAAAAAGATTCTTTGTAGTTTAGATGGTTCTAGTTAAGCTATTTCATTTTTTTAAAAAGGAAGAAACTAGCATTCAGTGTCTACCTAGAAAACAAAAATTAAAAAACAACAAAAAAGGAAGAAACTGAGGTCCGTGGCACTTAAGTGCCCTGCTCAAGGTTATAGAGTTCTTAGTGATGTTATTTTTTAATGTACTTTTCTTCTCCTTCTCTCTCTTCTTTTTTTTAAATTTTGGCAGACGATTTTACCAAAGCTTAACTGTACTTTTCTTAATGAACTTTGGAATGAATTCTGAATGTACTCATTCCTGCAACGCACAGAAAATTCTAGGCAAAGAAAAAAAGACTTCACATTATTATTTATTATTATTATTATTTTTGAGATGTAGTCTTGCTCTGTTGCCCAGGCTGGAGTGCAGTGGCGCAATCTTGGCTCGCAACCTCTGCCTCCCAGATTCAAGTGATTCTCCTGCCTCAGCCTCCCAAGTAGCTGAGATTACAGGTGTGCGCCACCACGCCCAGCTAATTTTTGTATTTTTAGTAGAGACAGGGTTTTACCATGTTGGCCAAGCTGGTCTCAAACTCCTGACCTCAAGTGATCCTCCTGCTTCGGCCTCCCAAAGTGCCGGGATTACAGGCGGGAGTCACCGGACCCAGCCAGACTCCATGTTATGAGAAAACAAGGGAACTGCTTCTGATTTTGTTCCAGTGATGTATTCCTCTGTCTTATTATAATGCTTTATGTTTACATGTAGCACATTATATGATTTTAAAAGCAACCCCACAGGGAAAAGTTTTAATATTTTTAGTCCTGTTTTACAAAGGGGAGAAACGAGGCACAGAGAAGTTTAGGAACTTGCCAAAATCGGACAGTTGATAAGTTAGCAGACCACAACCAGAATCGTCCAAGTGGAGTGGCACCCAGAAAGCCTTGAAAAAGCATGTATTTTATAGGTAAAGTCACATCCTACACTGTAAATAAAAACCTCTTGGAACACAGAGTTCGCCAGGTGGCTGTTGGATTTTCATCTCAGCGCTGGTCTAGCTCCGTTTTCCAGAATTTTTTGTTGTTGTTATCACTGTATACACTAAAAATAACTATACGTTCATTTCCACTCTTTCCAGTAATTAATATTTATGAATTCTAGTCACTAGGAAATAGAGTTCAACCAACAATTGAATTGAATGCAGGTCCTCTGGGAACTTACTAAAATTAAATCCTATTTTAACAGAATTAGCCAGATTAAGGTCATGGTGTAAAAATTGATTTTTCAGAAGGAAATGAAAATGCAAAATATCCTAAGAATTCGTTTTGTAAATAATTTAATCAAATAACAATGGGGCGGGGAAGGAGTCGTATATTTTTCCTCTCTTTTTAGAAATGAAGTCAAGGCCAGGCATGGTGGTTCACACCTGTAATCCCGGCACTCTGGGAGGCCAAGCAGGAGAATTGCTTAAGCCCAAGAGTTTGAGACCAGCCTGGGCAACCTAGGGAAACCCTGTCTCTACAAAAAATTAAAAAACTTAGCCGGGTCAACGAGGCACCATGGCTCACGCCTGTAATCCAAGCACTTTGGGAGGCCAAGGTGGATGGATCACAAGGTCAGGAGTTTGAGACTAGCCTGGCCAGCATGGAGAAACCCTGTCTCTACTAAAAATACAAAAATCAGCTGGGTGTGGTGGTGGGCACCTGTAGTCCCAGCTACTCAGGAGGCTGAGGCAGGAGAATTGTTTGAAACCAGGAGGCGGAGGTTGCAGTGACTCGAGATCATGCCACTATACTTCAGCCTGGGCGACAGAGCAAGACTCCATTTCAAAAAAAAAAAAAAAAAAAAAAAAAAACTTACCTGGGCACAGTGACACATCCCTGAGGTCCCAGCTACTTGGCAGGCCGAGGCGGGAAGATGGCTTGGGCCCGGGTGATGTAGGCTGCAGTGAGCTATGATTATGCCACTGTACTCCAGCATGTGCAACACAGTGAAACCTTGTCTCAAAAAAAAAAAAAAAAGATAAATAAAAACAAAAAATTGTTTAAACTCATGAATCATCAACTTTTTCTTTGCCTATTTTCTTTTTTTAGTATTAGTGTAGCATTAAAGTGGTAGTATATAAAGATGGAATTTGCTAGTACTTTATTTGTGATTCCAGAGTTCTATGCTACTGTAATCAAGTCTTCCTTGAATTCAGCAGTAGATTTAAAAGTTTAGAAAAAGCCTAGCTTTTTTTTTTTTTGGTTTTAAGACGGGGCCTTGCTCTGTCACCCTTGCTCGATCGCCCAGTGATCTTGGCTCACTGCAACCTCTGCCTCCTGGGTTCAGGTGGTCCTCCTGCCTCAGCCTCCCAAGTAGCTGGGATGACAGGCTTGAGCCGCTATGCCCAGCTACATTTTGTATTTTTAGTAGAGATGGGGGTTTCACCATGTTGGCCAGGCTGGTCTCAAACTCCTGACCTCAGGTGATCCACCCGCCTCGGCCTCCCACGGTGCTGGGATTACAGTTGTGAGCCACCACGCCCGGCCCAAGTCTAGCTCCTTAGAAGGAAAAAACGAGAATAGAAATTCAGAGAAGGATGAGTGTGGGGTGGCTTCCTTGCTCTCTTTCTAGAACATGCCATTTCTTGGGAAGTCTTATGACCCTACTGGTCCTTAATGCCCCCTATATGATTTTCCTCCCTGAGCTTTGATTCTCTGCCTTATTTCTTGTGGTCTTTTCCATCGTGAAATTTTGAAGGGATATTTATCTTCAACTTAAAACTGACCACTACAGGTAAGTAGTGTCCCTGCTGTTTCCACCCTCCCATGTCTACTGGAAGCAGAATTGTCACTGTCTCGTTGGAAAATCAAATGAGGTAACGGAAATGAAAAGTACTACACAAGTGTGATTATTAAAGACAGTTCAATCAACAGGTGAAAAGACTCATATAGATACTTTATTTAACCTGGAATCAATATTGTATACTCAGTAGACCCTCCTTAGATGTGAGTTTAAAAAGATGTCATTGGGCCGGGCACCATGGCTCACTCCTGTAATCCCAGCACTTTGGGAGTCCAAGGTGGACGCATCACCTGAGGTCAGGAGTTCGAGACCAGCCTGGCCAACATGGCGAAACCTCATCTCTACTAAAAATACAAAAATTAACTAGGTGTGGTGGTGGCTGCCTGTAATCCCAGCTTCTTGGGAGGCCGAAGTAGGAGGATTGCATGAACCCAGGAGGCGGAGATTGTGGTGAGCCGAGATTGCGTCACTGCAATCTAGCTTGGGCGACAGAGCAAGACTCTATCTCAAAAAAAAAAAAAAAAAAATTAAGAAGATGTCATTTTAATGAGCAGTTCTTTGTTAAGTAAAGAAGGAGAAGAAACCAGGAAATATGATAGTGCTTGGCCACCTCACCAAGTGTTTGTCTTAAAAGAAGCTTTTTTGATTAAGTGAAAATTTAAAAGGAAAGAAAGAAAACCCAATCTCACCACAGCAAACCACCCTAGTCTGAGATAATTGTGTAGCGTAATCTGCCTACACCTGGACTTTTCATGCACCTGCAGATTTAGGGGCTCTGTCTATCTTGGAGCATAAATGTCCACTGAATTATTAACAAAATGATTTGTTCACAGAAACCAAAATTTTAGCCTAGATGAAAGCCATCACTGGAGTTATTTATATGAAAAGGCGTGTTAAGCTCAATGGTTTTCTTTTCTTTTTGCTTTTCTTTTAAATTTGCGACAGGGTTTTGCTCTGCCACCCAGCCTGGAGTGCAGTGGCACAATCATGGGTCACTGCAGCCCCCACCTCCTGGGCTCAGGTGATCCTCCCACATCAGCCTCCCAAGTAGCTGGAACTACAGGCATGCACCACCATGCCTAGCTAATTTTTGCATTTTTTGTAGAGATGAGGTCTCACTATGTTACCCCAGGCTGGTCTTGAACACCTGGGCTTAAGCGATCCACCTGCTTCAACCTCCCGGAGTGCTGGGATTACAGGCCTGAGTTCCTGCACCTGACCTCAGTTGTTCCTTTCAGTTAAAGTAAAATTTTAATTTTCGGGGGTGCAATCCTGCTTTTTTTTTTTTTTTTTTTTTGAGACAGAGTTTCGCTCTTGTTGCCCAGGCCGGAATGAAATGGTGCAATCTCGGCTCACTGCAACTTCTGCCTCCCAGGTTCAAGTGATTCTCCTGTCTCAGCCTCCCGAGTAGTTGAGATTACAGGTGCATGCCACCATGCCCGGCTAATTTTTGTATTTTTAGTAGAGATGGGGTTTCATCTTATTGGTCAGGCTGACCTTGAACTCCTGACCTCAGGTCATCTGCTCGCCTCAGCCTCCCAAAGTGCTGGGATTACAGACGTGAGCCACTGTACCCGGCCTGCAATCCTGCATTTAAAGCATTTTAAAAGTGTCATCGGAACACTTAAAAAGACAAGAATTGAAATAGTAGCAGAACACTTAAAACGGCAAAGAAACAGCACGAGGGCGTGTAATGCGGAAAGGGGTAGGTGTTTGAGAAACAGCACCGGAAGTACATGGGGAAGCGGCAAAGACAGAGGACATGGGAGATGGGGGTGGAAAGGGGCTTGGGGCCTGGAAGTGAAAGACTTTGCGTGCCACGTTGGAGTCTCTGCTCTGTTCTGTTAGCAGGAGTTTGTAATGCGTGTAAGGTGCTTAGAACAGTGTTTGACACACAATCCGTGTTCTCTAAATCTTAGTTGTAGGAGATATTGTTGCTATTATTTTTATAAAAGGGCAAGCATTATGAGTTGCAGGGCAAGACTTATGGGGTGATAATATAATAGAGGATGAATTGGAAGAGGAGAAACTGGAAGCCTGGAGAATGGTTTAGAAGCTCTTTCCAGGGCTCAGGAGACATTAGGGGTTCAGGCAGTGGGAGTGGAGAGAAGGTGGTGGGTTCCACAGGGAGGCTTGGCAGGGCTTGATGGTGAGGGAGAGGAAGGAGAAGAAAGTGACCTGGAGCCTTCTGGTGTGGATGGCTGGGGAGTGATGAGCCCGAGAGAAGAGAGGAGAGAAACAGGGTCGTGAGGATGAGACCCAGCTCTTCTGTCCCTCTTTGCTCAGCTGAAGCCATGCTGACCGCAAAGACTGTATAGTGACACGGTGTCTCAGTCCCTTTTGCTGCTGCAACAAAATACCTGCAACTGGGTGATTTCCAAACAATAGAAATTTATTTCTGACAGTTCTGGAGGCAGTTCTGGAGGCTGAGAAGTCCAGGATCGAGGCCGTGGCATTGGGTGTCTAGTGCCATGTCCTCACATTGTCGTGTGCAAAGCTACAGACTCGTTCCCTCAGGCCTTTCATGAGGTTGCTCACCCCTAAGGCCTCTCGTATTAGGGCCTTCATCCCATTTGAAAAGGTGGAGTACCCATGACTTTATCACTTTATCACCTCCTAAAGACCCTGCTGCCCTTTTTTTTTTTTTTTTGAGACAGAATCTTACTGTCGCCCATGCTGGAGTGCAGGGGTGCAATCATGGCTCACTGCAGCCTGAAACTCCTGGGCTCAAGTGATCCTCCTACCTCAGCCTCCTGTGTAGCTGAGACCACAGGTGTGTGCCTCCACGTCTGGCTAATTAAAAACAATTTTTTTTTGTAGAGATGGGGTCTTCGCTATGTTGCCTAGGCTGGTCTTGGACTCCTAGACTCAAGTGATTCTTCCACCTCAGCCTTCCAAAGTGTTGGGATTACAGGTGTGAGCCACTGTGTCCGTAAGACCCCACTTAATACTATCCCTTAGTGATGAAGTTTAAACACGTCAATTTTGGGGGACATTTAGACCATAGCACATAGGTTTCAAAAATGAGTAAAAGCCTTAAATGGATTGTCTCTTTTCTACTACCAGCTGATCGGCCTCACATCTGTTCCACTGCCTTCTGATGCTCCTCCTTAATCCTGTGTAGTACTCTGGGGTACAGGTCTCTGGTCAAAGACAGTTGTAAACGTGGCACAGTCAGTCAAAAGCATTACAATAAAAAATGCTCCACATCACTCATCACAGAGAAATGCAAATCAAAACCAGAATGAGATACCACCTTACGCCAGTCAGAATGGCTATTAGAATTATATTAGAATAATATTAAGAAGTGGGGCCTTACTGGGCACAATAGCTACTATTAATTCCACTACTAGATATCTTCCCAGAGGAACAGAAATCGATCTATCAAAGGGATGCCTGCACTCGTGTGTTCATCATAGCACTGGTCACAATAGCAAAGACATGGAGTCAACGCATCCATCATCAAATGGATGGGTAAAGAAAATGTGGTATATGTATATGCAGCGGAATACTGTCCAGCCATCAGGGAGAACAAAACCCTGTTATTTACAATAACATGGATGGAACGGAAGGTCATTATTATTACGATTATTTTTATTTTTTTTATTTTTTAGAGACAAGATTCTTGCTCTGTTGCCCAGGTTAGAGTGCAGTGGCATAATCACAGCTCACTGTGCCTTGACCTCCTGGGCTCAAGTGATCCTCCCACCTCAGCTACCCGAGTAGTTGGAACCACAGGCATCTGCCACCACGGCTGTCTAATTTTGTTTATTTTTTGTAGAGATGGGGTCTCACTATGTTGCCCAGGCTGGTGTTGAACTCCTGGGGCTCAAGCAGTCCTCCCACCTTGGCCTCCTGAAGTTCTGGAGTTACAGGCATGAGCCACCATGCCCAGCTTGGAAGTCGTTAAGTGAGAGAAGCCAGACACAAAAGACAAATATTGCATGTTTTTATATGTGGAAGCTAAAAGGTTTGATCACATGGGGGTAGAGTGGAAAGATGGATAACAGAGGCTGGGAAGGGTGAGTGGCGGGGAGGGGAAGGGTCAAGAGAAGTCGGTTAAAGGGTACAAGCATGCAGTAAGGTAGAAAGAATAAGTTCAAGGCTTGAGAGCAGAGTAATATTATTCTAATAATTCTAATATTATATATATATATTCTAACCTAACAAAAAATGTATTGCGGCCAGGCGCGGTGGCTCATGCCTGTAATCCCAACACTTTGGGAGGCCGAGGTGGGCGAATCACTTGAGGTCAGGAATTCGAGACCAGCCTGGCCAACATGGCAAAACCCTGTCTCTACTAAAAATACAAAAATTAGGTGGGTGGTGGGTGCCTGTAATCCCAGCTACTCTGGAGGCTGAGGCAGGAGAATTGCTTGAACCTGGGAGGCGGAGGTTGCAGTGCACCAAGATTACACCACTGCACTCCAGCCTGGGTGACAGAGCGAGATTGTCTAAAAAAAAAAAAAGACCAAAACCAAAATGTATTGTATTTGAGTGATGGACACCCTGAATGCCCTGACTTCATCACTATGCTTTATGTACATGCCATAAAATTTCTCATCTACCCTCCAAGTTTGTATCAATGAAAAGGGGGCATTGAATAGACTTTCAAAGAAAAAGCATTCTGCTCAGAACTCAGAACGGGGTGTGGTATGTATGTGAGTCCTGAAAGAAGTTTGAAGGAACAGGGTTGACCACATGATCGTGGGAAACAGCACCTCCTGGGCTGTTTCGAGATGCTGTGGCTGTTGGTGGATGAGATCAGCCTACTAGGAGATACGAAGATGCAAGGAGCTTCTCCAGTGTGCTGGGAGATCACAGCTCTGACATCATGGGTTCTAAGGAACTGGCTTGTCTTTAGTGAAGACAGTGGGGCTGGGGCCCCTTGGAATCTTTTTTCTTTTCTTTTTTTTTCTTTTTTTTTTGTGAGACAGAGTTTCACTCATTTGCCCAGGCTGGAGTGCAATGGCACGATTTCGGCTCACTGCAACCTCCGCCTCTCAGGTTCAAGTGATTCTCCACCCTCAGCCTCCCAAGTAGCTGGGATTACAGGCATGTGCCACCATGCCTGGCTAATTTTGTATTTTTAGTAGAGATGGGGTTTTTCCATGTTGGTCAGGCTGGTCTCAAAACTCCCGACCTCAGGCAATCAGCCTGCCTCAACCTCCCAAAGTGCTGGGATTACAGGCGTGAGCCACCACGCCTGGCCCCCTTGGAATCTGTAAGGCCAAGGCCTGGGAGGCTGGAGGTTGAGCATGAAACGAAGTGAAATTTCCCTGAGAAGGAAGAAAGAAGTGAGGATTCCCTGAAACCAAGAAGCAGCTCTGTGTTCCCGTCTTTCCTCATGTGTGTCATTTGCTTCCCATGCAGATAGGCTTTGCGAGGCAATCTGAGCATGTGTGCACGTGCGTTTGTGTTTTTGTGTATAATTGAGTATGGTTGACTTTTGAGTGGGCACCCATAATCACTCAGTATGTCAATTACGCTTATATTAACTTTAATCCATTTCAGAGTAATGACTCATATAATATTTGTTACCCACATATCATTGCGTATTCTATATTAAGTAATTATTAAGATATAATAGCTATCTTGTGGTTCTTTCTGCAGTTCTGGAATGCATAATTAAATACATCTACTTAGCAACTAGCAGAATTCTGACATTGGTTCCCTGGAGTGAGGGCTGTTATGGTAGCAAAGGCCAAGTAGAAGCTGCCAGAACTGCCTCTATCTACCAAAATAGTCAACCCAAAGCAATTAGCACATTCCTGGAAGGATGGCGGAGATTAGTGCCACCATCAGGGACTTGAAAGATGCAAGGGTGGTGATCCTGTCACATCTCCGTTTAACCCATGTTTGGCTCGTCTAGAAGACGATGGATCTTAGAGAATGACAGCGGGTTGTCATAAACTTAACTGGGCGGTGACTCCAGTTACAGCTGCTGTGCCAGATGCGTTTCTGTTGCTGGAACAAATTAACGTGTTTCCTGGCACCTGGTATGCAGCGAATGTCTTCTCCTTCTCTACCTGGTAGTAAATAAGACCAGAGGGTCTTGCTTCCAGCCGGCAGGGTCCACAGCCTGCCTTCATAGTTACACTTCAGCGGTCTGTCAGCTCCCAGCCTTATGTCATCACTTCAGTCTCCTCCTTCATTCCACAGGGTGCCAACGGGTAACCACTCAGATAGAATGTAAAAGGACTTTGGGCCAGATGAGGCGGCTCACGCCTGTAATCCCAGTGCTTTGGGAGGCCAAGGTAGGCGGATCACTTGAGGTCAGGAGTTTGAGACCAGCCTGGTCAACATGGTGAAACCCCATGTCTACTAAAAATACAAAAATTAACTGGGTGTGGTGGCAGGTGCCTATAATCCCAGCTACTTGGGAGGCTGAGGCAGGAGAAACTTTTGAACCTGGGAGGCGGAGGTTGCAGTGAGCCAAAATCGTACCATTGCACTCCAACCTGGGTGACAGAGTGAGACCTTGTCTCAAGAAAAGGACTTTGGCTCCTCTTCTGGGGAGAGGGTTAGCGTGGCTTTGGTTGTAAGAGGGATAGTAGCATTCAACAACATGGAAGCCTAGTTGCTGTTTACTTGATTTGGAAGTTAAGTGCGGTGAAAAGAGGAGTAGATGTGGACACCAAGTTGACAAGGGGCGAGTGTAGTGAATTCCTATTGCATCACCTTGGCTAAGTTGGAGCTCTGTATGTAACTTGAGCCACAAGAGACCATTTATATAAGACTGAGAAGGCAAAGGTGACACAGCAGCCACATGCACTGTGGCTCATGCCCGTGGTCTCTGATTTGCAGGCTCACCTTGTTGGCACATGGTAGCCGTCAGGCCTGTACCTCTTCTGAAACCCACCAAATCTTTGGTTGTTCCCCTCATCTGCATATGTGGCAGATGGCTTTTCTATGTCTTCAGGCAATTGTTAAGCAAATAATAATACAATTTTTAATCAGGCCAGAGTCAGTGCTAATATGTGCCAGGCACAGATCTGAGCCGTTTAGAGTATTTACTCATTTAATCCTCAACAACCCTGTGAAGTCGCTGATGTTGCCAGAATCTATCAGACTCAGAAACTGAGGCACAGAGAGGTTAAGTAATTGTGCACAGGTAGAGGAATTGGGATCTGAAACCAGGCATTGTGGCGTGGAGTCCGCAAGCTGAAAAAGAACATAGAGACTATTGTCAGCTTGTCAAGGCTGTAATCCCAGCACTTTGGGAGGCCGAGGCAGGCAGATCACAAGGTCAGGAGATTGAGACCAGCCTCATCCTGGCCACTACAGTGAAACCCTATCTCTACTAAAATACAAAAAATTAGCCGGGCATTGGGACGTGCGTCTGTAGTCCCAGGAGGCTGAGGCAGGGGAATCGCTTGAACCTGGGAGGTGGAGGTTGCAGTGAGCTGAGATCGTGCCACTGCACGCCAGCCTGGCGACAGAGCAAGACTCTGTCTCAAAAAAAAAAACAAAATTACTTCAAGGGGAGACTCCTGAGGGTTCCTCCGTCTCATGTGTGGACAGAATTTGGCCTCCATTTGGAATCTTGCATATTTAGTTCTGCAGTAAGTGAATCTATGGAAGAACTCATTTGGAATTAGATTCCAAGCTATCAAACATAATATATTTTTTGTCTCTGGCATTTTTGTAGTAATAGCAAGAGAAAAGAATTTAGGACCAAAACTTATGAGAGTTTTAAATATGTTTTGCTAAGTGTTTATATGTGATTTATGGGAAAATCATAATTTTCACCCTGGAAGACAAACTTACTCAGAAAGCATGGCCATCTTGCAGCACCTCCAGGACATGAGGCTGAAGTCTAAGTTAGGTGTGTTTGAATAGCAACCAAATGGTGAGAGCATTTAGCAGCTAGGGGACGGTGACATTGTTGTGATTGGGTTGCTACGTAGTGGGGCGGGTGAGGGACGGCAGCAGACCTTGGCAGAGCGGAGCTGCGTGGCTGACTGCTTCCTCTTTCTTCCTCCAGTGTCCGATTATAACTTGTTGCTCATGCACTGGCATGCAGCTCTACTTGCTCGGTCTGTTTTTCTGTAAAGTCTCTTTTTTAAAAAGCGTATGATACAGGCTGGGCACGGTGGCTCCTGCCTGTAATTCAAGCACTTTGGGAGGCCGAGGCAGGTGGATCACTTGAGGTCAGGAGTTCAAGACCAGCCTGGCCAACATGGTGAAACCTCGACTCTACTAAAAATACAAAAAATTAGCCGGACCTAGTGGTGGGCACCTGTAATCCCAGCTACATGGGAGGCTGAGGCACGAGAATCGCTTGAAGCAGGGAGGCAGAGGTTGCAGTGAGCCAAGACCTTGCCATTGCACTCTGGCTTGGGCAACAAGAGCAAAACTCCATCTCAAAAAAAAAAAAAAATTGTACAATATAGATGGAAGACCCCATAAAATAAATGTATAATCTTTTTATTATAAGGTGACCACCTTTGCATAGCTACCAGGCAGATTGCAGGAGAACACAGCCAGCCACCCAGCAGCCGTCCTGCCCTCCACCTGCCGCAGAGGGCCAGTTCTTGCCATTCCTGGTGGTCCTGTCTCTGCTGTTCTTGGTCTGGTCTGGTCTTGTCTTGTCTTGTCTTGTCTTTTCTTTTCTTTTCTTTTCTTTCTTTTTTTTAGACAGAGTCTTGCTCTGTTGCCCAGGCTGGAGTGCAGTGGCACCATCTCTGCTCACCACAACCTCCATCTCCTGAGTTCAAGCAATTCTATTGCCTCAGCCTCCCGAGTAGCTGGAACTACAGGCGCGGGCCACCACACCCAGCTAATTTTTGTATTTTTAGTAGAGATGGGGTTTCACCATGTTGGCCAGGCTGGTCTTGAACTCCTGACCCTGTGATCTGCCCAGCTCGGCCTCCCAAAATGCTGGGATTACAGGTGTGAGCCACTGTGCCTGGACTTCTTCTTGGTTTTCTTATCCAACTGTGATTCCTTCAACCCTTGGCGTGGGGTATTTGGCTTGCCTGTTTTTTGGCTGGCTTTTGCGTTTTTCTCCGACTTTTTATTTTATTTTAATTAATTAATTTTATTTATTTATTGAGACAGGGTCTCACTGTGTCACCCAGGCTGCAGTGCAGTGGCACGATGATGCCTCACTGATCCTTGACCTCCCAGGCTCAGGTGATCCTCCCACCTCTGCCTCCTGCGGCGCTGGAACTGCAGGTGTGCACCACCATACCTGGTTAATTTTTGTATTAGCCAGTGGTTTCGCCACATTACCCAGGCTGGTCTCAAACTCCTGGGCTCAAACAATTCACCCGCCTTGGCCTCCCAAAGTGCTGAGATTCCAGATATGAGCCACTGTTCCTGGCCTTCCCAACTTTTAATTTTGATAAATTTCAAACTTACAGAAAAGTTGAAATAGTAGTATAATGAACACTAATATCCCACTTCACCTGATTGACCCGTGGTTAACATTTTGCCAAATTTCTTTGGCGCTCTCGGTGCATGTATGTATATAATTATACACACATTTGTGCAAGAACCCTGAACGGGATATAATACAATGCACACATATGTATGTGCATATGTGCATGTGTGTGTATCTGTCTATATTTGTCCTCTTTTTTCTTTGTTGAGCCATTGAACCGTTACTGACTAAATTGCAGGCATTGTGGCCCTGCACCCTTAAATTCTTCAGCATGTATCTCCTAAGAACAAGGACATTCTCCTGTACAGACAAAACAAAATATCCTACTCAAGAAATTTAACATTGACAAAATCCTCTTATATATAGTTCATGTTCAAATTTCCCCAGCGTCTAACCGTATCCTTTAGAGCTTTTATGATGTTCATCCAGGGTCCAATCAGGGATGATCTTTTCCTCGAAAGAGGACACTGAAGATCTAGATCTAGAACGGTTCCCCACATTTTTTTTCTTTGCTGCTGGCATTTTTGAATAGTTTTTTTTTTTTTTTTTTTTTTTTTTGAGACAGAGTCTGGCTCTGTCGCCCAGGCTGGAGTACAGTGGCCGGATCTCAGCTCACTGCGAGCTCCGCCTCCCGGGTTCACACCATTCTCCTGCCTCAGCCTCCCGAGTAGCTGGGACTATAGGTGCCCGCCACCTCGCCTGGCTAGTTTTTTGTATTTTTTTAGTAGAGACGGGGTTTCACCGTGTTAGCCAGGATGGTCTCGATCAACTGACCTCATGATCTGCCCGTCTCGGCCTCCCAAAGTGCTGGGATTACAGGCTTGAGCCACCGCGCCCGGCCTTTTGAAGAGTTTTATTTCCTGTTTTTTAAAATAAATTTTGCATTGAAGTATAATACGCATACATAAAAATGCAGGAGTTATAAGCGTACAGTTTGAAGAATTATCACAAAAGAAACACACCCACTAAACCAGCACCCAGATGACATAGAACATCCCAGAAGCCTTCCTTGTGTCCTCCCAGCGCTACCCACTTCCTCCTCCTAAAGGTAACTCTGTCCTGACTGCTGGCACCATAAATTGCATTTGCCTGTGTTTGAATTTCATAGAAATGGAACCTGCAGTGTGTATTCTGTTTTGTTTTGTTTTGTTTTGTTTTGTTTTTTTGAGACAGAGTTTCGCTCTTGTTGCCCAGGCTGGCGTGCGATGCTAACCTCGGCTCACTGCAACCTCCGTCTCCCAGGTTCAAGCGATTCTCCTGCCTCAGCCTTCTGAGGAGCTGGGACTACAGGCACCCACCACCATGTCTGGCTGATTTTTTGTATTTTTTTAGTAGAGACGGGGTTTCTCCATGTTGGCCGGGCTGGTCTCGAACTCGTGATCTCAGGTGATCCGCCCGGCTCAGCCTCCCAAAGTGCTGGGATTGAGCCACCGCGCCCGGCCAGTAGGTATTCTTTTGTGGCTGCCTCTGTCACTCAGTGTTAAGTTTGCGAGCTTCATTCCTGTTGCCTGTTGCTTATGCTGGGGTTCCTTCATCCTCACTGCTGTTGTGCCTTCTCTTGTCACATCACAATGTATCCAATGTATCCATCCATCCTCTTGACAGACATGTGGGTGGTTTCCGGCCTTTGGCTTTTACAGTAGTCCCTGTAGATATTTACATGCTGTATCCTGATGCACACTTGCATGCATTTCTTTGGCGGAAATCAATGTCTAGAAGGGGAATTACTGAGCTATAGAGTATGAGTGTCTTCACCTTCCATCGGTAATACCGACGTGTTTTACAAATGGCGATGCCAATGTATACGCCCCTCGGCAGGGCATGAGAGTTCCCGTGGCTCTGCATCCTCACCAGCGCTTGTCAGTCTGTTGAATTTCAGCCACTCTGGTGGGTGGGGGTGGTTTCTTTTGGTCATTTTCATTTGTGATTCTGTGTTTGATTTGCCTTTCTCTTGGCTGAGTGTCTTTTCCTGTGTCTGCTGGCCACCTGGGTTGACTCTTCAGTGAAGTGCCTGTTCAGCTTTCTTTTTTTTTTTTTTTTTGAGATGGAGTTTCACTCTGTCGCCCAGGCTGGAGTGCAGTGGTGTGATCTCGGCTCACTGCAAGCTCCTTCTCCCGGCTTCACGTCGTTCTCCTGCCTCAGCCTCCCGAGTAGCTGGGACTACAGGCGTCCGCCACCACGCCCGGCTATTTTTTTTGTATTTTTAGTAGAGACGGGGTTTCACCATGTTAGCCAGGATGGTCTCGATCTCCTGACCTCCTGATCCACCCATCTCGGCCTCCCAAAGTGCTGGGATTACAGGTGTGAGCCACCATGCCCAGCCGCCTGTTCAACTTTCTTACACATTTTTCTACTAAGTGGTCTGGTTTTGTTTTCTTACTGTTGGGTTTTGTTTGTTTTTGTTTTTGTTTTTGTTTTTTGAGACAGAGTTTCACTGTCACCCAGGCTGGAGTGCAGTGGCTCAATCTCAGCTCATTGCAACCTCTGCCTCCGGGGTTCAACAGATTCTCTTGCCTCAGTCTCCCAAGTAGCTGGGATTACAGGTGCATGCCACCATGCCTGGCTAATTTTTGTATTTTTACTAGAGATGAGGTTTTACCATGTTGGCCAGGCTGCTCTTGAACTCCCGACTTCAGGTGACCCACCAACCTTGGCCTCCTAAAGTGCTGGGATTACAAGTGTGAGCCCCTGGGCCTAGCCTCTTACTGATTTTGAGGAGTTCTTTATATTCAGGCTGCCAGCCCTCTGTCCGTTATGTGGGAGGCAAATACCTTCTATCACTCTAGTCTTGCCTTTTTACTATGAAATTTCCATTTTTGAGGATCAAAATGGTTAAATATTGGCAATTGGCATGTAGTTCAGCCTACCATAAAATTGATCCACTTTTTCCTGTGTTAGGCGAGGGCTTTTTTTCCGTCCTATTTCTCTACTTCTGAGGTCATGAAGCTATAATATTATTTCCTAGATACTCTATTGTTTTGCTTTTCAGATTTATATCTGTAATCCACGTGAAATGTGAACTGGTATTTTTTGTGTACACTATGAAGTAGGGATCAAGTTTTACTTTAAAAACGTTTTACTTTAGCTAGGCCGGGTGCGGTGGCTCACGTCTGTAATCCCAGCACTTCGGGAGGCTAAGGCGGTTGGATCATGAGGTGAGGAGTTCGAGACCAGCCTGACTAAGATGGTAAAACTCCGTCTCTACTAAAAATACAAAAATCAGCCATGTGCAGTGGCAGGTGCCTATAATCCCAACTACTCGGGAGGCAGAGGCAGGAGAATTGCTTGAATCTGGGAGGCAGAGGTTGCAGTGAGCTGAGATCACACCACGGCACTCCAGCCTGGGCGACAGAGCAAGACTCTGCCTCAAAGGAAAAAAAAAAAGAAAAAAAGAAAAAAGTAGATAGTGAATTGAACACTTTTTATTAAAAGCTTTTATTAAAGTATCATTTGCACACTATGAAACTCAGCTCTGAAAAGTATACAATTTTATTTTTAGAAAATTTAGGGTGTCATCTGGTTTTAGAACATTTCCATCATCCCACGCGGTCCATCATACCTGGTTTCAGGCAGTACCTGCTCCCAGCCCCAAACCACGAATCTACTTTCTGTCTCTCTAGATTTGCTTTTCCTAGACATTTCATATAATTGGAATTATGCACTATTGTGGTCTTTTGTAGCTGACTTCTCACTTAACATATTGTGTTTGAGGTTCTTCTGTATTGTAGCACGGATCAAGTATTTAGGTCCTTTTTATTGAGTTAGATTCGGTGGTGTGGATATACCACAGTGTGTCCATCCATTCACCAGCTGCTGGACACGTGGATTATTCCCACATCTTGTCTGTGATAAACAGAGCTGCTCTGAATGTTGCATGCAAGTGTTAGTTGTTTCCATTTCTCGTGAGTAGAGGCTTGGATTGGACTTGCAAGATGTATGGTAACATATAATTTTATTTTGCTAATTATCATTTGTAAATTGACTTTTTTCTCTTGCTATACGGTTCTAAGGGTCATAACACATGGATAGGTTGTAGCCACCAGTACAATCAGGATACAGAACAGTTTCATCACCCCCTGGTGTTGATCTTTTAGTATGGGTTGGCTGTGTCCCCACCCAAATCTCATCTTGAATTGTGACTCCCACAGTTCCCACATGTTGTGGGAAGGACCCAGTGATTGGTAATTGAATCATGGGGGCAGGTCATTGCCATGCTGTTCTCTGGATAGTGAATAAGTCTCTCGAGATCTGATGGGTTTTTTTTTTTTTTTTTTTTGGAAACAGAGTTTTGCTCTTGTCACCCAGGCTGGAGTTCAATGGCACAATCTTGGCTCACCGCAACCTCCGCCTCCTGGGTTCAAGCGATTCTCCTGCCTCAGCCTCCGGAGTAGCTGGGATTACAGGCGTGGACCACCACACCCAGATAGGGTTTCACCATGTTGGCCAGTCTGGTCTCGAACTCTTGAGCTCAGGTGATACACCCACCCCAGCCTCCCACAGTGCTGGGATTACAGGCGTGAGCCACCAGGCCCAGTTGATCTGATGGTTTTTTTTTTTTTTTTTTTTTGAGACAGAGTCTCTCTCTGCTGCCCAGGCTGGAGTGCAGTGGCCGGATCTCACCTTACTGCAAGCTCCGCCTCCCGGGTTCACGCCATTCTCCTGCCTCAGCCTCCCGAGTAGCTGGGACTACTGGCGCCTGCCACCTCGCCCGGCTAGCTTTTTTGTATTTTTTAGTAGAGACAGGGTTTCACCGTGTTAGCCAGGATGGTCTCGATCTCCTGACCTCGTGATCCGCCCGTCTTGGCCTCCCAAAGTGCTGGGATTACAGGATTGAGCCACCACGCCCGGCCGATCTGATGGTTTTATAAAGAGGAGTTCCCCTGCACACGCTCTCTCTCTTCCCTGCCGTCGTGGAAGATGTGACTGACTCCTCCTTGCTCTCTGCCATAATCGTGAGGCCTCCCTAGCCACGGGGAACTGCGAGTCAGTTAAACCTCTTTCCTTCATAATTACCCAGTCTCGGATAATTATAAAGTCTTTATTGCAGCGTGAAAACAGACTAATACACCCTTTACAGGTGTTACCAGCAGAGGGTCTTGACTACAAGTTGTCTGGGTTCTTGGCCGGGTTCTTGGCATTTTGCACAAAGAATTGGACAAAATGCTCAAACAAAGCAACGAGAAAATGAAGCAAGGGAAGCACAGATTTACTGAAATGAAAGTACACTCCACAGAGTGGGAGCGGGCTAGAGCAGGAGCAAGCAGCTGATTAGAGAATTTTCTGGAGCTTAAATACCCTGTAGAGGTTTCCCATTTGTTACCTGGTTACACCCTATGTAAGTGAAGGAGTGGCTTGTGGCCAGTCTGATTGGTTGCAGGAGGCGACCAATCAGAGGCTGAAGTGAAGTTGCAAAGTTACATCTGAAGACCTGGCCTGGGACCAGTCTGGTTTCTTGCAGGAGGGAACCAATCAGAGGTACTTAACATTTTTCATCTGCCACAAGGTGCAAAGGGAGGAGCCTCTGATCCTTTTGTTACCTGGGTGTGGTTTTCCTTTTGATTCAGTTCTAGAAAGTCAGGGTGAATCAGCCTTAGGTTCCCTGCCTCCAGGTCCCTGCCAAGCCAGTGACAACTATCCATTCCCTGTAGTTTTGCCTTTGGGAGTCTGTCATTAAAATGGAACGACACAGCATGTACCCTTTGAAGACTGGTTTCTTCCACTTAGTCTAGAGCTATTGAGATTCGTCCTGGGTGCTGTGTGGGTCTCTAGTTCATTCCTTGTGATGCTGAGTAGCGCTCCGTTGTGGGGAGAGACCACAGTGTGTTTATCCATTCTTCCTGGGAAGGATATTAGATTGGTTTCCAGGTTTTGGCAATTATGAATAGTGCCGATACAAACATCTCCATACAGCCTTTTTTCTAAACATAAGGTTTGATTTATCTAGGGTAAATATCCAGGATTGGGGTTTCTGGCTCTATGGTCATTGCATGATTAATTTTTTTTTTTTTTTTTTTTTTGAGATGGAGTCTTGCTGTTATTGGCCCAGGCTGGAATGCAATGGCATCATCTTGGCTCACTGCAATGTCTGCCTCCCCGGTTCAAGTAATTCTTCTGCCTCAGCCTCCCAAGTAGCTGGGACTACAGGTGCACACCACCACGCCCAGCTAATTTTTGTATTTTTAGTAGAGACAGGGTTTCACCATGTTGGCCAGGCTGGTCTCAAACTCCTGACCTTGGGTGATCCACCTGCCTTGACCTCCCAAAGTGCTGGGATTACAGGCGTGAGCCACCGCGCCCGGCCTCTACTTTACTTTCGTTATGGGCTTTAATTTTTGAATTAACTTCTTGATGCATCTGCTCATCCATCCATCCATTCATTCCTTTCTTTATTCACCCAACAAATAGTTAAGTGCCTTACTTGTACCTTTGCTATTTCTTTGCCTTTGGAGCACTGTTTTGAAAGAGCCAGCGCCGACTGTCAGCTGTCCAGCTGGTAGCACTGTCATCTGGAAGATTTTAGATACTTCCTCATGAGTGAATCTACACTAGCCTGACTCTCACTCCACCCGACATCCTCTCAGTCATAGCCACACCCAAGGGTCCTACTTTGCTGTCTGCACTGCCACCAGATCAAACACACCCCCTTCCCTGAAAGTCTGGGAGTCTGTTTCTTCTTCACAATAGAAGTTGGCCTCTGCTGGTCATGCCCCAAACCTTCTGGAGCTACGGGTTCTGCCTTCTCTGCAGCCGCCTTCCACTGGACCCTCCTGGTCAGTGCAGGACATGGTGTGGCACCTCTGTTCTGCCCCACCCCCCAGGCCATTTCCTCTCCAGGGCTCATGCCAGACTTCTTTTTTTTTTTTTTTTTTTTTTTTTTTTTTTGAGACGGAGTCTCGCTCTGTCGCCCAGGCTGGAGTGCAGTGGCCGGATCTCAGCTCACTGCAAGTTCTGCCTCCCGGGTTTACGCCATTCTCCTGCCTCAGCCTCAGGAGTAGCTGGGACTACAGGCGCCCGCCACCTCGCCCGGCTAGTTTTTTTTTGTATTTTTAGTAGAGACGGGGTTTCACCGTGTTCGCCAGGATGGTCTCGATCTCCTGACCTCGTGATCCGCCCGTCTCGGCCTCCCAAAGTGCTGGGATTACAGGCTTGAGCCACCGCGCCCGGCCTCATGCCAGACTTCTGCAAAGCACAGACCACGTGTGCCTTCTCCACCTTGCTCACGCTCGCATGCCAACCCGCCCAACCTGGCCCATGCCCTTTGCTGCCCAAATGCACCTCTCCCTGGTGTGGTCACTGACAGTCTTCGTGTGGCCAAACCCAGGCTGGCTTTCCTAGTGGCCTCATATTTTCTCTGCAGCATTCGCAGTGATCAATTCTTTTTTTTTTTTTGAGACAGAGTCTTGCTCTGTCGCCCAGTCTGGAGTGCAGTGGCACCATCTCTGCTCACTGCAGTCTTCACCTTCCGGGTTCAAGTGATTCTCCTGCTTCAGTCTCTTGAGTAGCTGGGATTACAGGCGCATGCCAGCATGCCTGGCTAATTTTTGTATTTTTTTTTTTTTTAAATAGAGACGGGGGTTTCACCATGTTAGCCAGGCTGGTCTCAAACTCCTGACCTCAGGTGATTCACCCGCCTTGGCCTCCCAAAGTGCTGGGATTACAGGCATGAGCCACCGCACCCGGCCCCCCTCCCCACCCCTTTGTCCCTCCTCAGAGCCCTGCTGGCCTACCTCCCTGGCCGTTCAAACCATTGCAGCTCCAAGGCTGCTTCCCAGGCCTCCCCAGCCTGCCGTCTTCTCCGTGGTGATATTGTGGACAGCAGATCTCTGGCGCTGAGCTCCCTTCTGATCTCATGGTGTAGCCTCCTCCTTGTCCCCGTCACTTGAGCGTGTCACTGGCATCTTCAGCTTGAGAGGTCCAGAACTGAGCTCCTGATTTTGCCCCCTAAACTTACCCCTCTTCTGGTCTCACTCATCCATCCCCGTACTGAAGGCAGAACCCAGGAACTCGGGAAGTGTCCTTGTTCCCTTTGTTCACATCCTGTCGGCTCTGCCTAGACCTTGAATCATGAACCTGACTTAAGGCAACTCTAGCGTTTCCCTGGACCACAGCAACAGGCTAGGAATGAGCCCCCATTTCTAATCCTGACTCCTCCAGAGCTGTTCACCACCCACAGCGGGAACATAAATCCTGGAACATAAATCAGGTGAAAAATTGGTGAAACTCAAATCAAGTTCATCGTCTAGTTAATAACATTGTACCAATGTTAATTTCCTGTTCTTGATTATGGAGCTGTGCTTAACGTCGTACAATAAGCCATTCACGTTAGGAGAAGAAGTGGAGCGAGGGATACATGAGAACTCCCTGTACCGTGTATGTAACTTTTCTGTGTGACTATCATTAGTTGGAATTAAAAAGTTAAAAATATTGGACGGGTGTGGTGGCTCACGCCCGTAATCCCAGCACTTTGGGAGGCCGAGGCAGGCGGATCACAAGGTCAGGACTTTGAGATCAGCCTGACCAACATGGTGAAACCCCGTCTCTACTAAAAATACAAAAATTAGCCAGGCATGGTGGTTGGCGCCTGTAATCCCAGGTACTCAGGAGGCTGAGGCAGGAGAATTGCTTGAACCCAGGAGGTGGAGGTTGCAGTGAGCCAAGATCATGCCATTGCACTCCAGCCTGGGCAACAGAGCGAGACTCCGTCTCAAAAGAAAAAAAAAAAGTTAAATTTAAATGCAAAATAAGAAAGAATCGAATTGTGTGCTCTCTTACTTAAAACACTGCAGAGCTCTTCTGTGTGCCTAGCATGTAAAGTTAGATGCCTCTTGTCGTTTTGAGACAGTCTCCCACTGTCCTCCAGGCTGGAGTGCAGTAGTGTAATCTCGGCTCACTGCAGCCTCCACCTCCTGGGTTCAAGCGATTCTTGTGCCTCAGCCTCCCAAGTAGCTAGGATCACAAGTACGCACTCTGCCTGGCCAATTTTTGTATTTTTAGTAGAGATGGGGTTTCACCATGTTAGCCAGGCTGTTCTCGAACTCCTGACCTCAAGTGATCCACCTACCCTGGCGCCAACTCCCAAAGTGCTGGGATTACAGGTGTGAACCACTGCACCTGGCCAGGCAGACACCTCTTAATGGCTCCCAGGACCTGGCCCACCTCCCCAGCCTCATCTCATGCCCCACTTTCTTCCTTCAGTCTGCATCGGGGGCAGTTGCCACCTTTCAGCCAGGTGAGCATGCTGGGATTGTCCTTTCCTTGCCGATCCCTGCATCCCACGTGCCTTCCCCAGACCTACACCACCAACATTGCCTCCGTCTCACTGTGATGTTTCCACTTCAGTCTCATTTCTTCAGCTAGTACGTCCCTGACTCTGTCCAAACCACGTGTTGGGTATTCTCTATGGCAGGAAGCTTTTGCTTTCTTCCTGGCTCTTAATCACAGCTGGTGACCCGGTCCTTGCTTGTGGATTCTCCCTGCTGCAGGTTCCTACCACTGAGTGAGTTGATGACGGATGCCGTGTTCACAGTTTTATCCCCAGCGTCTAGCCTGGCGTGCAGCGGGTACTCCCATGGAACCCATAAACAAACCACTTCTTGTTTCTTATTATGTGAAGAACGTTGATCTGTGTAATTCACTCTCCAGACAAATGACAGCGGTTTCAGTACTTTGTTCTGCCCTTCCGTGTTCTCTGTGCTGTTTGTGGATGGACCATCGTTGTAGAGACATGATTCGATTCTTGACGTTTCCAAGTGTCCACGGTGTTGGGCCTTCCCCCAGGTACTACAGTACTGAGATTAGTAAGACAGAGTCAATGTAAGGTGTTAGTAGGATTTAGAATAGGTCTAATCTCATTCTTAACGGATTTCAGGAGCTTATTATGTGTTGAAAGAATGAATAGGATACAAGTTATTAAGAAATTTTCTCCGTTTAATTTTTATTTATGTATATTTTAGAGACAGGGTCTTACTCTGACACCCATGCTGGAGTGCAGTGGTGCAGTCACAGCTCACTGAGGCTTTGAGTTCCTGGGCTCAAGCAGTCCTCCTGCCTCAGCCTCCCAAATTGCTGGGATTACAGGCACGAGCCACTGGATCTGGCCTATTTTCTCCTTTTTAAAAAACTTGCTGCAGATATACACATATACACATATGCACAGATATACACATATAAATATGTACCTTATACATACATGTATATAATAAATACATACATATACAGAATTGTGGCATAGTCTTAATTTTTTTTTTTTTTTTTGAGACAGAGTCTCACTCTGTGGCCCAGGCTGGAGTGCAATAGCGTGATCTGGGTTCACTGCAACCTCCACCTCCTGGCTTCAAGCTATTCTCCTGCCTCAGCCTCCAGAGGAACTGTGATTACAGTGTGCCCCACCAGGCCTGGCTAATTTTTGTGTTTTTGGTAGAGACGGGGTTTCACTATGTTGGCCAGGCTGGTCTCAAACTCCTGGCCTCAAGTGATCCTCCCACGTTGGACTCCCAAAGAGCTGGAATTACAAGCATGAGCCCCCGCGCCGGGTTGTATTTAGTCTTTAACCTGCCCTCAGGCTGATTCCCTCTGGGCAGGGAGAAGCATGGAAAGGGGGATGGGCCCTCGTGGCCATCTTTGAAGCATGGAGGCTCTGGTGCCACCCTGCCCTTAGGCTGGGTGCAAAGGTGGCTGAGGGAAGGCTAGTCAGCCGCTGTAGGTGTCCTTTATGGTCTCAGTGATTAAAGGTTATATTGTCCATGAATTTAATTTTATTTCATGATGGAAAAGAAGACATTGCAAATTAATATGTCACAGAAAGGTAAGGAGTCACCGGGTCTGGTAAGGTTGAGGGTGAGTAGCTTGCCATCCAGTTTCCAGAAGGCGTTATTACGGATCCTAAAGGGAATTTCATGCATTTCAAAGACTCTAACAGAAGTGTTCTGATGCAGTGGAGTCTGGTGCAGGGACCCGCCACTTCAGCCTGGAATTGCCCTCCTGTAAGGCGCTGTAGAAACTCAGAATGGATGTGGGCCATAAGGGAATTTCTGGGATATGATGGGGGGAACGAATATTGTCACCTCCATTTGTGTCAGGAAGTCTCAGTATGCAGATGAGTCAGCTGCAGGGGGTGGCTGCATGAGGCTGCTGGTGGAGCCGGAAGCAGTGGGCAGGAGTCTGGCCTCTGATGCTCTCCTAGCTCTGAGCTGGGATGGAGCTCGTGTATCTACAGTGTGCTCACGCAGCCTTGGTGCTGGTGGATGGTGAGGGGATTCGGTTGGCAGGTTGGTAGGGGCCCTCCCGAGGCAGTAGGGTCCTGGAGAGGCTGGTAGAAAGTGGAGATTGGCCAAAGTGACCTGAGTTAGATTCTACCTGGTTCACGAATTTGCCTGAGGCTAAGGCTTCGGCACAAGGGACGGTAGAGTCATACCTTTCCTGAAACACCTGCTGCCGGCGTGGCCTTGTCGGTCTCTGCCAGATCCTGTTAGCACTGTGGCTTCGAGCCTCGTTAAACATTCAAGCCCCATGCAGTCAGAGAGCACCCATGGCACGCCCGTTGTGCAGTGGGGTGTTTCATACATGTGTTGCTTTTAATGGTGTGAAAGATCAGACAGCTCGGGTGTGTGTTTTATCAACTGCCCTTTAAACCCACATAGTAAAATGTAAAGTATATAAAAAGCAGAAAATAGGTATATCTTCTAAATACTCACATTTAAAACATTTTTTAGAAATAATGTATGTCAAGCAAGGCCAAGCTAATGTGTTTCTGTAGGCTCTAAATTAGAGTTGTGAACCAGTATCTTATCCCACTTATAGGGTTTTTTGGAAAATATTCAAATGTTTCCAAGCTCTTTTGTTTCTTTATTCTTAAAGATTATCTGCTATTTTGTTTGATAGAGTAACTGTTTCTATTCCACTTTCTTTTCTTTTTTTTTTTTTTTGAGACAGAGTCTTGTTCTGTTACCCAGGCTGGAGTGCAGTGGTACGATCTTGGCTCTCTGCAACCTCCACCTCCTGCGTTCAAGGATTCTCCTGCCTCAGCCTCCTGAGCAGCTGGTACTACAAGACATGTGCCACCAAGCCTGGCTAATTTTTTGTATATTTTTTAGGAGAGAGGGGGTTTCACCTTGTTGGCCAGGCTGGTCTCGAACTCCTGGCCTCAAGTGATCCACCCGCCTCGGCCTCTCAAAGTGCTGGGATTACAGACATGAGCCACCACGCCTGGCCTATTCCACTTCTAATTGGCTGTTCCTGCTATTGATATACAGGGCACTCTCCCTCTTGTATTTGGGTCTAAATGTCATCTATAATAAATAACAGTCAATACTTACTGGTTTCATATTTAGTTTTACTTTTATCCCACCCATTTTCTTTTAGTAGTTCTTACCACTTCGCCTTTGTTTAATAAAGGTAAAAAAAAGAGCTTTCTGTTTCCAGTTCATTCCTTTTACCAGTGAGGAAGGAGGTAGATCATCGCTGCTTAATACGTAGCTGCCAGCCTCATGTAGCTGTTTAAGATTTAAATTATAATTGAAATCATTAAAAAATTAGTTCCTTGTGCATACTAACTACACTTCGAGTGGTCAGTAGCCAGACGTGGCTGGAGGCCACAGAACTGGACGGCTACAGGACATGCCCATCATCACAGGAAGTTCATAGAAAGTTCGTTCTTTTAGTTCTTTTTTTTTTTTTTTTTTGAGATGGAGTCTTGCTCTGTGGCCCAGGCTGGAGTGCGGTGACGCGATCTTGGCTCACTGCAACCTTCGCATCCTGGGTTCAAGAGATTCTCGTGCCTCGGCCTCCCGAGTAGCTGGGATTACAGGTGCCCGCCACCAGGCCCGGTTAATTTTTGTATTTTTAGTAGAGACAGGGTTTCACCATGTTGGCCAAACTGGTCTCAAACTCTTCACCTCAAGTGATCTGTCTACCTTTGCCTCCCAAAGTGCTGAGATTACAGGCGCGAGCTACCATGCCTGGCATATATCTCTTCTTCTCTCAGGGCCCAGCTGTCTTGTTTGAGGCCAGTACCTCCACTAGTCTGGAACCCTCCTTCCTGGGCTTTCTGCCCACTTCTCTCTCTCCTTTGACAACAGTGGTTTTTCCAGGGTCTGTGCAGAGCTCAGCTTTCTGGCATAAGACAGGCAAGTTTCTGAAGACTCCTCACCCCTTTTGGGAGTGGGGGCTGCTGACTGAAGCTCCAGGGCACTGTTTTATGAAGCTCCCCATATGGTGATGGCCCGGGACCCAGCCTTTGTCCCCTCCTCGGGCACTCACTACTCGCTCCCTCGGTTTTGCTTTCAGTTTTGATTGTGCATTGAGTCCACAACTTGAATGGGATTTTCTTAAGGCATAAATGACAGTTGCCCAGTGTGCAGTGGGAGAACAAATCGCCCAGCCTGGGACATGCCTGGGTGGCAGAGTGGTCCTGCTCTCAACTTGTGGAATGTGCAGCAACACCTTGAGGTTATTAAAAAATACCTGAGTCTGGGCATGGTGGCTCATGCCTGTAATTCCAGCACTTTGGGAGGCTGAGGCCAGAGGATCACTTCAGGCCAGGAGTTCAAGCCCAGCCTGGGCAACATAGTGAGACTCCATCTCTACAAAACAAAACTTTTTTTAAAAAAGGTGGGCTTGGTGGTGTACACCTGTCATCCCAGCTACTTGGGAAGCTGAGGTGGGAGGATCGCTTGAGCCCAGGAGGTGGAGGCTGCAGTGAGCCGTGATTGTGCCACCGCACTGCAGCCTGGGTAACAGAGAAAGACCTTGTCTCTTAAAAAAACAACCCCCCCCCACACACACACACAAATACAAATACAAGTTTGATTCTTCCAGAAAATGTCACAAAAAGAAAGTCCAAAATACATAGTCCATAGGATTTCAGCCACTAGCACTGCTGAAGTGAAATTGGAGACAGCAGAGATATGTCGGGAGAAAATGGAGGTTTTTGGGTTTCTCTGTTAGATGACTTGAGCAAGTCTGCATGTGCTCTGTAAACAAGAAAACAGTCTGGGAAACTGTCAGCCTCTGCCCCAGCCAGTGTGCAAAATACTCTTCAAAAGAGAGAAAACTGGAAAACAAGTTGAAAACCGGGTGATCTGACAAGTGTGGAAATTCACAGCAAGCATGTGCCTGTGCTGCAAATATTATCTGGGAGAGAGCCAAGAGCCTGATCAACATTTCCAGGAAGCAACAGGTGGTGAAGGCAGTGGCATGACTGCTCCCACGGAAGGTTAGTCACGAATGTTCAGCATCAACCGGGTGTGGAGGCTCATGCCTGTAATCCCAACACTTTGGGAGGCTGAGGCGGGCGGATCACTTGAGGTCAGAAGTTCAAGACCAGCCTGGCCAACGTGGTGAAACTCCATCTCTACTAAAAATGCAAAAATTAGCCGGGCATGGTGGCAGGTGCCTGTAATCCCAGCTACTCGGGAGGCTGAGGCAGGAGAATTACTTGAACCCAGGAGGCACAGGTTGCAATGAGCCGAGATGATGCCACTGCCCTCTAGCCTGGGCAACAGAGCGAGACTCCGTCTCAAAAAAAAAAAAAAAAAGAATATTCAGCATCTTGTTTTTTCCTTTGCATGATACGATGTTTATGGGAGAGGTGGCTTCACGGTCTCGGTGGCCTTTCTTCCACCTGAAGATGCCCACAGGAGGTGTCAGTGGAAGAATAACCACCTGTGGGTCAGAAGAAAATGCCTTTGCAAGTAAATGCCCTCCTGGATGAGAAGGTCCATCTGTGTTCCAGGCAAGGACAGTGGCCCCTTCTGTGTTTCTGTGGCCAAGCGTCCGGCGTGTGGGTGTGCTGTGCGGGCCACACCTGCGGCAGAAGTGTATGTGCTTGAAGAAGACAATGTGGGTGTTGGCCCAGCATTTTTAGGTTGGACTACAATAGTGAGAGCTGCAAATTGAATGATTCTTGGAGCTATTTCATGAAGGTCAAGTTTTCTTTTGTTTTGTTTTATTTAATCTCTCCCAGACTTCTGAACTCCTGCCATTGTTGAATTTTTAGTTCTTCAAGGTTATTTGGCCTTATTCTTGACTTACGTGTTTTTCTGCCCTAGCTCTACCACATTATCTAATTATTTTTTTTTTTTTGAGGAGCTTCACTCTGCTGCCCAGTCTGGAGTGCAATGGCGCGATCTTGGCTCACTGCAACCTCTACCTCCTGGGTTGAAATGATCCTCCTGCCTCAGCTTCCCGAGTAACTGGGATTACAGGCATGCACCACCATGCCCGGCTAATTTTTGTATTTTCAGTAGAGACACGGTTTTACCATGTTGGCCAGGCTGGTCTTGAGCTCCTCACCTCAAGCGATCTCCCCAGCCTCAGCCTCCCAAAGTGCTGGGATTACAGGTGTGAGCCACCATACCTGGCCCACATTATCTATTTCTAAGCCTTTCATATTTTTCATTTACCTGCTACTGCTCACTCTACCTTCTATTCTTGGGGAGGGTGTGTTTCTTCCCAGCTTTATTTTATTTCTTCTCTAAATCTCAGAATTATTGCACCTTGTTGATGTTCACATTACTGTATTTAGTTTATTGTATTATTATATTTGAGACAGGGTCTCACCCTGTCACCTAGGCTGGAGCGTAGTGGCGCAGTCAGAGCTCACTGCAGCCTCCACTTCCTGGGCTCAAGCCATCCTCCTGCCTCAGCCTCCCAAGTAGCTGAGACCACAGAAATGCACGACCACACCGAGCTTCCTTTTCTTTTTCAAAAAACAGCTTTATTGAAGTATAATTCACATGTGATGCAATTCACCCTCTCGGGTGTACAATTCGGTGGTTTTTAGTGTATTCATGGTGTTGTGCAACCATCACCACAACCTAATTTTACATTTTCATCACTCCAAAAAGTAACCCTGCATCCGTTTAGCAGTCACACCCTCTCCTAAACCCATGGCAGCCACTCATCTGCTTTCTGTGTCTACAGATCTCCCCATGCTAGACATTTCATATAAATGGGATCACATGGTGTGTGGCCTTTTGAGACTGGTTTCTTTCACTAAACATCATACAGCTTTCTTTCCATTGTCAATGCATTCCTTTTTTTTTGTTTTCAAGTATTTAGCGGCTACCTAGTCTCCGATTTTAAATTTAGTTTTTCATTTCTCTTCTTTCTGTTATTTCTCATCATCTACATTCTGTACTTGTATCAGCACCTCTTAGAAACCTTTGGATGAGCTGTCAGCTCTCTAGGGACATGAGTGCGGTCTGGGACCCCCCGCCCCCCGCCCCATCCCTGCTGCAGATATGACCTGACCCTCTCCCTCTGCAGATGTGACTCATCCCCCTCCCTCCCGTCTGTGGCATCTGGTGCATTTGGTGCTGTCACTTCACAGATAGAAACTGATCAGCTGGTGGTCGGTTTCAGTTCTGGTATCTTTTCCCAGCTCTCCTGTTTCATAGCGTCTTCCCATTGTTTAAACTCGGCTCCATGACAGCATTCGTAATAGTTATTGCAGACCTTCATTTCCATTTTGTTGTTGGCAACTCATTGTTGAAGTGCTGTTTGTTGCTTCTGAACAGCCCATGGACACTTGAACTTGAATGTGTGTGTCTCTCTCTTCTTGTGGGTCCAGATCGTCACTCACTGACTGTCCTCACATTCACGGCTGTTCTCAGGACAAGCACCGTCTTTCCCTTTTTCACATGTCCCTGTTTACATGAATGAACTCATTTAATCCTCACAACAGCCTTGTGCTGTGGTATGACCATCACATCACAGTAGTTTCATTTCCTTTTTTATTTTTATTTTTATTTTTTGAGACGGGGTCTCACTCTGTTACCCAGGCCAGAGTGCAGTGGCATGATCTCGGCTATCTGCAACCTCTGCCTCCCGGGTTCGAGAGATTTTCCTGCCTCAGCCTCCTGAGTAGCTGGGACTACAGGCACCTGCCGCCGCACCTAGTTATTTTTTGTATTTTTAGTAGAGACAGGGTTTTGCTATGTTGGCCAGGCTGGTCTTGAACTCCTGACCTCAAGTGATCCACCCACCTCGGCCTCCCAAAGTTCTGGGATTACGGGCATGAGCCACCACGCCGACTAGCATTTCCATTATCTAGACAAGGGAACTAAGGTCAAGCATTGACGTGAAAGTCACCGAGGTTGCTTTTTTTCTTTTTTAACCTATTTATTTCTTTCAACCCTTAGCCCAGATCCTAATCTTCGGTAAGTACTCAGTAAGCATTTAGTTTTCTGGGTGCGTGAATGAGCAAATTGAGCCAATGGATGACAGAGATGGCACCTGGTGGGCTGTTGACAGACGTGCCGGATGTGCTGGGTGTCGTCTCTGAGACTCGTTCTGCAGTGTTTGTGAAGGCTTGTGCTGGTAAACCCTAATTGAAGAGGTCTCTTAGAGGTGGGAGGCGAGGTTCTCTGAGGTGTATGGCTCCGGGACTCTCCCTGTGTCAGCATTCTAGAATGTAGCAGTGGGATATTTAGTAACGCAGAATACAGAAGATAAGAAGCCAGGCCGGGCGCTGTGGCTCACGCCTGTAATCCCAGCACTTTGGGAGGCCGAGGCAGGCGGATCACGAGGTCAGGAGATCGAGATCGTCCTGGCTAACATGGTGAAATCCCGTCTTTACTAAAAATACAAAAAAACTAGCCGGGCGAGGTGGCGGGCGCCTGTAGTCCCAGCTACTTGGGAGGCGGAGGCAGGAGAATGGCGTGAACACAGGAGGTGGAGCTTGCAGTGAGCCGAGTGAGCCACTGCACTCCGGCTTGGGCGACAGAGTGAGACGCCGTCTCCAAAAAAAAGAAGCCAGAAGAGGGGAATGTGGTCATTCAGGGGGGTGCCTGTCATTCCCATTTGGCTGTGATGGCAGCTATTTAGCCATTACTGGGAGAGAGAGGGAAGCTGGGTATAGAAGGTACCTGTTTAGAAGCAGGGGTGAGGAAGCGGGAGAGAGAGAGAGTATGTGTGCACACGCTAAAATTTTGTTTTCTGGCTGGGTGTGGTGGCTCACGCCTTTAATCGCAGCACTTTGGGAGACAGAGGCAGGCGGATCACTTGAGGTCAGGAGTTCAAGACCAGCCTGGCCAGCTTGGCAAAACCCCGTCTCTACTAAAAACAGAAAAATTAGCCAGGCATGGTGGCGCACACCTGTAATTCTAGCTACTCCAGAGGCTGAGGCAGGAGAATTGCTTGAACCCGGGAGGCAGAGGTTGCAGTGAGCTGAGATTGTGCCACTGCACTCCAGCCTGGGCAACAGAGCGAGACTCTATCTCAAAAAAACAAAAACATTTTTTTTTTCAGTTAGGCAGAAGATCAAGTTAAACAGGCAAAGTGAACACCCTTTGTTTCTTTCACTTTCTTCCATAAATCCATCTCATATTTTATTATTTGGAACTCTTTTTTTTTTTTTTTTTTTTTTGAGATGAAGTCTCACTCTGTTGCCAAGGCTAGAGTGTAATGGCACGATCTCAGCTGACTGCAAGCTCCGCCTCCTGGGTTCAAGCAATTCTCCTGCCTCAGCCTCCCGAGTAGCTGGGATTACAGGCGTGCACCACCGTGCCCAGTTAATTTTTGTATTTTTAGTAGAGACGGGATTTCGCCATGTTGGCCAGGCTGGTCTCAAACTCCTGAGCTCAAGTGATCCTCCCGTCTCGGCCTCCCAAAGTGCTGGGATTACAGGTGTGAACCACCGTGCCTGGCCTGGGACTTCATTTGTTAAGAAGAGGTTAAGTTTCACTAGCAGCCATTTGTAGTAAGAACTTGTGATTTATCATCAAATATTAGGACAACCAGAACAAATCAGTCCTTTTGATTATTTATTGTACATATGAGTAGGAAAGACTTACACCCCTCCGGAGAGCATTTTAATGTAAACACGTGAAAAATATTCTCTCTTTTGTACCAAAACTTTTGTTGTTCTTACGCAGAAAGAATAGGTAATTATAAAATATATCTATAACTCCATAGGCTTTGGCTATTTGGTAGATTAAAAGCATTTTTTATCTTTATTTTTCTTATTGGCTGGTTACAGTTTAGTTTAAATAATTCTCATGCCGCTTGTTCATTTCTGACCTAGTCATGAGGAAGAATGCGATGCAAAATGAAAGATGTTTCTGGAATGTTTCTGAACCAGCCCAAGCTGATTGCCTCTCTTCTGTTTATTGTTTTAAGTCATAAGTGACGTAAGCTTCTAGGCGTTTGTTATGCTATGTGGCTGGCTCCCAAAGTCATGTCTTAAAACATTCTTTCCTTCCTGATTATTCTTCTCCTTCTTGTTTTTCTTCTTTTTCTTTTTCTTTTTTTTTTTTTTGAGTTGGAGTTTCATTCTTGCTGCCCAGCTTGGAGTACATGGCGTGATGTCAGCTCACTGCAACCTCCGCCTCCCAAGTTTAAGCAATTCTCCTACCTCAGCCTCCGAAGTAGCTGGGATTTATAGGCATGTGCTGCAACACCCAGCTTGTTTTTCTTTTCTTTTCTTTTTTTTGAGACAGGGTCTTGCTGTCTTGCCCAGACTGGTGTGCAGTGGTGCAGTCACAGGTCACTGCAGCCTCGACCTCCTGGGCTCAAGTGATCCTCCCATCTTAGCCTCCTGGGTAGCTGGGACCACAAGTGCCACCACACCCAGCTGATGTTTAAATTTTTTATAGAGACAGAATTTTGCTATGTTGTCCAGGCTGGTCTCAAACTCCTGGACTTAAGTGATCCTCCTGCCTCGGCCTCCTAAAGTGCTGGGGTCACAGCTGTGACCCCCGTGCCCAGCTGTTTTTCTCTTTCTGTTGAGTTGGCAGTCATGTCCTTGATTCTTGGTGGCTGAGGGTATCTCAGTCCAAGGCAAGAATCCCACAGAAAGAGACCAGGACAAATGAGGCCAGAATTGCCTTTCTTTTCCAAAATGGGCTTTGTCAGTGACTCTTCCTATACTCAGGTCACCAAACCTGATCACCACTATGTGCAAAGCGCAGTTTAATTTTCAGAGAAGTGACACTATACTTAAGAATACTTAAGAACGTTAACTGTGTTAACCTCCTCCACACATGCAGCCATAGGCAGGTTCCCCCGTCACACAGGAACCCATTAGGAAATGCCCGCCTCTCTCTGCAGCCTTTGTAAAATTAAGCTGATAAAAGGCATCATTGTTGTTGAGGTTTAAAATCAATGGATAACCAGGAAAGAACATAAGAAATCATGTTAATTATTCTCCTGTTTGCACTATACTTAAATCATTTAGCTGCCTTTTTTTTTTTTTTTTTTTTTTTGGACCTTCTGCTGTAGAAAAGCCATTCTAATGAACTTGGACCCCAGGCTCCATGTGTGTGGTTATTCATTAAATCATGTTGCTCCAGATTCTCCTGACTTAACACTTTGGCTGGGCTCGAACTCAGTAACCTGGCCTGATATATTTCTCAGGCGTTTCTCATCAGGCAGCTGCGTTCTGCCTTAGCTGTCATGATGATAACCCTCTGGTTCTGGCAAAAGGTTTCACTTTAAATTTAGCTTTCCGTAGGGAAGCCTCAATGAAAAGATAACGTATTTCCCGGTTTTGCTCGTTGTGGATTCGGAGGTGTGTTTGGCCTTTGTCACACTAGTAGGATCGTGTTATCACTACAGGTTGGTCATTCAGTGCTTCCTAAAGAAAAACTCAAGTCAGGAGCAATTATGGATTTAACAGTTTTGCAAATGCTTTTGTACATAGAAGGTGCATGAAAAAGATTCCGGTGACACGCAGATCAAACACTGTGTCGATAATCACACCTAATGTCTAGTGCTTGCTGCATGCCGGGCAGTTGTAGAGGCTGTGTGCGTGTTGGTCATCTAAGCCTCACATGTGAGCTGTGGGGTAAGCCCTGCTCCTATCCTCGCCTTAGAGATGAGGAAACTGAGAGGCAGAGATGAAACAGCTCACTTAGGTCATAGGATTAGGGGGCAGACCTGGACCTGACTCCGAGGACCCCTCCAGCAGCCAGGTCTCCGCCCATCACGCTTGATTGCTTGTAATCGGAGCCTTGCCTCTCGCTGCCAGTTTGCCGGGAGTAGGTTTCCCGTTTCCACCGTTATTTCCTGACTCCCGTGCCTCCCCACTTCCCACCCGCTGTGGCTGGCATTTCCACTGGCTCCCTGGCTTGTCCTATGCCTCATGCCTCCTATGTGGCTCTTCCTCCTGCTCCCGCCCCCCTGCCGCTGGTGGCCCCAGGATGGAGGCTTCCCGGGATGGCCCACACAGTGCCCTGCACAGGTGCTGCGGCTCAGCCCTGGCCATTCCCTGCACACATTCTCTGTTCCAGCCACACTGAGTTAAAAGCCATCCTTTAGCTGTGCCTGCTGCAGGCCCCCTCTGTAGAGGACCTTTCATGACCCATTATAGTAACCGCCCTGCCTGGCGTCAGCCACCCCTGCCCCTTGCCCGGTTTGCTGTTGCCAGGCTGACCTCCCCACGTCTTTCAGTTCTCCGTGTGGAGGGCGCTGATCCGTCTGTCTCCCTCTGCAGTAACAGAACAGCACAGGCTGGGTAATCGATACAGCACGGGATTTATGTCCTCATGCTTCTGGAGGCTGGGAAGTCCAAGATCAAGGCACCAGCAGGTTCAGCTGTCTGGGGAGGGCTGCATCTTCTGGAAGGGAGAAGAAACGGGAGGGCAAGCGAGAGAACCCCTTGCAGCAAGCCCATTTATGCAGGTGCTTGATCCCATTGCAGGGGAGGAGCCCTCCTGGCCTCGTCACCTCTTAAAGCCTTGCTTCCTTAAGACTGTCACTCCACAACGCCTGAAATTTGGAAAGGACACATTCGAGCCACAGCCCCTTCCTTCCCGAGGCTTCTTGAGATGCCCCCTCCTGTGCTTCCTGGAGCACCCATCTTTCCTCGTCCTGGGACTTGGCGTGCCTGACCAGAGTCACACCTGCTTGTCCTCTTGGCCCCTCTTCAGGTGACGGGCTCCACACGGGTCACGATCTTGGCCAAGATAATCACACATCGTCCCTGTACCTATCAGTGTTTAGTAAACAGGAAGTGCTTAATAAATGTTTGATGAATTAAGAGTGACTCAGTAACCCCGGTTCAAACAAGCAACAGCAGAAGTTGGAGATGTGCATGAGGCACGTGCCCAGCTTGTGAGCAGAGGTGGCCGCTGCTGCTCCATGCTACCGTGGGGTGCTCCCTGCTGCGTGCGCCCTGTGGACTGCCGTGCTGAGCGCTGTGAATGTGCTGGCTGTCCCATCATGCTCCAGCTCTTCAGGCCTCCCTGCCCAGCCTCTCTCCACTTCAGTTGCCACGCATTTCCAGGAGAGGCCGCCTTGACTTTCTCTTGCAGTTCTGGAGCCACACAGGGAGCAGGTACGCAGTTACCTGGGCGAGGGCCCCTTCCTGGGTTTGAGAGGCAGCCCAGTTCATGCTCCCACGGCAGCCCTTGTGCACCGGGAGCCATAGCCTCAGGCAGGGGCACCCTGAGCCACCAGCACATTACAGGACCAGCCACAGACATAGTGGAAAACCTCACCCTTCAGCTGCAACTTTTCCTCCCTCCCACCAAAAAAATGTCCTTCCTCTCTCAGTGCGTGGGGACTACAGTCTCCAGAGTGGCCATCCACAGTCACACGGGCTGTCAGTGGCTGCTGTCACCACCCTGCCACTTGGTGACTTGTGGGCCACACTCAGGAGTCATGGGAAGGAGACCCTTAGAGCAGCCCCGGGACAGAAGTTCTTACATGTACTTCTTTGATGAAGGCGGGAATAAGCCCTGCCAGCTCATTGTCTTCTCTTGCGTCCCCATCGGTTGCATTTTTTTTTTTTTTTGAGATGGAGTCTTGCTCTGTTGCCCAGGCTGGAGTGCAGTGGCCGGTTCTCAGCTCACTGCAAGCTCCACCTCCTGGGTTCACGCCATTCTTCTGCCTCAGCCTCCCGAGTAGCTGGGACTACAGGCGCCCGCCACCTCGCCTGGCTAGTGTTTTGTATTTTTTAGTAGAGACGGGGTTTCACCGTGTTCGCCAGGATAGTCTCGATCTCCTGACCTCGTGATCCGCCCGTCTCGGCCTCCCAAAGTGCTGGGATTACAGGCTTGAGCCACCGCGCCTGGCCCGGTTGCATTTTTTAACTCTGGCAAAGTGAAATGGCAGAGTCGGTCCAGTGTCACCTGGGACAGGTCTGAGAAATTGGTATAAAGATGCTTTCACTCCTACGTCATATTCCATTTCACGTTTCCATTTCAGTGTATACATGTTACAGCCGTGGTTGATCCTGTACATAAATTGGGATGTGGGTTTTTGTTGGAGAAAAAAATGCACAAAAGTTCAGGACCTAAGTAAGAGTGAAAGATTTCCATTGACCAGCTGCGGTGGCTCACACCTGTAATCCCAGCACTTTGGGAGGCCAAAGTGGGCGGATCACTTGAGCCTAGGAGTTCGAGACCAGCCTGGCCAACACAGTGAGACCCCGTCTCAAAAAAAAAAAAAAAAGAAAGAAAGAAATAGCTAGGCATAGTGGCACACGTCTGTAGTCCCAGCTACTCAGGAGGCTGAGGCTATAGGAGGTGGAGGCTGTAGGGAGCCATGGTTGCACTACTGCTCTCCAGCCTGGGCAACAGAGCAAGACCCTATCTCTAAAGGAAAAAAAAAACCATGAAGGGTTTCTTGGGGCCAGTTGGCATCTAAAAATATCTAAGTCTTTTGATTCTCAGCTATGACCTGGCTACGCTCTAGGATATCTTTACATGTTTCCAGGACTCTTGGCAAATTCTCAGAACACTTGACTTAAAAAGATAAGCCATGTAGTATTTTTACAAGTAGAGAGGGAGGTGAAATGATGAGATGGGGCCATACTTATAAAATCATTCGGGACCGTTGATAAAGTAGTCCCTGGGTTTCTGGTGAATTAATTTTAAAGCACTGACCAAATATGTACCCAGTGTAAGAAGCCAGAGTCAATCAGTGTTGTAGACATGTTGCCTCTTGATGGAATCTTTCCGTGCCACACCCTTCACAACCCGAAGCTGGAGCTTCAGCCCTTCAAGAAGGGTCCCTACAACCGGATGCAGTGGCTCGCACCTGTAATCTTTGGGAGGCCAAGGTGGGCAGATCACTTGAGGTCAGGAGTTCTAGACCAGTCTGGCCGACATGGAGAAACCCTATCTCTACTAAAAATACACAAATTAGCCAGGCATGGTGGTGCACATCTGTAATCCCCGCTGCTCAGGAGGCTGAGTCAGGAGAATTGCTTGAACCCAGGAGGTGGAGGATGCAGTGAACCAAGATCGCACCATTGCACTCCAGCCTGGGCAACAGAGTGAGACTCCATCTCAATTAAAGAAAAAAAGAAGGGACCCTGCTTTGTTCATGATTTTATTCTCAGTGCGTGGCATACACCAGGCCTGAAATAAATGTTATTTAAATGTTAAATTACATTGTCCCTCTTTCCGATACATTTGCCATCTGGTTAAATTCCAGTGAAGACAAAGGATGGATTTGTTTAAATAAAGTTTGCTTCTTTTTCAAAAATTCCTTGGGCTCTTCCTGGAAAAGCTGCTCCTTTGCCATCTTCCCAGCAGATTCCCGGCGCGGGATCCACCCGCCTGTTCACAGCTCCTTCTGGTGCGGCGTGGGTCCAGGTGTTAGTTCAGCCTCTAAGGAGAATTGTAAAGATATATGTCAAGTGTCCTTTTGACCACCTTTTTTTTTTTTTCTATAGGGGGGATTTTGTGAGAGAATAATATGTATGTGGACCTCAGCTTAACAAAAGCTGAATGTTCCTGGAGTGAGTGTTTGAATCCAACAGGAAGTAGATGCTCGACGGCTCTGAGTCAGGGGAGGTTTTAATGGCCTTTTGGTGCATGGTAGGGTCTCGTTTTTCGGGGTAGTTTTGCAATCTCTGATACAGGTAAGATGGTCAGTGCCGAAGGCTGCCATGATGTCTACACTGACCGTTGTGAAGGTACTCACCGGACTGGTATTTACAGAGAGAAATAAACCCAAGCAGGGTCTAGGGTCAACCAATCTGCTTTGCTGCCTTCACAGGGAGGTCCTGGGACCCTTTTATGAAGGAAGTTTTTAATGCTTATTTTAACCCTGAAGGTAAAACATGAAACATGCAGCCGTTACTCCAAGAAAACGTAATGTGGGTAACTGGAGTGTCTCGGTGGCCCACAGTCTCCCTGAGGCCACATCTCTCCGGAGAGATCGTGGATGTCCGTCGTAAACTATGACCTGTTCACATTTTCACTTTCCTCTCAACTTTCCAGGAGTGAGTCGTCCCCAGAGAGCAAGATGGAGCTGCGTTTCAACAGACGGTGCTTTCAATCTGTGCTGACTGTAACTTTTATCCATCATAGGTTTGAAGACTTACCTGATATCGGGTCAGAGAGCCAAGGAGTCTCGCTGCAGCTGTGCAGAGGCCTTGCTTTCTGGCTTTGAGATCATTGACGGCTCACAGGTGTCCTCAGGCCCTAGGGGACAGGGGACAGCGTCATCAGGGAATGTCAGTGACTTGGCGCAGACTGTCAAAACCTTTGATAACCTTAAGGTTAGTTTTTTTTTTTTTTTTCCTACTTCTAAAACTTTCTATTAATTCTGCAGTAGAGCACGTGAAATAATAAACAGCCTCCAGGTCTGAGGCAGACAACGTGGAATAACCTTCTATTTGGTTTTTGCGATTTTAATATTTAGTCTAAAGTTAGTAGCATTTTGTATTTTTAATATCCTTGCTTTTTGACATACTACGCACCTCCATTTCCTTTCCGTTGCATAAGGATGCTTCTCATTTGAATTATTAGTTACTTTTTCCTCCTGGGACCTGTGGTGTTTTGGGATTTCTAGAGGCTAGTGATAAATGACAGTAAAGGTGGCTCTCCTTGGCACCTTGGGTGGAGAGCTAGCTGATAATCTGATTTCAGAGACCACTTTCTCAAATACTTCTACGTCTCTTGAAATCCACTATTTTATGGTTATTTGAAATGATGTTGGTGTGGGTAAATCCTAGGACACAGCTCACTGAGAGGACAGGCTGCCGAGAACATTGTAGTATTTCATTATTGGAACCGGGATTTCCTGGTAGCCGTCTAGAAGTGCCTGTTTCTGGACTGACCTGTCATCATAAATTACCAAGGAACTGGCGCGGTCGACCTTGGGCGTGTGAAATCATTTCAGTTTATGAGCTGTTCCTCCGCTTTCACGTTTGATTTAGTTTCCCCACTGGTACCTTCTGTTTATTTTTATAGTTTACGCATCTCCTGTCTCCATTCTTAAAATGAGAGAGAGAGAATCACAACAGTTCCCCTGCGCTGCTTTGTGTTGTCAGATAACGCAGTGGGGTATGCGTGAGGATGGCGGCCAGTGGTTACGGCTTCACCCAGTGTGTCCCTGCCTCTCCACGTTCATTCACAGGCTTGAAAGCTGCTGTTGGTGTTTACGATGAACAGCCTTCGTTATGTGGCAGTCAGCCGGGGTATCCAGATTATTTACTGGGTCAGGATACATAGTGCCTGTCGCCCAGTTACCTGTAACGATGACACCTGGGTTCTGTCAACCCTGCTCGTGTATCATGTTGGTTGGGTGCTTTGTTAGTGTAATGCAGGGCTTCTCACCTTGGCACCGCTGGCATTTTGGACCAGGTAGTCCTGTGTGGTGGGGCTGTCCTGTGCACTGTCAGATGGCTGGCAGCATCCCTAGCCTCCACCTGCCAGATGCCAGCATACCCACCCGTACCCTACTCCCCAACTGTGCCAACCAAAAATGCCTCCGGACATGGCCCAGTGTCCCCTGGGGGTGCAGAGTCATCCCTGAGTGAAAACCACCGGGACAGTGGTGTTGGACCCTCTCTTCCCCGTACTCTTGGCACACGCGTAAAGCTCATGTATCTGAGATTCCCTGGATGCCTGCAAACTTTAAAGACAGCCGTCTTGCCTGGGCTGACATTTTGCAGGAGTCAGAAAATGGAGCTCTGGGCTCCTAGACAGCGGACCCGGGAAGGGAGGGGCTGGCGTGGAGAGGAGTCAGGAATGGTTTTGCTATTTGGGGAAAAATGGTTTCCTCCAGCCTGCAAACTGAGCTGTATTGAAGTAGTGAAAGACAGCCCAAGCCAAAAATAAATAATTTGTTGTGTTTGCCATTTTAGCATCCACATATGTGTGTTTCTGTCCATTAGGGGATGCGGTCGCAGAGTTCCCCATATCACACGCTCATGGGTTTAGTGACCACGGGTTTCGCCATGGCGATGCTACACTGCTTTGCACTCATCTATATATTTGTTTTGATCAGAATGAGCAAAAACCATTTAGGATATCTCCTTGGCATGTGGAGATTTTCCAAATATCGTTGAACATTTCTGAGAATCTTGTAATCTATCTCAGGTTGACAGAAGGCCAGGCAGGGTGGCTCACGCCTGTAATCCTGGCACTTTGGGCGGCCGAGGTGGGAGGAACGGCTGAGGCTAGGATTTTGAGACCAGCTTGGTCATCGTAGCAAGACATCGTCTCTACAAAAAAATTTTTTTAATTAACTGGGCTTGGTGGCATGTGCCTGCCATCCCAGCTACTCGGGAGGCTGAGCCAAGAGGATCACTTGAGCCCAGGTATTTAAGGCTGCAGGGAGCTGTGATTGTACTGCTGCACTCCAGCCTGGGCCACAGAGTGAGACCTTGCCCTGTCTCAAAAAAAAGGAGGGGGGGTGGCACTCAGTGGTAAAGTAAATTCGGGAAACTCTGGATATTCAACACAGAAAGGGTTTCTTTACTGCAGGACTTCTCAGAGCCTTCGCTACGCTAGTAGACAGTATCTAGGCCTTTGGAGGAGGACGTGGTGTATGCCGCACTCTCAGGCCTCTTTGAGCACAGTTGTTTTCTTCAAGCTGCACCTTGCAGGGCTAATGTGGTCTCACCTTTTGGGGAAATGCTCATGTAGTAAAAGGAGTTTCATGCCAAGGACTAATACATTAGAGAAAAGGTGTTCAGGAAGCGTTCCCTGAAGGAACACGCGTAGATTTTCGCCTGTGTCCTGTTCCTGCTGCCGCTCACTTGCGATACGCATGGCTTCGCTTTCCCTCTGAACTCCTGGCTGCGTTCACTGTTCAGCTCCACCACGCTTTCCTGTGCCTGCCCAGCCAATAACGCTGTTCCCTCGTCTCCAAATTCTCAGTCCCTTCAGTCTGTCCCACTTGGCTGTAACATACACGATCTTAAATCTTTGTTTCCTATGCGCCTTCCTCTGAGCTCTTTGCATTCAGAGACTGTGTGTTAAATAACTTAAATATTTCCCAAGTGTCGAGCATGGTGCCTGGCATGTAGTAATTAACAGTTTCTTTTTGGCTTAAGTTTTTAATTCTTTAATTAAACACACAGAGCGATGCAGCTCTGCAGAGCCAGGCGAAGGACTGAAGTCAGAAGCCCAAGCGGAACTGTGTAGAACCAGGGCAGCCCCCATGAATGTGTGTCCTCTGTGACCTTAAGTCATCTCCCAGGTCATAGCTGGAAAATTCTTACCTAATGTGACATAAGCTGTGTACTGTAACGACCTACCAGGAAATGGTAGTGATGTCAAAAGCCAGAACTTTGGTCCTGAAGTCATAGCTCCAAGGGAACCCTTTCTACACCCAACTGTCGGCTTCTTTTTGTTTGTTTAAGAGATGGGGTCTCGCTCTGTTGCTCAGGCTAAAGTACCAGTGGCATGATCTTAGCTCACTGCAGCTCAGACTCCCGGGCTCAAGTGATCCTCCCAAGTCAGCCTCCTGAGTAGCTAGGGCCACAGGCATGTGCCACCATGCCTAGCTAATTTTTAAATTTTTTTTGCTCTGTTGCCCGGGATGGTTGCAAACTCCTGGGGTCATACCATCTTCCTGCCTTGGCCTCTTAAAATGCTGGGATTACAGGCATGAACCACTGTGCCTAGCCTTGGGTTCTTTTTTTTTTTTTTTTTGAAACGGAGTCTTGCTCTGTCACCTAGGCTGGAGTGCAGTGGCTCGATCTCTGCTCACCGCAAGCTCTGCCTCCCGGGTTCACGCCATTCTCCCGCCTCAGCCTCCGGAGTAGCTGGGACTACAGGCGCCCGCCACCACGCCCGGGTAATTTTTTGTATTTTTAGTAGAGACAGGGTTTCACCGTGTTAGCCAGGATGGTCTCAATCTCCTGACCTTGTGATCCGCCTGCCTCCCAAAGTGCTGGGATTACAGGCGTGAGCCACTGCGCCTGGCCCCTTGGGTTCTTGAAGTGACCAGCAGTGAGAGATCCTCACCCGAGGGGCCCTGATATTGCATAATGTGGGGGACAGATGCTGCCCAAGTGAAGGAAGGAGGGGTCAAGAAGGAAACCAAGGAGTGAGCATTAGAGGCGAGGACGCTACTGTCAGCGTTACAGAGGGGAGGCGGAGCATGGCGGGAAGGGCCGCAATTTGAAACAAGACCCTTCTCAAAGCCTTGGCTTTGCCACTGTGAAGAAATTGCAGCCAGGTGCCGTGGCTCACGCCTGTAGTTGTAGCCACTCAGATGGCTGAGGCGGGAGGATCGCTTGAGCCCGGGAGTTTGAGGCTGCAGTAAGCCATATGATGGTGCCACCACACTCCAACTGGGGTGACAGAACCAGATGCTGTCTCAAAAAAAAAAAAAAAAAGAAAAGAAAAAGAAAGAAAGAAAGAAAAGGAAAAGAAAAAAAGGAAGAGAAAACACATACTTAATTCTTCTAAGCAAGAGTTTTCCTCATCAGTGCAGTGGTGATGAGGAAGGGACCTCTCGGGATTGCTGGGAAATTAGCTGGAGTGGCGCCTGCAGACGCTAGGGCTGAGGAGAAGCCCTGCTCGCACTGGGCACTCCTTCACTCCACATAGAGCAGGGACAGTGACCACAGACGGAGCCATGGAGGGCTGGGAGAGGCCGAGAGACGGTCCCGCCTTGCCTGCAAGAGGTCACTGACTCACTGGGGAGGGTCCCATATTCTCCGCGGTTCCGACTCGAGGGAGATTCTCAGTGATTGCGGCTGACGATTGCTGCGGGTTGGATGCTCTCGGCCATAACCAAGTCACTGGTATGACACGGGAGCATATGTGCCTTGGCCTGTTGAATGTGACGTCAGCACTCCAGCGGGCGTTTGCTTTCCATTTTCTCATGAACCCTGTGGGTGGTGAGTGGATCTAGATGCCATATGTCAATAAAAACAGCTTTTCCAACATCTTCATGAAGAAAAAGAAAACCCAGCTGGGCTCCGTGGCTCACACCTGTAATCCCAGCACTTCGGGAGGCCGAGGCAGGCAGATCACCTGAGGTCAGGAGTTCAAGACCAGCCTGGCCAACATGGTAAAACCCCATCTCTACTAAAACTACAAAAATTAGCCAGGTGTGGTGACATACGCCTGTAGTCCTAGCTACTCAGGAGGCTGAGGCAGGAGGATCCCTTGAACCTAGGAGGTGAAGGTTGCAGTGAGCCGAGACCATGCCACTGCACTTCAGCCTGGGCTATTAGAGTGAGACTCCATCTTGAGAAGAAAAGAAAACCCAAAATTGAATTACTTTTATCACATTAGTTCTGATCAGTGAACCATTCGAGCTGTGAAAGCATCTTAGTTCATCTCTGAAAGGCCTCCCCGGGAGCGCACCTGCGTGGCTGGTCTTCCTGAGTTTACCTTCATCTATTATTTAGAACCCCAGGCTGCTTGGCCACTGGGTGTTTCTACATGGACCAGTCAGTAACAAAGCTAATGATGTATATTTACCCATATGGGGATGATTCAGGGAGCACCTGTCTTGCTTTCAAAAGCTTTCTCCCTCCCCTTTGAGGCCATTCACCTCAGGAACTATCCTTTTGTGACAGTGAATTTTGAAAATGACCCTCAATAAATGATCACTTCTTTGCTCTACTTGTTTTCTGTGTGTCCAGTCATTATGAATAGGCTCAGCCAGCCCGATTTGGGGAAGGAGGGGGCTTTTCATTCATTATAGAAATTGAAAAAATGATTTTATAGACACATACATAAATAAATATATACAGCTTAGAAATTAACTAGGTATTTATTATAAGCAGTAGTCTGAATTGATAGTGGTGATGCTTGCACATTCCTGTGAATATGCTAAAAACCCTGGAGTTATATACTTGAAATGGGTGCATTATATGCTGTGCGAATTACATCTTAATAAAGCTGTTGTAAAACCAAAGGGTAGTCTCTGTCAGGTGAGGTGGTCACGCCTGTAATCCCAGCACTTTGGGAGGCCAAGGTAGACAGATCACCTGAGGTCAGGAGTTCGAGACCAGCCTGGCCAACGTGGTGAAACCCCAAGTCTACTAAAAATAAAAAAATTAGCCGGGCGTGGTGGCGCACACCTGTAATCCCAGCTACTTGGGAGACTGAGGCAGCAGAATCTCTTGAACCTGGAGATGGAGGTTGCAGTGATCTGAGATCGTATCACTGCCCTCTAGCCTGGGCGACAGAGTGAGATTCCATGTCAAAAAACAAAAACAATTAAAACAAACCAAAAAAAACCCATCTCTATAAAAACTGTAAAAATTAGCCAGGCATGTTGGTATCCACCTGTAGTTCCAGCTACCTGGGAGGCTGAGGTGGGAGGATCTCTTGAGCCTGGGAGGCAGAGGCTACAGTGAGCCAAGAGCGCACCATTGCACTCTAGCCTGGGCACTAGAATGAGACCTCGTCTCAAAAAAGAAAGGTGGGGCGGGGGAGGAATAGGAACTTCACAGTGTACAAACCAGGCAGACGCCACCTTCACCAAATGATCCAGGTGAGCCTCCCTGCTAGGACGACACATGGCCATCCTGTACCCCAGTGTGGTGTCGTGAGAAGGGCATGTCACCTCTGCAGCATTCTTTCCGCAAACCCCAAACCTCAGTCTGCTGTGAGAAAGCACCAGGCAGGTCCAGATCCGGACATTTGACAAAATACCTGGCCGGGACTTCAAACGCAGCAGGGCCAGGAGAGACAGGGAAAGATAGAGGAACCCCCATATGCTGGGGTGAGCAGGAGGCGTGAGGACTAAATGCAACACGGGACCTAGAGGAGACCCCGAACAGCAAAGGGACATCAGGGAAACCGGGGACATCCTGCAGATGTAAATAAAGCCTGCAGCTTAGGTAACAGTATCGCTCCAGCATGAGTTGCTTTGGTCTTGATAACTGTACTGCAGGTCTGTACGAAGGATATACGCAGACTCCTTGAACTGTCTTTCCCACTCTCTGCAAGTCTAAAATTATTTCCAAGTAAGAAATTATATATGTGTGTAGAGAGAGGGATGGAAATGTATGTGCGGAATCATTGAACTGGCATCGCCCGAGAGTGAAATATTGCACTTCCATGAAGTTTCTCCAAATGCTAAATATTTTCTTATTTTGACTTCATGAAGGACTATTTCCACAGCTGGTAACAGTCTTCCTGCCTGACAGTCTGCTGAGTATATTTTCATCTATTTTTGACTCGGGTCGTCATCACCAGCCTGGTTATTGAGCCTAGTGGTCCTTTAGGGCTCCGCCCCGTGTGGTTCTGAGATCGTGTGTGTGAGTTTTTACACGTGTGTGTTCGTGTGGTGCGTTGTCTGGTATTCTCAGGCCATCTGCTGTCTGTTCTTACCGCTTTGGGGATGTAAGAAAATTTCTTTTTCTCTGATAATTACTGCTTATCTTTTCTTCTAATATTCTACTTCTATTTTTCCCTAATGTTTCATTAGCAGAAATGCTCTATTTTGAAGTACTTATGCCTGTACCTAACCTGTTAGCTTAAACAGCGATGCCAGGGACATAGAGTGAGCCCGGTGGCTCTGCACACTGATGGGCTGCCCCGTTCGCCTGGAGATTTCCGGGGCCGGGAGCTCTGCTGCCTGGGCTCACCACCTGCTTTATGCAGTTCCAGCCGTACCATGTGGCTCTGGGCCGGTGCCTGCTCTGTCTCAAATGTCCTCATCTGTAAAATGGAACCGATCCTAGTGCCTGCATCGTGGGTGCTTACGAGGGCTAAGTAGATACAAAGAGTTTCAAAGAACACCTCAGGAAACTGTATTTGTGGTTATTGTGGGTGCCATGCCATGACTCTTCCTGTTCGCCATGTTCAACATCATTTTGAGTTTGGGAGCAAAGGATGTTTCTGATAACATGACATCTTGCAAAACAGTCCTGTTGAGAAGACGAAGCAGGCAAAGCCAGGGCTCTTCTAGTGGTGTATCCTCCTCATTTCTGAGAAAAGAGGTTTCCCCACTCCCTCCCTTGACAGTTTTGAAAAGGGACAGCTGTTGGCTGAGAAATGATTTATCTTGTGATGAGAAATAACCTTGAAGAAAAAACGGTTTTATAGCTTTGTGCCATATATTTTGACCGGAATGTAGGGTGCACGTCCTGAAATGTGTTAAAAACAAATGCAAATGTGCCCAAGTGTGTTAGAGAAATGGCTACACTCTTCCCTCCAAAGCCCACGTCCACATGGGGGAAGGAGCAAAGATAATCCGGGAAAATGCAGAGTTTGCTCTTGGGCGTTCTCCAGGGAATCTCAGGTTACCCAGGCAACAGCCAGCAAACTCCTTGGCCCGCCAAGCGCGCTGCTGGGAGGACCTTAGAAGTCTTGAGACTTCCCTTGGTGCCCAAGGGCCCAGAGTGCTGCTCGGAAGAACCAAGAGGACAGGCATAGCTGCTCAGGTCACTCTAGGGGAACAAGGCCCAGGAGAGCAAGGTGCCAGGATTATTGCTGGGTCCTCCTTGTGCCAGGAAAGGGGGCCAGAGCCGTACGACGGTGGTCCGGGTCCCGGGGCCCTGGAGTCTGTGGCCGTCCGCAGAGCGATCATTGCTGCCTCACAGTGTGGCTGCAAAGGACAAGATCACACAGTAGAGACTGCAGATACCATGTGAATGGGGGCCCGACTGGTTCCTGGGTAGGACCTTGGCACATAGACATTCCTAAGTCATAGTAGCTGCTGTCATTATGACGCTGCTTTTTCTCTAACGTGCCTGCCCGTGTGGCTCCCTGTGAGCCCGCCACTAGGGTTGTCTCCCAAGGCAGTGAGGTGCTTCCATGCCTGGAGCTTCCTGGAGTCGGAAATACTCTTCCCAGGGAGGGCTCACCAGGGGTGGAGAGGCCTGCAGCTGTGCAGGGGGAGACGATGTTTAGCCGGCTGGGAAACGTTTCACAGAGGCATCCGTGTTTGGCAAAAAACAGTTCGTGAAATGTCTTAATCCAGATTAAAATTAAGCTAGCGAATTGCCCAAGGAAAATTGCTGTGGGGGGTGGGAGGTAGGAGGTCGGGGGAGGGAAACAAACCCACCCACTGTTGCATGGTAGGACCCTCCTGGTAGAGAAGAGGCCTCTAACTACTGCTCAGAAGGGGATGTTGAGATGTGAGAATCTCTCCATTGGGTAGATGGATGTCTGTCTCTTTTTTCTTCTTCTTTTTTTTTGAGATGGAGTTTCGCTCTTGTTGCCCAGGCTGGCGTGCAGCGGCGTGATCTCGGCTCACGGCAACCTCTACCTCCCCGGTTCAAGCGATTCCCCTGCCTCAGCCTCCCCAGTAGCTAAAACTACAGGCGCGCACCACCACGCCTGGCTAATTTTTTATATTTTAGTAGAGACGGGGTTTCACTGTGTTAACCAGGATGGTCTCAATCTCCTGATCTCATGATCCACTCACCTTGGCCTTCCAAAGTGCTGGGATTACAGGTATGAGACACCACCCTCGGCCTCTTTTTTTTTTTTTTTTTTTAAAGAGACAGGGTGTTGCTCTCTGACCCAGTTCGCAGTGGAGTGGCACAACCATAGCTCACTACAGCCTCTCCCTCCTGGGCTCAAGCGACCCTCCCACCTCAGCCTCCTGAGTAGCTGGGACTATAGGCACACACCACGATGCCCAGCTAATTTTTAAAATTTTTAAAAAGCTTTTGTAGAGATGGAGTATTGCTACATTGCCCAGGTTGATCTCAAACTCCTGGGCTCAGGCAAGCCATCACACCCAGCTCTAAGATTTCTTTTGTTTCATTTGTTTTAAAGTTTTCATCTAGAAAGTTTATCCCCCAAAAGGAAAGTAGCTGAGGAAGAAACAGAACAACAGAAATCCACTTTTTTTTTTTTTTGAGCCGGAGTCTTGCTCTGTTGCCCAGGCTGGAGTGCAATGGCACGATCTGGGCTCACTGCAACCTCCGTCTCCTGGGTCCAAGTGACTCTCCTGCCTCAGTCTCCCCAGTAGTGGGGATTACAGGCATGTGCCACCACACCCAGCTAATTTTTGTATTTTTAGTAGAGACAGGGTTTTGCCGTGTTGACCACGCTGGTCTTGAACTCCTGACCTCAGGTGATTCACCCGCCTCAGCCTCCCAAAGGGCTGGGATTACAGGAATGAGCCACCACGCCCAGCCAAAATCCGCATTTTCAAAGTGCCGTAAAATGATGGCTGCTGGGTCCGGGTGACACAGGTCCGTGGGGCCATGCCACCTAGCGTGGCCTGGAGTCTGCACCTGGCTCTCCCCCCACCTCCCATACCCCCACTTCCTGGACAAACCTGTTGGGAATGGAATAGGCAGTGAGCGCTATCCCGGCCCTCAGGAGGCCGGAGCCTGGGTGTCTACAGCTGGCCATGTGACCCACGCAGCCTTTTCCTTCTGCAAGCACAACCTCTTCTGCCGTTTGTGGGCAGCTCTGCAGGACCTCACTTCTGTATCAGAACTTCTTATCACCGCTGGGTGCGGGCCTCGGCCTCTGTTCAAGGGGATTGTAAGCAAAGCACTGAGTTCCCCACCTGTAGAGACCACTGCCCCAGGCTCCGCAGAGAGCAGCCTCATCCCAGTGGGCACTCCCGGGGTCCACCGGCCTTCCAGCCCCTCCGAGGGAAGTCCTTGCAGAGGGCATGGAGCCCCCGCTGTCCTCAGTGTGCCCTCTGGTGCCAAGTTGGTTTGACTCTCACGGTGGCATATTCATGGCTCTAAATGCATAGAAAATCTCATAAAGCCAGGAAAGCCAGTGTGCTGTGGGGGGCACTGAAGAAGCAGGTGGCCTCGTCTTAAAGCACAGCAGGGTTGGCCGGGCACAGTGGCTCACACCTGTAATCCCAGCACTTTGGGAGGCTGAGGCAGGCAGAGCACTTGAGGCCAGGAGTTCGAGACCAGCCTGACCAATGTGGTGAAACCCCATCTGTACTGAAAATCGAAAATTAGCCAGCCATGTTGGTGGGCGCCTGTAATCCCATCTATTCAGGAGGCTGAGGCAGCAGAACTGCTTGAACCCGAGAGGTGCAGGTTGCAGTGAGCCGAGATCGCCCCACTGCACTCCAGCCTGGGTGATAGAGGGAGACTCAGTCTCAAAAAAAAAAAAAAAGAGAAAAGCACAGCAGATGAACTTGAGGCAAGAAAAATACCTGAAACAGACTGATGCCAGGAGATTCCTGTGACTAAATGGCTACAGAAGAATGATACCAAGGGCTGTTCTGTCTGTAATCAAGGACACTGAATTACCAGATGAACTCTTTAATGACCAGACAGCATAGTTAACAGAAGTTTTCGTATTCACTGCCAGTGTTTACCAAGCACTCACTCACACTTCAGGCTTTGGCTGAGCCAAGTGCGGCAAATGCTTCCACACCTCCGGCTTCCTTTCCTGGTCTACCAGTTGGCCCCTGAAATGGCTGTTGTGTTTCATCAAGCACCAAGCACCAAGCACCCCACCTTAGCCACACAAGAGAGTTCCCTCAGGCATCGTTTACACGTGGTATCAGGCATGCCTACTTTATTCTTCTCTTGGTATTAGATTTTTTTTTCATTTAATAAGATCAGTGGTGTCATTGGCAAGTATGTATATATACACACACACACATATACACACACACATGTATACACACACATATACACACACATACACACATACTTACACATACACCCACACACATATATATACACCTACACATATATACACACATATACCCACACACATATATATGCACCCACACATACACACACATATATACACACATACATATATACACACACACATATATACACACACACATATATATACACACACCCACACACATATATATCTCTACACATATACACACACACATACACCCACACACATATATATGCACCCACACATACATACACACACACATATATACACACATACATATACACACACACATATATACACACACACATATATATACACACACCCACACACATATATATATCTACACATATATACACACACATACACCCACACACATATATATGCACCCACACATACATACACACATATATACACACATATATACACACACACATATACACACACACATATATACACACACATATATATACACACACCCACACACATATATATATCTACACATATATACACACACACATACACCCACACACATATATATGCACCCACACATATATACACACACAGATATACACACACACACACATATATATATTTTTTTGAGACTGGGTTTGCTCTGTCACCCACGCTGGAGTGCAGTGGCACAGTCACAGTTCACTGCAGCCTTGACTTCCTGGGCTCAAGCAATCCTCCTGCCTCAGCCTCCCAAGTAACTAGGGCCACAGGCACATGCCATGACGCTCAGCTAATTTGTATTATTTTTTATAGAGACAAGATCTCCCTATGTTGCCCAGGCTGGTCTTGAACTCCTGTCCTCAAGCGATCCTCCTGCCTCGCCCTCCCAAAGTTCTGGGATTACAGGTGTGAACCAGCACGCCAGCAAAATGTTTGGAAGTGTAACTCTGCCAGTCCATACCAAGAGATGCTTTCAGATAGACTCACTGTATGTTATTGACAACTAGAACATTTGACCTCTGTTGATAATGTCAGTTTTTAAAGAGCTATAAGCAAATGTTATGTGGATGCCATTATTTGCTCAGATATGTTAGTTAATGATTTCACTAGCTGTTTTGGCATGTATATTTTCATTTTTTGAATGCATACAAATGTTCAAATTTAGCTTGTGTGTTACATCAGATTCCCAAACTATACAACCCTGTAGAATCTTTGTTTCTTTTATTTAATATAGTACAGGCCTGCAGTTTAACTTAAAATACAACCTGGGTCATATCTTTGCCCTTAGGTAGTGACACTTATTTTAAATTTCCAAAATAATATCTGGCCTCCCATAATTTATTTCAATGTTTTACAGTTCTTACGGCAAGGAAATTGCTTTTGAGTCCTAAAAAAAAAAAAAATCTTTCTTGCCACAGTTGTCTTCTTCATTGGAAGCTGTTAGTTGCTTTCTTAGACAGTTCCTAGGTTACTGGGTCACATTAATAATAATAATGAGTTTATTAAGTGGTATACTGTATGCTAGGAACTGTGCTAGGCTATATATATACTTATTTAATTATTATTATTATTTTTAAGACAGGGTCTTTGTCTCTTGCCCCAGGCTGGAGTGCAGTGGCGCCATCAAAGCTCACTGCAGTCTTGACCTCCCAGACTCAAACAGCTCTCCCATCTCAGCCCCACGAGTAGCTGGGACTACAGGCACATGCCACCAGGCCAGGCTCATTTTTATACTTTTTGTTGAGGCAGGGTTTTGCCATGTTGCCCAGGCTGGCCTCAAATTCCTGGACTCAAGCCATCCTCCCACTCCAGCCTCCCAAAGTGCTGGGATTACAGATGTGAGCCACCACACCTGGCCAATTTCATTTAATTTCATTTAATTCTTAGCAACATATCTTCACTCTTGTTTTATAGATGAGGGAACTGAGGTAAAGTGATTTGAACAGAGTCTCCTAGCTAGTAAGTACTTCACTAGGGTTTGAATCCTAGTTTGTGAGAAATAAAGGCTTTGTTCTTTTTAGTGTACCTGTATTAAATCTTGCCTTCTCTTTTCTAGGTCCATTAATTCCTATAAACTTTTAATTACTCCTAGATCTGGAAATCATGTACCTCTGATTATTCAGCCCATCTTATGAGACTAGCTCACCATCACACGGAGCTTAAGAACCTTGGATTTGTGTCCTAGCATAGTTGGTGACCAGTTTATTTACTTAATAACAGCTTTGTTGAGATATAATTCACATACTCTAACATGGATCTTTTTGGCCAGGCGTGGTGGCTCATGCCTGTAATCCCAGCACTTTGGGAGGCCAAGATGGGTGGATCACCTGAGGTCAGGAGCTCAAGACCAGCCTGGCCAACATGGCAAAACCCCATTTCTACTAAAAACACAAAAAAATTAGCCAGGCGTGGTGGCGGGTGCCTGTAATCCCAACTACTTGGGAGGCTGAGGCAGGAGAATCACTTGAACCCAGGAGGCGGAGGTTGCAGTGAGGCAAGATCATGCCACTGTACTCCAACCTGGGCGACAAGAGTGAAACTCCGTCTCAAAAAAAATTATAAAATCAATCCTTTTAAAGTGTACAGTTCAATGGTTTTTAGTATATTTAGCAAAAGGTTGTACAGCCATGACCATGGTCAATTTTAGAACATTTTTATCATCTCAAAGAGAAACCCTGTTGAAATACCACAAACGAAGTGGCTTTTAAACAACAGAAATATATTTCTCACAGTTCTGGAGGTTGGGAAGTCTGAGATCAAGGTCCCAGAAGATTCAGTGTCCAGTGAGGACCCATTCCTGTTTCCCAGATGGTGCCTTCTCCCAGGGCGGGAGGGACGAAGGATTTCTCTGGGGCCTCTTTCATGAGGGCACTAATCCCATTTTGAAGGCTTGTCCCCCATGACCTAATTACCTCCCAAGGCTTTGTCCCCCCAATGCCATCCCCTTGGGAATTAGGATTTCAGCATCTGACTTTTGAGGAGACACAAACATTCGAACCGTAGCAAACCCCACAGCCCTTAGCAGCCACTCCCCCTTCCTGCTCCCATACCGCCTGGTCACCATGAATCTGCCTTCTCCCTCTAAGGATTCACCTTTTCTGAATATTTCACGTAGACGGGATCACGTAATATCTGTGCTGTGTCTTGCCTCCCTCACTGTGCTGCGGCAGGCATCAGTGGTTCCATCTTTTTCGTGGCTAACAGCCCATTGTTCGAATAGACCACAGTTTGTTGATCCATTGTCCAGTCAGTGAACATTCCCGGTTCCACGTTTCGGGTCACGTTGCGTTCGTGCACGGGTTTCTGTGTGTTTCCATTGTCACAGGTGGCTTTCGGCTCTTCCCCGAGTGGTTCTGTGCGCCTTCCCCTTGCTCACCACCATGCTGCGTGACGGCAGATTGCAACAGTGGGGCCTGCTTGAATTCAGGGGGGCAGTCGTGGTTTCTAGGTGTGTCCCCACAGTCTGTGTTTTTCCTCTAGACCTGCCCTTCATGCGGAATCACATTTGCTCCCAAATCTGAAGCCAGCGCCGAGGGAGGAGCACCTCAAAACGGCTGCCAAGACGAGCATAAAAACAGCACCAAGGTAACAAGCTCATGGCTGTTGTTCCTGTCAGTTCCTCTCCTGGCGCATCCACCCAAGGTGACATTCCTGTCTTGTCGGCTTCTTAGTTCTGAGAGTAACTCCTCTTGGGTAACACCACTCCGCACCCACGGGCCCTCTGGGTGTTGAAGACACCGGCAGGGAGCTCGAGGGAGGGTCAGCAGGAACCCACGTGGAATCCAGCGCTCAGGGGCGGAGCTGGGCGGGACTCCTTTAAAGGCCAATAAGGGTGTAAAACGCGTGGATTTGAGCGTTTCGGGGGAAACTTGTGGTACTGGAAGCTGGACTCAATTTATGATAGAATACAGACGGGCGGAGACAAGAGGGGGTCTTCACGGCGAGAAAGGCTGGGTGAAGAGAGAGGGTGGGAGTTAGGACAGGTGGCAGGAAGGCTGCCAGGAAAACCAGACTTGGACACCAGGGCCAGGACTGAGCCCACCCATGAGAGCCTGTCGGGGGCTCATGCAGGGGGCTCCCCTGGGGCGCAGGCTCTCATCCTTCATCTGCCAAAGGATTGTGGGTACAGGTCACCCCGTGTCTTCCCACAGCCACGGTGGACACCCCCGACACAAGCCCCTGTTTCCATCCACCTTCCGTGTGCCCTGACAGCCCTGGACCCCTTGTCACACTTCTGGTCCCCCAACCCATGCACCCTGACCCCAGAACCCTGGTGCTGGCCTAAGCAGACTCTGGGGGCCTGGGCTCCTCACTTTCCTCCCTTCCCCTCCACCTCCTCACCAACTCTTCCCATGTCTCACTTTCCTGGCGGCCTGAACACCCAGCATTACCGCTGGGCGCTGTTGGGTAACAGGGAGGAGCAGAGGGGCGCAGTCAGGGCTGGGATTGGAGCAGGTCTGCAGGCGCAGGGGGGCGGGGGGCCCTTGCAGGGCAGAAGGTCCCACGCCCAGTGCAGTGGGGCCCCGCGGCAGAGTTCAGGGTGGGACCGGCGTGCGTGCCCAGTGCCCGGTGCCACTTCACTTCCCGTGTCTGCGTCCTCTTTGTCTCGAGGCAGGCTTCTGGAGGACCTAATCCCAAAACTCAGAACGGGCTTCTGAGCCCTCCCCAAGAGGAGAAGCTCACCAACAGTCAGACCTCTCTGTGTGAGATCTTGCAGGAGAAGGGAAGGTGGGCAGGGGTGAGCCTGGACCAGTCGGCTCTCCTTCCGCTGAGGTTCAAGAACATCCGGGAGAAAACGGACGCCCACTTTGTGGACGTTATCAAAGAAGACAGGTACGATTGGGGCCATCTGGGAAAAAGCAAAGGTTACAGGCAGAAGCCTCTCTGCCTTTTTCTTTTCTTTCTTTCTTTCTTTCTTTCTTTTTTTTTTTATGACAGAGTCTCGCTCTGTCGCCCAGGCTGGAGTGCAGTGGCGCGATCTTAGCTCACTGAAGCCTCCACCTCCCAGGTTCAAGTGATTCTCCTGCCTCAGCCTCCCGAGTAGCTGGGATTACTGGCACCCACCACCACACCTGGCTAATTTTTGTATTTTTAGTATAGAGATGGAATTTCACCCGTGGGCCAGGCTGGTCTCCAACTCCTGACCTAGGTAATCCACCTACCCCAGCCTCCCAGAGAGCTGGGATTACAGGCGTGAGCCACCACACCTGGCTTTTCTTTTTTTTTTTTTTTTACAGGCTAGGTCTTGCTGTGTTGCCCAGGCTGTAGTGCAGTGGCTCAATCTCAGCTCACTGCAACCTCTGCCTCCCGAGTTGAAGTGATTCTCCTGCATCAGCCTCTCACATAGCTGGGACTACAGGTACACACAACCATGCCCAGCTAATTTTTGTGTTTTTAGTAGAGGTAGATTTTTAACATGTTGGCCAGGCAGGTCTCGAACTCTTGGCCTCAGGTGATCTGCCCGCTTTGGCCTCCCAAAGTGCTGGGATTACAGGTGTGAACCTGTGCCCAGCCTAATGTTTACATTTTGAAATATACAGGCCCAGTCCTTTTATCAAATATTCCTGAAGTTGGGTTGGTCAGATTCAGGCTCTCCCTCTGGCCAGGCAGAGACTGCAGAAGGGATGCCATGTCCTTCTCAGGGTGTCCTTTCCAGGGACACGTGGTGCCCGTGTGTTCCTCATTAGTGATACTAATTTTAATTAGGCAAGGTGGTGCCAGGTTCTCTGATCTAGGGTTATTATCTTCCTCTTATGACTAATAAGCAATCTGTGGGAAGATACTTGAAGATCTTGTAAATATTTCATTCCCCATCAGAATTCCCTAGATTTAGCATTCACGGATGATTCTTGCCTCAGTCTTCACTATGATGCCTCAAAGGGTGATTTTCAGCCAGGCGTGGTGGCTCACGCCTGTAATCCCAGCACTTTGGGAGGCCGAGGCAGGTAGATCACCTGAAGTCAGGAGTTCAAGACCAGCCTGGCCAACAAGGTGAAACCCCCCCCCCCCACCCCGTCTCGACTGCAAATACAAAAATTAGCTGGGCGTGGTGGCAGGTGCCTGTAATCCCAGCTACTCGGGAGACTGAGCTAGGAGAATCGCTGGAACCTGGGAGGCAGAGGCTACAGAGAGCCAAGATCACGCCACTGCGCTCCAGCCTGGACAACAGAGCGAGACTCTGTCTCAAAAAATAAATAATAAATAAATAAATGGAGCAGCACAGCTTATAGCAGGGTCACTTCTGCCACTTGTCTGCTAAAATGTGACCCTGTGCACGTCCTCTCTACAGCTGTGTGGTGGCTCTTCTCAGTCCACAGTCCCTGAGTCGGGAGGAGAGAGGGTCAATGTCTTGGGACAGAATTATTTCTCTTCTGAGTCTGAGGATGTAGGAAGTTACTGGATACGTGTCACAGAAAGGAGTGTCCGCTGTGCTGCAAGGAGAGGAAGGGGCGCACGTGATGAGCTCTACTTTGTGTTAGGTGCACGTGAGGCACTTGATGTATTTCACCTGATTTACTTCATTTTTCTCTTTTTTTTTTTTTTTTTGAGATGTAGTCTTGCTGTGTTGCCCAGGCTGGAGTGCAGTGGCGCCGTTTCGACTCACTGCACCCTCCATCTCTCAGGTTTAAGCGATTCTTCTGTCTCAGCTGCCTGAGTAAATGGAATTACAGGCACCTGCCACCATGCCCGGCTAATTTTTGTGTTTTTAGTAGAAATGGGGTTTCACCACATTGGTCAGGCTGGTCTCGAGCTCCTGACCTCAGATGATCCGCCCGCCTCGGCCTCCCAAAGGGCTGGGGATTACAAGGATGCGCCCACACGCCCAGCCTCATCTAATTTACTTCTGATAGTCACTGTATGAGGGAGAGAGGCTAACACAGCTATATTTGCTTTCTGAAATCATGTTAACATTCCCTTAGTTTCTAGTAATTTTCTGCCGTATAGAAAGGATATTACTATTTGCTGGCAATTCATAAATGAACGAAAGAGTCATGGAAAGCGGGTTTGATTTCCCTGCTATTAAAATCACTGAGGTTTATCATTTTGCAGGTTTCACATGCAATCTGCATATGTGACAATAGCACCAAAATTACGCTAACTATCAACACAATTTTGTGATAACAACCTGTTAGCTTTTACGGTGGCAATTACTGTCAGTGCTCTGAATGACAGGACCGCCGGTTCTGAATTATGGTTTCATTTGAAGCCTCCGAATCCGCGTAAGTACTCTCAGCACAGCGATCTGCGTGTTCTTCACCAAAGACCGTTTCACAGAACAGAAAAGCTGCCCTCATCTCCGAATCCTGGATATGAGGAAGGTGTTTTCAAAAGCCTCAGCGGCTCATGCCTGTCACCCCAGCACTTTGGGAGGCCAAGACGGGGAGATCTCTTAAGCCCAGGAGTTCGAGACCAGCCTGACCAACCTGTTGAAACCCTGCGTCTACTAAAAAATACAAAAATTAGCCGGGCATGGTGGCGGGCGCCTATAATCCCAGCTACTCGGGAGCCTGAGGCAGGAGAATCGCTTGAAGCTGGGAGGCAGAGGTCGCAGCGAACTGAGATGGCTGTGCCACTGCACTCCAGCCTGGGCGACGGAGTGAGACTCTGCCTCAAAAAAAACCCCCCAAAAAACCAAGGTTCCGATGATGTGTGTTATAATCATGGTGGATGGTCATTCTTTAATGGAGGTGGACCACAAAATATGATTATGCTTAGAGTCACAGAGGACCTTCCAGAGATCTGTTTGAACAAGGGGCAGCTGAGCGGCGTCTGGTCTGTGGACGCTTTGAGACGCAGCTGTTGTAGTGACCTAATGAGCAGCGTTTTGGTCGCTAATTGTGATCTGAAAACATCGGTACGGTGATGGTGCTGGGCATTGATCGACTGCATTTGTTGTGTCTTCCAGCCTGATGAAAGATTATTTTTTTAAGCCGCCCATTAATCAGTTCAGCCTGAACTTCCTGGATCAGGAGCTGGAGCGATCCTACAGGACCAGCTATCAAGAAGAGGTGTGTTCGTTTCTCCTTGTGCTTTTACTGAGGAATGTGTCTGTTGTTCTCACGGGGTCATTCACTGTTAGTTTTGTGCTTTAGCAAGGGATGCGAACATGAAGGCTAATACTCATTTCCCACACTCTGTAAATCCTGAGTGGCAACTGTACGTGAAATGTCTCTTTGCAAAGGAGGAAAAAAACCTTTCTTTAGCCCTTTGTCTTAAAGCGCAACCTCGCCATTAGTAGACCCTTTCCTCTGCGGCGGCGTCTCCAGGACCCTGTGGCTATCCCCAGTCTTGGAAGGGACTGCCCCCACCTCACCTGAAAGGGAACCCACCATACCTGCCCTGGAAGGGACCCCCCAACCTGCCCTGGAAAGGGGGCCCCCCACCTGCCCTGGAAAGGGGATCCCCACCTACCCTGGAAGGGCCCCCCCCGCCTGCCCTGGAAAGGGGGTTCCCCCCACCTGTCCTGGAAGGGAGCCCCCGCCCCACCTGTCCTGGAGTCTTGGGTGAGGCTCTTCTCTATCTTTTGCCCTCCCTGCTTTCTTACCCTGAGAAGGACCCAGGAGACCTTCACCTCTCTCTCTCATCTCCGGCTCCACGTTTCCTCCCCCGCCCCCACCACCTTAACCCCTTGTCCTTGACCTCTCAGCCCATCGCCCAATCCCACTTCCTCCAAGAAGCTCTCCATGACCTCAGACTGGATTGTACTTCCCTTCATACACTTCCTTCTCCATGTGTGCCCCATTTTGGAATCTTGGGTGGTTCTGGATTCGTGTTCCTCCCTCCCTAGATGCTCAGCTCTGTGAGGTCCCTCTCCTCCAGCCCCTCTCACAGCCTCCAGCACAGTCCCAACGCTCACAGTGCTCTGTAGGGACTTGCTGGAAGGAATAATACAAGAACCTGGAGCCTGGTTTGAATCCTGGCGGCTTCCCGACTGCATTCTCTCCTCCGGGCCCAAACCTAACCTCTGAGTATTCCCAACTCAAGAGTGGGTGCCCTCCCCACCCAGAACAAAAGGGATTTCTCACTCTGATTCCCTTGGTTCCTCCAGCAGGTCTTCATTAAACTCTGTGGTGTCCTGGCCTGGGCTCTAGAAAGACCCTGGTGAGCCCGGTAGAGCCAGTTTATGCCTCGTGGGGTGGGAGGTGCCCCCTTCCGTCAGCCTCCAAGGGACAGTGAATATCCGTTAATGTCCCAGACACAGCTCCCGGAGTGGACTTGCAAGTTGACTGGTTGGTGGCCTGTAAGGCTCAATATTATCTCATTTAATCCTCATAGCAATGCTGTAGGGAAGCTGATGATTATCCTCATTTTACCAAAGAGAAAGCTGAGGCTGAGAAAGGCTGAACAGGTGGCCGTGGTCCCATAGCCGGGGTTGGACACGAGCGGTCTGGCTGCCAAGCCAGGCATCTGGGCCGCTTCTCGCCCTGCACTGCTGAGCCTCCCAAACAGCAGACATGTCTGCCATCCCTTCCTAAAGGCACCAAATGTACGCTCAGCCTCTGCTCTGCCGGAGACTGTTCTTAGTGCTGAGGAAGGGGGAAAGATGTGGCCTGATAGCGAGCAGGAATTAGAAACAACATCCGAAGCTGGAGGTCTGCGAATGCCCTCCCAGCGCACGGCGAGGCACCAAGCCCAGGCTGGGGGCTCCAAGGTGGGAGCTCCTGAGCTTGCCTCGGTGGGGAGACTAGGAATTAATGGAATGTAGGAATGAGGGAACATTCTGGAGAGTGGGGCAAGCACCCACAAACGTTAGAGATACCAAAGAGCCCGGTGCGTCCAGGGAGTTGCAGGTGCGTCCAGGGCGGGAATGGCAGGAGGTGGCAGGGGCTAGTTTATGGCTCCCACACCATGGACTTTATGGCAAAGGCCATGGGGAGCTGTTGAAGGATCTGGAACAGGTTGTGTTTTAAGATTACACAGCTCACACCTGTAATCCCAATTACTCGGTAAGCTGAGGCAGGAGGATCACTTGAGGCCAGGAGATAGAGCAGCCTGAGCAACATAGTGAGACCCTGTCTCTTAAAAAAAAAAAACATGGCCGGGTGCGGTGGCTCACGCCTGTAATCCCAGCACTTTGGGAGGCTGAGGTGGGCGGATTACCTGAGGTCAGGAGTTTGAGATCAGCCTGGCCAACATGGTGAAACCCCGTCTCTACTGAAAACACAAAACTTAGCCGGATATGGTGGTGGGTGCCTGTAATCCCAGCTACTTGGGAAACTGAGACAGGAGAATCGCTTGAACCCGGGAGGCGGAGGTTGCAGTGAGCCGAGACCACACCATTGCACTATTGCACTCCAGCCTGGGCAAGAAGAGCGAAAGTCTGTCTCAAAAAAAAAAGAAAGAAAGAAAGAAAAACATGTATCAGCTGAGTTTTGGAGGGTGAAAAGAGTGTGGACAAGACAGGAGGCCACATGACAGGTGGGAGGCTGTTACCGAAACTCAGGACAGGTGGCCACAGGGTCCCGGTGGGTAGGAAAGGACAGACACCGGGACAAGGGAGCCTCCCAGCTGGCCTGCGTGTGGGGACTCATCGTGCTGAGGGCTCCACGTGGGTACGTTCCTAGCCTAACATCCCACCGCCCACAAGGTGCGAGTACTGGTTTATCCCTGGTTTTGGATGGAGACTGAGGCATGGCTGGGTGGGTATCACAGCTAGTCATGGGGGAGTGACTTGAGCCCTGGCAGCCCCGCCACAGAGCCTGCGCTCTGAGGATGGTGGGACAGCCACACCCAGAGACCCTGGGATGTGGGCAGTGAGCAGGGCAGAGCCAGTGGCACCGTCCCTGGGTTTGGAGCCCACGGGGAGAGAGGGCGAAGGAGTATCATAACGTGGGGGAGCGTTGTTCTCAGTGGGACTGGTACAGGCGGCACTGCCGGGATGCACAGGGGTAGGGCAGGTGGGCCTGGGGAGCCTCTGGCATCAGGGCCGGGGGTGGCTCAGAGGGAGAGGCTGGGGCCGGGACAGGTGTCTCTGGGAAGCAGCAGGGCAGGCAGGAGCGACCACAAGGGAGGTGGAGGGAGGAGCGGGGCCTGTGCCAGCATCCATGGATGGGGCAGTTCTACAGAGGAGATGGTAGCCCCAAGAGGGAAAGGCCCTGCACGCGAGCCCTTGGCTTGGAAGGTGGGAGGTGTGGGCTCTCGGCAGGACAGCAGCCCGTGTGGAAACCTTCTGGCCTCACATGTGGGCAAGGCAGTGAGGTCTCGGGGGACATGCGTGCTCCCGGCCCTGACTCGGACCCCTGATGGGCACTAGATGGAGCCCCAGAGAAAGGGGACGTGCGTGTGCCTCTGCCAAGGCGGGTGGGCATGGGCAGTGTCACCCCTGAAATTCCCACACCTGGCCGGGCGCAGTGGCTCACACCTGTAATCCCAGCGCTTTGGGAGGCTGAGACGGGCGGATCACGAGGTCAGGAGATCGAGACCATCCTGGCTAACGCGGTGAAACTCTGTCTCTACTAAAAATTACAAAAAACTAGCCGGGCGAGGTGGCGGGCACCTGTAGTCCCAGCTACTCGGGAGGCTGAGGCAGGAGAATGGCGTGAACCCGGGAGGCGGAGCTTGCAGTGAGCTGAGATCTGGCCACTGCACCCCAGCCTGGGCGACAGAGCAAGACTCCGTCTCAAAAAAAAAAAAAAAAAAGAGAGAGATAGAGACCATTCTGGCCAACTTGGTGAAACCCCGTCTCTACTAATAGTACAAAAACTAGCCTGGCGTGGTACCGCGTGCCTGTAGTTCCACCTACTCCGGAGGCTGAGGCAGAAGAATCACTTGAATCCGGGAGGCGGAGGTTGCAGTGAGCTGAGATCACGCCATTGCACTCCAGCCTGGCAACAGTGAGACTGTGTCCCCACAGCCTCTGGAAAAAAAAAGAAATTCCCACACCTTCTGAAGGGATTCCAGGGTTGGGACCGGACTTGCCCTTCCGGGGCACATGGACACCTGCAGAGCCTCTAGGTTCTTTGGAGGGAATTTGGAACCAAACCCCGCCCCCAGGTTGTCCTGGAGGGGTCCAACCTGGCATCAGGGCTGACTGGCAACCTTGCTCCCACCGTCCAGACTCCCCCTCCTCCCTTCCCTCCTAGTTCCTGGGAGTGGTCAAAACACCCGGAGCTGTTTTGTCCCACGGAACGCACACTGCACCCAGGGCTGCCGCGAGACCTCTCCGCTCCCTGCGTCTCCAGCCCCCGCCCCCAGCCCGAGCCCGGCTGGGATGCTGAGTGGACACCCATGGCCTCTTGGGTTGCCAGAAGGTTGCAAGGCCAAATGGAAAGGAGCTGAACTTTCTGCATCCCTCCCTCTCCCAACCACAGCCTCTGCCTTTGGGTCCTGCTCCTTCCTCTAGGTTAGGGGCACACTCAGGAGTCAACCGGTCCACGCCGAGTCCTGGCCTGGCTCCTCGTTCACTGTGTGCCCTCAGGGTAGCCCCTGGCCTTGGCCTCCCAATCTGTACACCCAGATGGGTGGTGGTTCCTGCCTGTGGGGTGTTGTGAGCATCAGTGGAGATCGCACCTCCTCAGAGCCCTGCAGGGCCTGGGGCTGGTACACCTCTTGGACATGTCAGCATCATTATTTCTCCCCCTCAACTGCCGAACACTGGTGCAGGCCTCTCGTGTACTTGGCCCACCTGCCTGTGTTTCCTATCCCTGTCCCTCCCACCTCCCGCTGTGAGCTGCCCAAGGGCATCATTTTGCATGGGCCCTGGCCCCAAGCACAGAGCCAGGCCCCGTAGGTTCCCAGGCAACGATGTGCCGCTTAAATCCCCCTCAGCCAGTTCCGCCCTGAAGCCCCCCTTTCGCATCTGCTGAACCTAGGACTCCGCCAGGCAGCAGGAGCTCCCTGCACATTGCTGTCGTGGAGCTGCCTTACAGATGCAGAGACCTCACCTGCGCCAGTCAGTAACTCATCTTTCAGCTCAATATGTAACGTGTCTGTGAGAATGTGCTGGGTCATAATCAGTTGCTCTGTGACCCTGGCAGGGTTTTTGTTTGTTTGTTTGTTTGTTTTTTGGAGACAGGGTATCATTCTGCAGTGGTGTGATCGTAGTTCACTGCAGCTTCAGACTCCTGGGCTCAAGTGATCTTCCCACCTCAGCCCCCCAAGTTCCTGGGACTACAGGCACGAACCACTAGGCCTGGCTAATTAGTTTATTTTTGGTAGATGGGGTCTCTCTCTGTTGCCCAGGCTGGAGTGCAGTGGCATGATTATAGCTCACTGCAGCCTCAAACTCCTGGGTTCACACGATCCTCCTGCCTCAGCCTCCCGAGAAGCTGGGACCACAGTCACGCACTGCCATGCCTGGCTAATTTTAAACTTTTTTGTAGAAATGGGGTCTCACTGTGTTACTCAGGTGGGCGTTGAACTTCTGGGCTCCAACGAACCTCCTGCCTCAGCCTCCCAAAGTGTTTGGATTATAGGCGTGAGCCACTGTGCCCGGCTCCCTGGACAAGTTTAATTTCTCTTTCCTCGGACTCCCCAGTGTTAAATGGGGTAGTAGAGGGAGACAGCCCTCCGAGAGCCTTCCCGTCCCGTGCCTGGTCTGGAGCAGCAGCACTCAGTATGTGTTGCCTGTTTCTCCATCTGAACTGCACTCCTGGCCGCCCGTGGCCACCCAGTCATTCTGCTCCACTCCTGCTCCAAACAGGTCATAAAGAACTCCCCTGTGAAGACGTTTGCTAGTCCCACCTTCAGCTCCCTCCTGGATGTGTTTCTGTCGACCATAGTGTTTTTGACGCTGTCCACCACCTGCTTCCTGAAGTACGAGGCGGCCACCACGCCTCCCCAACCCGCCGCCCTGGCTGTCTTCAGCGCGGCCCTGCTGCTGGAGGTGCTGTCCCTTGCAGTGTCCATCAGGTAAGCGCCGCGTGGGCTGGGTCTCCAGCTCTGAGCCGTTAGCTCCCTCTTCTGGCTCTATGGCTTATGGCTGAGCAGTTGGACTGGTCTCCAGCCAGCTGTCCCTGCTGGCTTATTCCTGGAGATGGGCCCCTGTGTCCTCCCCCGGCCCTGTGCCCCGGCATCCTCCCTCCCTCACATTGGTCCAGATGCGGGGGACCACCTCACTGGAGGGGGCAGTGCCCCGCAGCCCCGCACCCCGCAGCTCGTCCCTGGATCTCCAGGGTGAGAGACTGCAGAGGAGAAGGTGAGAAGATAGGAAATGATCTGGAGGAAGGAAAGGAAAATACATGAGTCGGGGCAGATGATAGTCGGGGCTGGGTCAGCAAGCGCCTCTTCAGAGTGCAGGAGCCAAACATAGACCCATAGCAGCATCTCCGCGTGCTTGCCTCAGGTGGTGGTCTCTTGGGTATGACGCCAGCAGAAGAAAGAAGAGACGAGCTCAACTTCATCAAAAGTTAAGCCGTTGTGCTGCAAAGAACATCAGGAAAGCGAAAGAACCCACAGAATGGGAGGGAACATTTGCAGATCAGGCCTCGGACAAGGTCTAACATCTAGAATGGATAAAGAACTCATACAGCCCAATAATAGAAAGCTCACTTTAAAGGGGACAGAGGCTCCAAACAGACCACAGGTGCGTCTTGGGGAAGCCGGGCTCTTAGGACCAGCCCGGCTCCCTGAGGGGTTTGCAGCGTCTCAGTATTCCTGAGCAGGCAGGTGGCCCTGGGCACCGCAAGCCCCTTTCATGGTGCTGTCACCCTCAACAGGATGGCTGCCAGCCTAGCAGAGTCCTACTAGCAACCGTGCCCAGGAGCTGGGCTTCAAACAGACCTGGGGAGGCAGCCCTGACCTTGAGCGTCTGCTGCCCTTATCCAACATCCCAGGGCAGAGACGAATGGCTTTGAGTCTGGCCCGAAGCTCCGGAATGCTGGCTTCTCCCATCTGAGGTGGGCAGGCCGGGATTCCTGCCTCCTCCCTCCCACCTGTGCTGTACCCAGGATCCTTTCGCCGTGGGTCATGCTCTCTGTGGCACGTGCTCACTGTTTCCCAGAACTCTCTGGGCTCACGTCCCATCGCCCACAGCGAGCAGCCCTCTTCCTGGCACAGCCTTCCGTCCTGCCTCAGTGCCCGCCTGTGCTTCTGGGGACCCCTCCCGAAGGAGCCGTTGTCCAAAAGCCCTTCCAGGGCCTGCTTCCCCAGAACCCAAACCAGGCATCCTCAGGCCCCTGGTTGGTTTGTTTTTCCTCTTTAAAAAGATCAGCTTTAGGCCCGGTGTGGTGGCTCACACCTGTAATCCCAGCACTTTGGGAGGCCGAGGCAGGTGGATCACCTGAGGCTGGGAGTTCGAGACCAGCCTGGCCAACATGGCGAAACCCTGTCTTTACTAAAAATACAAAAAAAAAAAAAAAAAAAAGCCAGTCTTGGTGGTGGGTGCCTGTAATTCCAGCTACTCGGGAGGCTAAGGCAGAAGAATCACTTGAACCCAGGAGGTGGAGGTTGCAGTGAGCCAAGATCACACCATTGCACTCTAGCCTACGTGACTCTATCTCAAAAAAGAAAAAAGGATCAGCTTTATTGTGACATGATTTACATACAATAAAGTCATTCAAGTGGGCAAAACTCAGTGATTTTTAGTAAATTTGAAGAATTGTATGAATATCACCACTCTTTAAGTAAAAGAAACCCTTCCCGGTGGGCAGTCATTTCCCCAGGTCTGCCCTCCCTGGCCCACCATCAGGTTTTCCTCTAACATGGGTGGTTGTAGCGTCTTGAGGGCTCTGAGGCCAGCATTGTCTCCACGCCTTTTTACTTTCACCCTGTAACCGTTATTCCCTACTCCTTCAGACCCAATTCTAAAGCATGGAGGCCAACCCCGGTCTAGACTGCCGAGGGCGGGGGTGAGGTGTGCTGGACCCGCCTGCAGGGACACACTCCCCAAGCTTCTGGTGAAGGTGGTGGCTGCTGCACCCCTAAACAGGCCTCTGGTGGGATTTAGTTCCATTTACCAGGAATCGTCAAGCCTGGGAGAGGCCCAGACCCTGAAAGGCATCCCTGGCCCCTCTGAGGGCCGTGTTTTTGACCCCAGCTTGTCGGGAGCCTGCGCTGTGGGGTGTACGGGTGCCCCATCCCTTTCCTGTACGGGAGGAAAGCCAGGCGCCTTCTCAGTGACTGGCCCAGGCCCCGCCTACCGCCTCCAGGAGGCTTCCTGCGTCTCCCTCTCTACTCTGCCCCGGCAGGCGTGAGGATGGCAGGTCTCGTTTTCAGATCCCTGCAGTCTCGGGGACCAGCATGAAGGCCCCCCGCCACCTCGCATCTTTCCTACTCCTGACTGGGAACTCGGTTCCCTCTGTCCCCCCTCCTGGGGCCTCTGTATTCTGCATATTTGTGGTTATTCTTGGAAATATTCCAAAGCCTTCATTATCCTTTAAATATCAGGAAACCAGGGCTGTCCAGTACCCTAAAAGGGTGAGACTGTGCCTGCGTCCGTGTGGGGAATGGCTGGAGGGTGAGCGTTTCCTCACCTGGCCACACCACGCAGCCAAGAGGTAGAGGCATGGTAGGTGTTCAGGCCCGAAGGCCGGGCCACCGGGCGGGGCGGGGGGCTTTGTGCCAGAGGCTCTTCAACCGCGGCCCCCGTGCAGCCTCTCCTGAGGCAGGGACAGCAGGCCCATCCCCAGCTCCCTGGCAGCAACCTTGAGAGAAGGACTGTCTTCCCACGAGGACCCCACACCCTCTCCTCATCTCCCCATGTGCCCCCCTCCATTGGCCCAGCGGTCCCTGGGCTCAGCCAAGACCTGTTCCTCCTCCTCACAGTGGTTCTTGGCCCACACTCTCCGCTGCTTCTTTATACAGAACTTTTTATTGTGTCAACATCACACTCCTGAAACGGAGCCCGCGGAGACACACACCTGCGGAAGGAGTCCGTGCATACCGTCGCTCTGCTCAGAACGACGAAGTCTTTTCACACGAAATACGTGGTGCTGGACCTCACGAACGACAGGGCCCTGCTGCCTGGAGAGTCCTGAAGCCGCACACACGCGTGATGAACGTGACAGCCCAGATGCAGACGGCACGCGTGTGCGGGTTTAGTGGTCCAGGTGCCACGAGCCGGGTTCGGCATGTGATGTGATTTTCTGAAACACAGAACAGGCCTTGGCGATGACCCAAACAGAGCAGAGATGACCACCACTCAGTTTTCACAGGAGCTGCCCTCCGGGAAATCCAGTGTGTCAGCGTCACCGCAGAGCACTCTCTGTTTGTAGATGGGACACAGGCTGTGGGCTAAGATGCTGTCAGCAGCCTTCCACCTTTGTGGGTGCCTAGTGGCGTGGCTGCTGTGTGGGGTGCAGGGCAGAACCTCCCTGGGTAGCACCTGCCCACATGCAGGATGCCTGTGTCCCTGGCACCTTCCCACCAGATGCCAGGACCACCTCTCCTGCTGCGACAACTGCAGGGGCTCCACAGAATTCCGGGGTGCCTCCAGAGCTGCCCCCATCAAGACCTCCTGCCTCAGAAGCTGATGGGAGCAGGTGACGGCAGCGTGGTGACCCCCAGGAGACTCTCCTTGCGGCCTGTAATACTCTCACGTGCTCTCTGAGACAAGCGGAGCGTGTGCTTTTCACAAGCATATTTTATCAGAACGCAACATGTGGCCCTAGAGTCGGGTACAATGAGCTGAGCCCGGCTTCCTTGCCTTCTACCAAAAGTGAGGGAGACAGACCCCCCACCCCACACCTGCTTCCACGCCCATCCCAGGGGCAGCATGGGAGAGAGCGGAGGGCAGTGCTGGCTGCAGCCTTGCGACTGTCTCCTGGCCCATGACCCACTCCAGGCCCCATCACTCCTACTAACCCCTGTCCCTCTCGCAGGATGGTGTTCTTCCTGGAGGATGTCATGGCCTGCACCAAGCGCCTGCTGGAGTGGATCGCCGGCTGGCTACCGCGTCACTGCATCGGGGCCATCCTGGTGTCGCTCCCCGCACTGGCCGTCTACTCCCATGTCACCTCCGAATTTGAGACAAACATACACGTAAGTAAAGGCTCAGGTGTTTTATTTCCATGTTCTCCTGGACTCCCTAATCTCTCTTCTTTAAATCACTTGGGATAGCAATTTAAAAATAAACCCTTTGGCTGGGCATGGTGGCTCACACCTGTAATCCCAGCACTTTGGGAGGCCAATGGGGGCGGATCATGAGGTCAAGAGATTGAGACCATCCTGGTCAACATGGTGAAACCCTGTCTCTACTGAAAATACAAACAATTAGCCGGGTGTAGTGGTGCTCACTTTTAATCCCAGCTACTCGGGAGGCTGAGGCCGGAAAATCTCTTGAACCCGGGAGGTGGAGGTTGCAGTGAACTGAGATTGTACCACCGCACTCCAGCCTGGGTGACAGAGCGAGACTCCGTCACTAAATAAAATAAAATGGGGCCGGGCACAGTGGCTCACGCCTGTAATCCCAGCACTTTGGGAGGCTGAGGTGAGCAGATCAGATGAGGTCAGGAGTTCAAGACCGGCCTGGCCAACATGGTGAAACCCCGTCTCTACTAAAAATACAAAAATTAGCTGGGCGTGCTGGTGCGCACCTGTAATCCAAGCTACTCAGGAGGCTGAGGCAGGAGAATTGCTTGAATCTGGGAGGCAGAGGTTGCCGTGAGCTGAGATTCCACCACTGCACTCTAGCCTGTGCGACAGAACGAGACTCCGTCTTAAAAAAAAAAAAAGATCTGGCCAGTCACAGTGGCTCACGCCTGTAATCCCAGCACTTTGGGAGGCCGATGCGGGCGGATCATCAGGTCAGGAGATCGAGACCATCTGGCTAACACGGTGAAACCCAGTCTCTACTAAAAATACAAAAAATTAGCCATGCGTGGTGGCAGGTGCCTGTAGTCCCAGCCACTTGGGAGGCTGAGGCAGGAGAATGACCTGAACCCAGAAGGCGGAGCTTGCAGTGAGCCGAGATCACACCACTGCATTCCAGCCTGGGTGACAGAGCGAGACTCCGTCTCAAAACCAAATAAAAATAAAATTAAAAACAAAATAAAAATAAACCCTCGAAGAGGCATGAACTCTTTTGCTATCCTGAGTCGACTTAACACCGGGCTGCCCAGATGCTCACGCCCTGGCAATGGCTGGGCTGGGGAGTCCCCATTGGGCACGAGTCCCTGCCAATGTGACTTGTTCTTCATCAAGTTCCAAATCAGTTATTTTCCTTTACACTTTACAAACAAGCGTCTGCCCCACGTTTCCTAACCATGTGAGAAGCATACCTGGCAGACAGAATTGACTCGTGCCCAGATCGGCTGCTGCTGGCCGGGAAGGGACCTTTGCTCAACTCCGTGGAAAGGGAACCAGCGCGGCCGTGGGAGATGATGCTTCTGGTGCATGGGCTTCCAGGCGGGCTGATGGTGTTTGGCACTTTAGCCCCACATCACATCTCATTGGGCCCCAAGGAAAAGCTTTTTGAAGGAAGCTGATCACACAGTGGTTCTCGAACGGGGAGGCCTCCCTTCCCTTTCCACGGAGACACGTGGCGTTTCCCATGCCTGCAGAGGCGCGTGACACCGTGTGAACAGGGAGCCTCATGCTGGCTAGTGAACCTACAGGCTTGATCTGTCCTTGACACTGCCCACTAGCGGAAGTAAGACTGACTGGGGACAGTAAGCAATCAGATGGTATCGGCGATATTTTTAGATTACACAGAAACATGGATTAGGCCGGGTGCGGTGGCTCACACCTGTAATCCTAGACACTTTGGGAGGCCGAGGCAGGTGGATCACCTGCGAGACCAGCCTGGCCAACATGGTGAAACCCTGTCTCTACTAAAAATACAAAAATTAGCCAGGCACAGTGTCGAGAGCCTGTCATCCCAGCTACTCAGGAGGCTGAGGCAGGAGAATCACTTGAACCCGGGAGGCAGAGTTTGCAGTGAGTTGAGATTGCACTGCTGCACTCCAGCCTAGGCGACAGCGAGACTCTGTCTCAAAAAAAAAGGAAACATGGATTAGTGGCGAATGTTTTGGCGGCCCAGGTATAGCGGTGGTGGCTGGGGGGCCCTGGGCGGCTGTCCTAACCCTTCCCCTCTTGCAGTTCCCAGTGTTCACAGGCTCTGCCGCGCTGATTGCCGTCGTGCACTACTGTAACTTCTGCCAGCTCAGCTCCTGGATGAGGTCCTCCCTCGCCACCGTTGTGGGGACCGGGCCGCTGCTCCTGCTCTACGTCTCCCTGTGCCCAGACAGGTACGCGGCCGGCACTGCGTGCGGGCAGCAGGGTGCATGGCCACCTTTCCTGAGGTCGCTTAGGGCCTGGCTGCATTTGCACATAGCTTCTCACGTCTAGATAGAGATGTTTCCCATCATGACCCAAAATAGCTTTCAGCACATATCATGTCAAAGAGCTAACGAGATGCCCTTAGAATAATACGCAAAAGAAAGAAAAAGAGTGTCATTTAGAACAGCACTCTGGATGTTTGAATGTAGACGTCCTGGAAAACGTAATGCCGCCATTGCAGGCGTGAGGTGACTTCTGATCAATGGGATGAAATCTAAGAAAGTGGGGCCTGAAGGATTTCATAGAAGATGGTCGAGGCCATGAAAGGGCGGAGGTACAGGTGGACGTGAAGGCGGAGAGGAAGCTGGTGCTGACTTTCCTTGAGTAGGGTAGGGTTCGTGAACTAGGACAGGTCACAGCCTGGAAGGAGGAGTGAAGACGTAGGATGATCTGGCAAGTCACCTGGGCCTCATTTCTAAACATTATGTCAGGCTGGGCGCAGTGGCTCATGCCTGTAATCCCAGCACTTTGGGAGGCTGAGGCAGGCAGATCATCTGAGCTCAGGAGTTCAAAACCAGCCTGGCCAACATGGTGAAACCCCGTCTCTACTAAAAATACAAAAATTAGTCAGGCATGGTGGCGAGCACCTATAATCCCAGCTACTTGGGAGGCTAAGGTAGGAGAACTGGTTGAACCCAGGAGGCGGAGGTTGCAGTGAGCTGAGATTGCGCCACTGCACTCCAGCCTGGGCGACAAGAGTGAGACTCCATATCAAAAACAAATAAAAAATAATAAATAGGTCAAAACGATTCCCCATATGATGTCATGAGACACAAGATTAATGACCAGTCACTGAACATAGGTCTTTTATTTTGAAATCCTCTGTATATATTGATTTCTTAAAAATAAGTCCCAGCCAGGCACGGTGCTCACACATATAATCGTAGCACTTTTGGGAGGCTGAAGCATGTGGATTGTCTGAGCTCGGGAGTTCAAGACTAGCCTGGGCAACATGGTGAAACCCTGTCTCTACTAAAAATATAAAAAATTAGCCAGGTGTGGCATTGTGCACCTGTAATCCCAGCTACTTGGGAGGCTGAGGCAGGAGAATTGCTTGAACCTGGGAGGTGGAGGTTGCGGTGAACCGAGATCGTGCCACTGCACTCCAGCCTGGGTGACACAGTGAGACTTTGTCTCCAAAAATAAAAATACAAAATAAGTCCCAAATTGCCTATTGTACACTTGCAACTGGTTTCAGGGTATTTTAAGCCTTTTCAACTAAATATGTTGTTGGAAATACAGTAATACCTTGGATAGCAGATGTAAGCAGTGGACAGTTTATTCAAATATTTCGTGATATCTTAAACCCATTAAACTTCCATTCATGTGATAAACTTCTCCCAAATATTGGGCTTTTTCTATAACTGCTTATAAAAATGTTTCACTATTAGTGTGTATTACAATTACAGAGGGTTTAGGTGCACAGAATATTTTGAAGTCACATGGGATATTTCTTCCTTGTCCTTGCAGGAGATTTAACATTCTGGCTCCCTGAGTTATTAAGAGAACCAGAGGGACCCCTGGCATTTCCAAAATGCCCCCTTGGAGTGGCATTACTGTCGCCAAGGACCTCTGCTTGAATAAATTCAAAAGCACAAAATGATTCCATTTGCTGCAATGTTGTCAGTATCAGATGGAGTAGGCATGGGTACCTTTGGTTAAGCAGTCCAGCCATGGGCAGCACGAGTATCCATCCTCAGTTTACTCAAGAATCACAATACGGAAGACATTTAAATTCCCTACAAATTAAGATCAAAAAGGGAATGTGAAATAGGACTGTCATTCAGTACTTGAAACTTTAACGAATAGATTAAGCAAAATAAAGCAGACCTGGATTTTTCTGAAGGTATGACCATCTAGAACGATGGTCACGATAAGCTCTTTCTCGAGAGTATGAAATCCAGCAAACTGCTTGTTACCTTTTAAATCCATCACAGGTCCCTCGTCGGGCATTCACAGTGGCCTTTAGTTGTGGCCGCGGGATTTTTCCACCTGGAGCTGGAGAGCCACAGTGATGGGGGACCCCTCTGCCGCCCTTGCACCCAGAGTTCAAGTAGCAGATCTGGGGTAGGGATGGTGGTTGAAGTTCCCCTCGGCCCAGAACTCCTCCATCCACATGAGACCCTCAGAGTCCCTAATCCCATCACGGTTGCTAAGCCTCACAAGGATAGAGAGGATGCTGGATGGTAAACAAAGACATAAACTCAGCTTTACCCAGGGAACTGTCCCCAGCATTGGGAGACACAGGCGTGAAGGAAGAGGTAGAAGCAGGTGGCTTTATGTCGATGTCACAATCGCATCTAAAACAGGAACGTAGTTTGTTCAGACTCCTCAGGTTGTCTTGTAGAATGCCTTCTTTGCTCTTTACAATAACATTTTTCTGCATTTTAATTTCAGTTCTGTATTAACTTCACCCCTTGACGCAGTACAGAATTTCAGGTAAGCTTTTAATATTGTGCCTCTGTCTGAATAAACGAGAGTGACTATATTACCCCGCCCATTGCTAAGCTTCCTGAAAACAGTGAGATCTTGAATAAAATGAACAATATGTGCAACTCTTATAATAGAAACTAGAAAGTATCTCCTTGTTGAAATATATCATAGTTATAATGTCTAATGGGGAAAATAAAATTTGTTTTATTATTTTAATAAGACATTAAAGTCATCGTAATTTTATGTAAGACTTTCGCATGCAACAAGGGAAATCTCGCAAATCAAAGAAAAAAGTTATTTTGTAAAATATTTTAAAATAACTGACTTGAAATTCAAAATACAAAATGTTTGAACCTTGCTTTACTGTAAACATCAGAATAAATTCTAAATAAATCGAAGAGTCGGAAATAAAACTTAAATGATATAAAATCTAGAAAAAGTAAAAGTCAATAGTTTTCAAGCCTCTAAAACTGAGATAACTTTCCAGGCTTACAAATAATAACTAGTACCACAAAGAAAAGATGGACAGATTTGAGAGGAAGGGAGAGAAAATCAAAGCAGACAGGAAGAGACCGGACGCAGGGACTCACGCCTATAATCCCAGCACTTTGGGAGGCCAAGGCGGGAAGATTACTTGATGCCTGGAGTTCTAGACCAGCCTGGACGACATAGCAAAATCCTGTTTCTGCAAAAAATTTTTTAAAATTAGCCAGATGTGGTGGTATGCACGTGTAGTCCCAGCTACTCGGGAGGCTAAGGTGGGCTTGAGGCCAGGAATTCGAGGCTGTATCGAGCTGTGATGGTGCCCTTGCACCCCAGCCTGGTTGTCACAGCAAGACTGTGTCTCAAAAAAAAAAAAAAAAAGAAAAAAGAAAACAGCCAGGCATGCTGGCTCACGCCTGCAATCCCAGCACTTTGGGAGGCTAAGGTGGGTGGATCACCTGAGGTCAGGAGTTCAAGACCAGCCTGGCCAACATGGCAAAACCCCGTGTCTACTAAAAATACAAAAATTAGCCGGGGTGGTGGGGGGGCACCTGTCATCCTAGCTACTTGGGAGGCTGAGGCATGAGAATTGCTTGAACCCGGGATGCGGAGGTCGCAGTGAGCCGAGATTGGCCACTGCACTCCAGCCTGGGCAACAGAGTGAGATTCTGTCTCAAAAAAAAAAAAATAAGATTCGTTAGCAACTGCAGTTGTCAATAATAAATAAATTAATTGATTCTACATTTATTCAAATATTACAACTGTGAAAATGCAGCAAATACGGAAAACGTGTAAGATTTTCATTTACTAGGTGAAATTATGTACTGTAGGTACAACTAGGTATTTATATATAGTAGAGATTTGTATGAGATGTAATACTTAGGATATAGTGAATGAGTAATGATTACAGCTGTAGTATTTAAAAGTAAAGCACCTAGCATCTTTTTTTAACCTTTTGTTGATGTATATGTCAGTATGCACAGAAGAGTACCTGATCATAAAAGGATAGCTCAGTACATTTTCACTAGAGAACACTCTCGTTTAGCTACCACCCACACCAAGAAGTAAAGCATTACCAGCACGCCAGAAGCCCCCTAACCCCACCGCTGGTGACTCACTCTCCCCTGACCTGACCGCATCCCTAGTGTAGATTTTAAATGGCACTGAAATATACCAAGGTGTTCACCGAAGCCACATTTGACAGGTTGACCCTGCAAGTGATGTTTGCTTTCTGTTTTTCTCGACGTGTCAATCCTTCTTCTCCATGATAATGGATTACACTGTATTTTACTCTTCCATTTATGACTTAAAAATTAACTCCTGCATTTAGTCACATGAAATTCCTCTTTTTGAGCCGGGTATGGTGGCTCGCACCTGTAATCCCAACACTTTGGGAGGCTGAGTGGGTGGATCACCTGAGGTCACGAGTTCAAGACCAGCCTGACAACATGTTTGTGAAACCCCATCCCTACTAAAAATTCAAAAATTAGCTGGATGTGGTGGCGGGCGCCTGTAATCCCAGCTACTCGGGAGGCTGAGGCAGGAGAAGCACTAGAACCCGGGAGGCAGAGGTTGCAGTGAGCTGAGATGGCGCCATGGTACTCCAGCCTGGGGGACAGAGCAAGACTCCGTCTCAAAAAAAAAAAAAAAAAAAAAAAATCCCTCTTTTTGAAATGGACCTTTACTGTTTGAATTTAGGAATAGGATCAGCTCCTTGTTCCTTTGGTATTAGAACAGGAAACGCAGGTTCTAGCTGGGAAGCTTCCCTCGTACCTGTTCGTTACAGATGCCTTCTGCAGCAAGGCAGCCCCCTTGGTTTCTGAGTGCACATCCTGTGTATGATGACTTTTCTTCCTTGGAAGCAAAGGTGGAAAGCAGACGCCATGCTCTGCCTCCCTCTCCCTCTGGCACTAGCCCATGTGCAGCTATCCCTCCTCTGCCTGGAGGGGCCTGGCCTGCGCCCATCTCCAGAGTCGGCCGTGCTGCTGGCTCCGGCTCCCACAGATTAGAGCAGGCCGCACAAGCGATAACTGAGAAGCCCAGACACAGTCTCCCGTTTCCACCACAGAGTCTGGAAACGCCCCCCTGCTTGTAACGGGGATGAGACCTTGGTGACACCTGCTCCTGAAGGGGACTGTTCTCAGTGTCACCACTTTGAGAAATCAAAAGAAAGGCCCACTCCTCATCCAACAAGACGGGCTCACAAAACCTTCCCCCTAGTCCACATGCTCTTCCTGCTCTATTTAAAACCAACCAGAGGGCTCAGGGAGCTGGACAGAAATATGTTTGAGTCATCATCGTGACAAATGGTTATTTTGCTTAGTACTTGAGATGTAGGGTACATAATGTCATTTGTTTCAATAACAGTTCACAAAATGAGTCAGTGAGGCACACGGTGTCTTCCCGCGGAGGACTCTTGGTTCCTGGTCATAGGCATTGAGTCAGAGAAGTCGTATCAGGGCTCCCAAGACCAGCCCCGGGTGGACTCCGGACTCTGCATTCCGCTTTCTCATGGCTGTGATTTATTACAGTAAAAAGACATAAAGCAGAATCAGCAAAGGGAAGGGTGTCTGAGTTGATGTTTGGAGGAAGCCAGCACCAGCTTCCAGGGGTCTTCTCGTGGAGTCACACGGGATGGGCTTACTTCCTCCAGCAGTGAGTGGTGACAACACTTGTAACATGCTGTCTACCAGGGAACCTCATTAAAGACTCGGTGTCCAGGCTTTGTATTAGGGGCTGTTCAGGTCGGCAGCCTCTGCCTAGCATGTGTAAATTCCAGACTTCCAGCAGGAAAGCGGGTATTCAGTGTAAACGTCCTTGTTTATGCAGTGTAGGCATCGTGAGCCACTCTTGTCAAGGAATGGCGGGAACCCTCCCCAAATCCCAGCTCCCCGGTGCCAGCCACCACCTTTGCAGGCAGGCCTTGCCTGCACAGAACCTTAGGCCAGAAGGGAGGTAGCCACGCTCCAGTCCATCTTCACAGCTCACATGCAAGGAAACCGAGAGCCAGAACGTTGGCACGGCCTACCCAAGCTTCTGGAACTCCCCCGTGGTCCAGCCAGGATGGAGCCCCGGGGTTCTGTTCCACCCACGGCCAGGGCTTTTGCGGTTGTGTTCACAGAGGACCATGATGACCACACAAGTCAAGCTCATTGTTTTTTAATATCCCAAGTCACAGTTAGTAAAATTCATTAAACCCTTTGATTAAAGAATTGAGTTTTTGGCCAGGCATGGTGGCTCGTGCCTGTAATCCCAGCACTTTGGGAGGCCAAGGCAGGTGGATCACCTGAGGTCAGGAGTTCGAGACCAGCCTGACCAACATGGTGAAACCCCATTTCTACTAAAAATACAAAAATTAGCCAGGCATGGTGGCACACACCTGTAGTCCCAGTTACTTGGGAGACTGAGGCAGGAGAATCGCTTGAACCTGGAGGCGGAGGTTGCAGTGAGCCAAGATTGCACCACTGCACTCCAGCCAGGGCAACAGAGCAAGGAAAAAAAAAAATGAGTTTTGGCCGGGTGCGGTGACTCATCCCCGTAATCCCAGCACTTTGGGAGGCCAAGGCAGACAGATTGCTTGAGCTCAGGAGTTCAAGACCAGCCTGGGCAACATGGTGAGAGCGTGTCTCTAAAAGAAAAAGAATTGAGCTTTCCAGTGTGATGGAGCTGTCTAAACTGTGGATCTGCCTATCGCATATAGAAGTATGTAGTGACCAAGCCCATTATTGCATCAAATCAAGTGGCCTGCTCTGTGCACGGCAGGAATGCATCAGGGTACAACGTTTACATGAACGGAACAGTCACGGTGTTGTGAAAAAGAAAAGGACTAGAAGGCAGTTCAACACATGTTAATAGTGATTGCCTCTGGATGGGAGAACGACGGACGAATCTTTTTTTTCTGTTTTATTTCTACATTTCCTATGATGAGTGTGTAGTATTTTTAAATGGGAAAAAATGTATTCCAGCCCACTGGGGAGGCAGAAGCAGAATTGTTTGAACCCAAGACTTTGAGACCAGCCTGGGCAACATAGTAAGGCCTCATCTCTACAAAAGGTTCAAAAAATTAGCCAGGTGTGGTGGCGCATGCTTGTAGGCCCAGCTAATCTGGAGACTGAGGCGGGAGGATCAGTTTAGCCTGGGAGGTCCAAGCTGCAGTGAGCTAGGATCGCACCACTGCAGTCCAGCTTGGGTGACAGAGAAAGACCCTGTCTCTTAAAAAAAAAAAAAAATTCTGTGTATATATATGTATATATGTGTACATGTATGTGTATACACATGTGTGTGTGTGTGTGTGTGTGTGTATATATTCCAAACAAACTTTAAGAAATTATGCTACTCAGCCAGGTGTGGTAGCTCACACCTATAATCCCAGCACTTTGGGAGGCCAAGGCAGGCAGATCATTTGAGGTCAGGAGTTTGAGACCAGCCCAGCCAACGTGGTGAAACCCTGTTTCTACCAAAAAAAAAAAAAAAGATAATAATAATCTGGGCATGGTGGCGTGCACCTGTCGTCCGAGCTACGCAGAAGGCTGAGGCAGGAGAATTGCTTGAACCCGGGAGGCAGAGTTTGTGGTGAGATGAGATCACACCACTGCACTTTAACCTGGGTGACAGAGTGAGACTCCTTCTCGAAAAAAAAAAAGGGGGGGCGGGGGGAAGAAACTGGTTCAGCCTTGTTTAGAAGGGCAATTTGGAAATTTCTAAGGAAATTCCAAATGTGCAATATTTAAAATGACTCAGCACTTCCATACGCACAAAGATAGGAGTAGAGGAATATTCCCTGTGACACTGTTTGTGGTAGAAAAAGACAGACTCGGGCCCAGTTCCATCAGGAGGAATCTGGTTAAATTACAGAATTTCCGAGTGCTAGAATACCACACAGCCATGAGAAAATACCAGCACCGGGTAAGCTGTTAGCATTGTCCTGAGTGATTTCGGCAAAAAGAATTAACCCAGAATCAGGGAAATGGTGTCTTGTCAAACTTTTTTAAATAGGTAGAGAGTATAGAACTCATAAAAACTGTTTGTAAAATGACAAGTTTATTGGATTAGAAATCTAAGAACCAAGGCCGGGCACGGTGGCTCACAAGTGTAATCCCAGCACTTTGGGAGGCTGACTTGGGTGGGTCACCTGAGGTCGGGAGTTCGAGACCAGCCTGACCAACATGGAGAAACCCCGTCTCTACTAAAAATACAAAATTAGCCAGGCGTGGTGGCACACTCCTGTAAACTCAGCTACTCGGGAGGCTGAGGCAGGAGAATCACTTGAACCTGGGAGGCAGAGGTTGTAGTGAGCCAAGATCTTGCCATTGCACTCCAGCCTGGTAAACGAGCAAAACTCCATCTCAAAAATAAAAAAAGAAAGAAAGAAATCTAAGAACCAAATATATCAGAGAATGTTAAATTTCTTGGGTATGGTGATGATATTGTAGTTACTCAGGGAAACATCTTTATTCTTAGGAGATATATACTGAACTATTTAGAGCCAAAGTGTCATGTCAGCAACTTATTTTCAAAATGTTCATTCAGCAAAAAGCTGGCTGCAGTGGCTCACACCTGTCATCCCAGCACTTTGAGGCAGGCAGATCACTTTGAGGTCAGGAGTTTGAGACCAGCCTGGCCAACATGATGAAACCCTGTCTCTACTAAAAATACAAAAATTAGCCAGGCATGGTGGCACATGCCTATAGTCCCAGCTGAGGGAGGCTGAGGCAGGAGGATCACTTGAACTCAGGAAGTAGAGGTTGCAGTGAGCCAAGATCATACCACTGCACTCCAGCCTGGGCAACAGAGCAAGACTCAATCTTAAAAAAAAAAAAAAAAAAAGATGGTAGGCCAGGCACAGTTAAAACCTGTAATCCCGGCACTTTGGAAGGCCAAGGTGGGAGGATGGCTTGAAGTTAGGAGTTTCAGTCCAGCCTTGGCAACCAGCAAGACCCTGTCTCTTCCAAAAAAAAAATTTTTTTTAATTAGCCGGGTGTGGTGGTGCATGCCTGTAATCCCAGCTACTTAGGAGGCTGAGGCAGGAGGATCGTTTGAGCCCAGGAGTTTAAGGCTGCAGTGAGCCATGATTGTGCCATTGCACTCCAGCCTGGACAGCAGAGACCATGTCTCTAAAAAAACAAAGGAGAGAGAAAGGAAAAGATTTTTGAAAGAAGCTAAAGACTTCTTAAAAAAAAAAAGAAAAGAAAAATTACCAAACACTTAAAGAAGTTAGTTACAGGGCTGGGCACAGCAGCGCATGCCTGTAATTCCAGCACTTTCGGAGGCCAAGGCAGGAGGAGCCCAGGAGTGCAAGACCCGCCTGGGCAACACGGTGAGACCCTACCTCTATTTAAGAAAATCAAATAAATCAGTTTCAAAAGTTAGTCTTTATTCCTCCACACCTTCAGCCAGCCCGAACCAGAAATGGGCAGCTTGACAGCTTCAGGTTGTTGAAGGCCTGGACTCAACAACGCTTTGCATAGCTAGCGGGGCTGTTCTGAACTTGGAAGCACCGAGCAGTAACCTCTCCCTTTCCCGTGTCTTTGCTCTCCAGTTCCGAGAGGAACCCGTGCAATAGCTCGGTGCCGCGTGACCTCCGGCGGCCGGCCAGCCTCATCGGCCAGGAGGTGGTTCTCGTCTTCTTTCTCCTGCTGTTGTTGGTCTGGTTCCTGAATCGCGAATTCGAAGTCAGCTACCGTCTCCACTACCACGGGGACGTGGAAGCGGATCTTCACCGCACCAAGATCCAGAGCATGCGGGATCAGGCGGACTGGCTGCTGAGAAACATCATCCCCTACCACGTGGCTGAGCAGCTGAAGGTCTCCCAGACCTACTCTAAGAACCATGACAGCGGAGGGGTGATCTTCGCCAGCATCGTCAACTTCAGCGAGTTCTACGAGGAGAACTACGAGGGTGGCAAGGAGTGCTACCGGGTCCTCAACGAGCTCATCGGGGACTTCGATGAGCTCCTAAGCAAGCCGGACTACAGCAGCATTGAGAAGATCAAGACCATCGGAGCCACGTACATGGCGGCATCGGGGCTGAACACCGCACAGGCCCAGGATGGCAGCCACCCACAGGAGCATCTGCAGATCCTGTTCGAGTTCGCCAAGGAGATGATGCGTGTGGTGGACGACTTCAACAGCAACATGCTGTGGTTCAACTTCAAGCTCCGCGTCGGCTTCAACCACGGGCCCCTCACGGCCGGGGTCATCGGCACCACCAAGCTGCTGTACGACATCTGGGGAGACACCGTCAACATCGCCAGCAGGATGGACACCACCGGCGTGGAGTGCCGCATCCAGGTGAGCGAAGAGAGCTACCGCGTCTTGAGCAAGATGGGCTACGACTTCGACTACAGAGGGACCGTGAACGTCAAGGGGAAAGGCCAGATGAAAACCTACTTGTACCCAAAGTGCACGGACCACGGGGTCTTCCCGCAGCACCAGCTGTCCATCTCCCCAGACATCCGCGTCCAGGTGGATGGCAGCATCGGACGGTCTCCCACAGACGAGATTGCCAACCTGGTGCCTTCTGTCCAGTATATGGACAAGACATCTCTGGGTTCTGACAGCAGCACGCAGGCCAAGGACGCCCACCTGTCCCCCAAGAGACCCTGGAAGGAGCCCGTCAAAGCCGAAGAAAGGGGTCGATTTGGCAGAGCCATAGAGAAAGACGACTGTGACGAAACAGGAATAGAAGAAGCCAACGAACTCACCAAGCTCAACGTTTCAAAGAGTGTGTGAGGCCGCGCCCACCCGCTGCCCGAGGTGCTCTGTTTGTCGAAACACAATAATATTTGTATTTGGCTGTTGTGCTTTCAAAGTGCCACAGTTTCCCTCCCTGGACGTGGTGTTATGTGGTCATTTCAGCCCTAACTTCTGTGTGGATCACAGTTATTCAGGGTTCATTTTCATCCATTTCTTTCACCCCATTCCCTGGAAACCCTGCTGCCTCTGGGTCATCCGTTCAGCACGTGGTGGAGAACAAGTGCCTTCAGGGCTGGCCTCAGCCTCGAGTTTCGGGACAGAGGCCGCCAGTGGAGATCATGGCTTTAGGTATTATTTGACTTTTAGAACAAAAGCTGTGGTTAAGATCTCATTTTTATTGCTTTTTCCCACGTCCCGTGAGACTCTATTTTTGGTTCCCTGGCTAATACCCTGTTTTTGAGTTTATTTTGTTTCTGTCTACGTCGCAGTGTTCCCCAGCGACCCGACCTCTCTATGTCAGCACACATGCGCACACACTTGCATTCATGAATCTGATATAAAGTGCCAGTAATCCACCAAGAGGGGGTGCGAAGGGGGCACATCATGACAGCTCTGCCACCCCCATTGCCCACCTGCACTTTCCCGGAGCACCGGGTCCCGTGGGCTGTGGGAGATCCACACTCCCTGCACTGAGCGGGTTCAGGGGCTCCCCCACCTGCATGCAGGCCAAGATGGCAAATGCCAGCTGGGCACAAGGCCCATGTGGCCAGGCCTCGGGGTCTCAGAGCCGCCTCTCACCCCCGACCCTCCACCCAAGGGGTCTTCCCGTCGGGAGTGGAGGCGTTGGTCCCGGAAGCTGACTCATCGGAGAGGGAAACACCAAATAAACATCCGAGGTTGCATTTATTTATTTATTTATTTATCCGGAAGCATGTGCCCTCCCGGGAAGGGGTGCTGGGTCCTCAGGGTGGGGGGACGTAGCCACAGGGGAGGGCAGTTCCCAGGAAGATAACCAGAGGTCTCTTTTGTGTTTTGGCCACCTGGGGCCACCCCCAACCTCCCCACCCCAAGAGGGGTCTGAGTGAGACTCCAAAGCATGGCCAGTGCGATTCTGAGGCTAGGGGAATAGAAGCCCAGCAGCTGCCCCTGCCGCCCACGGGGCTCCTCCCTGCCGGGGTCCTGCTCAGGACCACGGGGGTCTGGGCCGGCAGCACTAGTACCATCTTGGCTTCCACAAATTCGGGAAGTTTCTTGGCTCCCTCCCACTCTCAGATGGCACAGGGCCTATCTGTGGCAGGATTTAATCCGGGGAGCGAATTCCAGCCTCTGAGACGGAGTTCTCACACCGTATCTAGGGACAGAGTCATCTGAATGCAAACTCAGGGTTTGTGGGGGGTGGAATCCCGAGGGTGGCGTGAGAGACCCAGGGGAGCTCCCTCTGGGCGCTCAGCTGCTGGTCCTGTCTGATTATGTTTTGCCGCATTGAGTCTGATTATGTGGAAGTGAACTCGCCCGAGTTGTCCAGTCGGAGTCGTAGCCACTCTTTCAGGGGACCCGGCGATGCCGATGAGGCCCTGGGCACGCTCCTTGTCATTCTTGTCCGATGTCCCTATGCATTTTGCTTTCCGCTGTCAAATCTCACTGTCTCATTCTCACACCGCATCAGTCCCCATCATCACTCCTCCTCCCCAAAGACATACAGATTGCCCTCATCTCCGGCATGAAGAAGTCACGATTCTGACCCGCCGCCTCTCCAGGGGCAGTGCCCGGGACGGCCACCCAGCAGGACAGCCGGAGCCGGGGTCCCGGCGTCCAGGGGGTCCAGGGCACCCCCGTTAGCTGTAAGGTTTTCCATCAGGTGTGACTGTCAGTTTGCTGGTCTTCCAATACCGAAGAAAGGGTGGTTGTGACAATACCTCTTGCTTCTAAAGAATGTATATTATGAAACACGGCAGATTTTTTTTTCCTTAAAAAACACTACCTGATGCTTTCCTTGTTCGTGGGGATTGTGGTCACATGAAGCTCTTTCTGCATCAGTATTAAGGTGTGTATTTGAATGTCCTCCCCACCCCTTTCCCCTCCGGGCTGTGTAGCTTTGAGGGGCTGGGCGTTTGCTCATGTCCTTGCTGTCTCGCTCAGAACATGCTCTGCAAAGTTCTTCTCTGCACACACTTCTTCCCCATCAAGCCCTTTTCCTTCCCCTACCACAAAGGTCTTTGTGATTCCTCAGCCTGGGAACCCAAGGAGCTGCAAAGTGGAGTCTGGTTCAGCCCCGTGCAAACTCACCCAGAGCTTAACGTTGTCTTTAAAAACACCCTGAGCCTTCCTAACCAGCCAGTGCAGACGTTCTCTCTGGGCCACGAAGCCCCTCGGGTCCTCCCCGTCCCCTGCTCCGAAGCATACCTCAGTGCGGAACCGCGGAATCTCTGCAGTGGAAACGCCGTGCATCTCCGTCTGTTGGCAGTGAGCACGTCGTGCTGGAGACACGAGTTTCTAAGCAGCTGGCACGAGGGCTGCTGACGGCATGGGTCGTGCTTCAGGGTGGCAATACCTCTTAGGAACTTAGGGCAGGAAGCAATACTTCAGCATTGAATGTGTGTAAATAGTTGCTTTGAGTTGCAATTGCTATTTTCTTCTCAGCCCCAGCTCAGATGGAATTATATATCCATATAGATATATGGTAAACAAGCACACACAATTTTATCCAATGCAAACAAATGTAGAGCATCAGTTACAAAACCCTCGAATAGCTTGAGAGTCCCACAGGCTCTGCCACACCTGTGACTCCATCCACACTGACGTCACCCGCGGGGTCCCACCTGCACATTTGCACACGGTCCGGAGAGCCAAAGGCCGCGTGCTTCCTGTTACATGGGCTGCAATCATTTGTAGTTTCCAAAGACACGTCTGCGTTTGAATTTCTAGATTGACGAGGTAAGGAGTTGTTTTTTGTTTTTTTTTTTTAATTGGTTGTTTGGAAAATCACATCATGCCTAGAATCTGAAATTGAATTAGCAAGAACTGACTGACTGCATTTTCCATATTTCCTTTGATCTGCTCTTTTTAAATTGTTAATTCTAATAATTTCAAAATGCATTCACTGAAGAAATGGACATTAAAATATTCTAAAATTTAAATATTTGATGCCTGGTATTTTCTTATTGAAAAGATGGGCACTGCTTCAGGGAGGAGGGCCGTCTTCCTGGGACGTCTCGTGTTTTCTGCGATCTGTGGCTCCCTGGGTGGGTTTACCTTGCCTTCACATCATGACTTCAGAAACAGGGGAAGTAAAAAACCCTGTGTGTGTATGTTATTTTTTTAATTGGATATATTTGCTGTAGTTAACTTGAGTTGACAAGTATTTTTACACAGAATTTTTTAAACCGTAAAAATAAAGTTGCAGGACAAGTTCTGCCTGTGAGATTTTCCCTGTCAGGCCTTCTCAATAGTTTTCTGCAACATCTTTAGAGAAGGAATTGAGGGGGAAGAGAAAAAAGTAGGTTTTCTGAATAGGAAAGAGTGATTTCAGGTACACAGATCACTGGGGTCCCCCGGGTTTTAAGGAAGTCACAGTGCCACTTCAGAATCTGCTTAAAGTCACACAGCCTTTTCCCAGAAAAACACACATGCCATTTTCTGCGCCTCTTGGGAGTTCACCACACTCCCAAATCTGAGGCCAAACTATGGACCTTCCAGGGGTTAGAGCCACTTCCCCTGTAGGGGTTTTCCTGATGAGTTTATTTATTTATCTATTTATTTAGAGTCTCGCTCTGTCACCCAGGCTGGAGTGCAGTGGTGCGATCTCAGCTCACTGCAACCTCTGCCTCCTGGGTTCAAGCAATTCTCGTGCCTCAGCCTCCCTAGCAGCTGGGATTACAGGCACACACCATCACACCCGGGTAATTTTTTTTTTTTTTTTTTAGTAGAGACAGGGTTTCACCATGTTGGCCAGACCGGTCTCGAACTCCTGGCCTCAAGTGATCCATGTGCCTCAGCCTCCCAAACTGCTGGGATTACAGGTGTGAGCCACTGTGCGCGGCCTCGTGAGTTAAGTATTTATGACCAACTTCAGGGCACAGAGATTCTCTTGTAGACTCCGCAAAGGGAGCTGAATTCACGGATTCCGGTGGTTGCTCACAGACTTGCGGGGGTGCAGCCTCCAGGTGATCCTCTGCTGAAGCCCGGGCCAATGAGGATGCTATTGGATGTCACTCTCTTCCGAGTTGTCATTGAAGGCCTCCCTGGCCACCTTCCCAGCTTAGGGAATAACTGTCTTTGCTGCCTTGAGGGTCTTGTAAGAATGGAGGTTTTGTTTGGTTGGTTTTTTTGGAGACAGGGTCTCATTTTGTCACCCAGGCCGGAGTGCAGTGACCATCAGGGCTCAGTGCAGCCTTGACCTCCCCTAGCTCAGGTGATCCTCCCACCTCAGCCTCCTGAGTAGCTGGGACTGTAGGTGCGCAACACCATGCCCAGCTAATTTTTGTGTTTTTTGCAGAGACGGGGTCTTGCCATGTTGGCCAGGCTGGTCTCAGACTCCTGGATTCAAGTGATCCATCCTCCTCAGCCTCCCAAAGTGCTGGGATTACAGGCGTGAGCCACCACGCCCAGCCAGAACGTGGGTCTTTCTACTGGAAGGGGCACCCAGGAACTTAGAGGATTTCTCAAACAGCCAAAAAGGCAGCCTCTAATTTTTGCAAGCAGCCCCAGAACCGATCATTTGCGGTTTCTCTTTCGTCTGAAATCTTGTTCACATGGTTGCTTTTCCCCGTTGTGGGAATCTATTGCCGTGGCCACCTGGAATAGATCCCGCGTACTCAGAAAGTGAAACTAACTGGAGAAAGCCAAGAGGAAGCAATCAAGAAAAAGTACACACTTGCACGCGATGGACGTGTACATTTAAAATCTTCCCAAGTGTCTATTTTTATACAAAGTTCCTTTGTACAAGTTGTTTTTTAAATAACATGACTCTAAAGAGTCGTTTAGAATATTAGAGTAATTTAAGCTTGGGGAATTCTCAGATGCCTGCTGGGCCTGAAAGTCTGAAGGAGATGTGAATTAAGTAATCCACGTGCCTGTTAGAATCTCATTCAACAGCAGGGATTCTTAATTGTTTTTTGTTTTTTGTTTTTTTTTTTCAGTGGGAGAGGTTTGGCTCACAAAGGCTTTGATAATTTGATGAAGGTTATGCTTCCTTTGTCCAGAAAAAATACACGTAAAAACAACTCTTGATTTTTTTTCTTTCTTTGTTTTGTTTTGTTTTGTTTTTGAGACAGAGTCTGGCTCTCTCGCCCAGGCTGGAGTGCAGTGGTGCGATCTTGGCTCACTGCAACCTCCGCCTCCCAGGTTCAAGTGATTCTCCTGCCTCAGTTTCCCGAGTAGCTGGGACTATAAACTCGTGCCACCACTCCCGGCTAACTTTTATATTTTTAGTAGAGACGGGGTTTCACCATGTTAGCCAGGCTGGTCTCGAACTCCAGACCTCAGGGGATCCGCCTGCCTCAGCTTCCCAAAGTGCTGGGATTACAGGCATGAGCCACCATGCCTGGCCAAATCTTTTAGTTTTATATATAATTTCAGGAGTCCACGAATGCAAATAAAGTGCCCCTAATCCACAGCAACCAGAGAAGAGATGACTTTTCATTTCAGCTCTCTGCAGATGAAGTTTCCTAGCGTTCTGGACTCCCCGTTGGAAACCTGATTCGGCATGTTAATGCTACTCATTGATACATGCATTTTTATTTTATTTATTTATTTTTTTTGAGACAAAGCCTCACTCTGTTGCCTAGGCTGGAGTGCAGTGGCACGATCTCAGCTCACCACAACCTCCACCTCCTGGGTTCAAACAATTCTCCTGCCTCAGCCTCCTGAGTAGCTGGGATTACAGGCATGTGCCACCACACCCAGATAAATTTTGTTTTTTTAATAGAGTTGGGGGTTTCACCATGTTGGCCAGGCTGGTCTCGAACTCCTGACTTCAGGTGATCCACCCGCCTCAGCCTCCCAGAGTGCTAGGATTACAGCCATGAGCCACTGTGCCCAGCCTTGATACATGCATTTTTAATCAAAATTATATTTTAGAATTTAATGTGTGAGTTATCTAAATATATTTGAAGAGCTGCTTAAAAAACATTTCAGTACACACAATGTTAGTTGAATTATTTCCAACAGATAAGTAACATCCAGCCAGTATTTGTTAAGTGCCTATTGTGTGCCAAATAATGCCCTAAACTCCCTTTACTTAGGTTTTTAAATTTACCTAGGTTGTTAAATTTGCTGCAATACATGAGAGCATTTGAGAAACAGCTGTGATTAGAAGCTGTGCTTTTCCCGGTGGCGTTACCACTATGAATTCCACTAGTAAACTGAAGGGACTTTCCAGATACGAGGAATCGAGTGACTTTTTTTTTTTTTATTTTTTTGAGATTAGAGTCTCTGTCATCCAAGCTGGAATGCAGTGGCTCAATCACAGCTCACAGAAGCCTCAACCTCCCCGGGCTCAAGCGATCCTCCTATCTCTGCCTCCCAGGTAGCTGGGACTACAAGTGCACGCCACTATGCTCTGCTAGTTTTTGTATTTTTTGTGGAGATGGGTCACCATGTTGCTCAGGCTGGTCTCAAACTCCTGGGCTCAAGTGATCCACCCACGTCAGCCTCCCAAAGTGCTGGGACTACAGGCATGAGCCACCATGCCTGGCCGACATTTGTAAATAGGGCTCTCAGTGTCAACCCTAATGTATGCGAGATGATTTTCTTGTCTATGGCTTTATGGAGAATTCAAACTCTGAATAAAAAGCAACCGAGGCTGGGCACGGTGGCTGCCGCCTGTAGTCCCAGCACTTTGGGAGGCCGAGGCGGGAGGATCACCTGAGGTCAGGAGCTCAAGACCAGCCTGGCCAACATGGTGAAACCCTGTCTCTACTAAAAATACAAAAATCAAATCAGCCAGGCGTGGTGGTGCGTGCCTGTGGTCCCAGCTACTTGGGAGGCTAAGGCACGAGAATCGCTTGAACCCAGGAGGCAGAGGTTGCAGTGAGTCAGGATTGTACCACTGCACTCTGGGCGACAGAGGGAGACTCTTTCAAAAAAAAAAAAAAAAAAAGTAACCAACAAGAAAGATTCAGAGAAAACAACTGCACCACTTCTGTGTTTGTTCCTCGATGAAGGAGCTCATTCCAGCTGCTGCCTATAAGATTATCTTTTTTTTTTTTTTTTTTTTTTTTGAGACGGCATTTCACTCTTGTTGCCCAGGCTGGAGTGCAGTGGCCGGATCTCAACTCACTGCAAGCTCCGCCTCCCGGGTTTATGCCATTCTCCTGCCTCAGCCTCCGGAGTAGCTGGGACTACAGGCGCCCGCCACCTCGCCCAGCTAGTTTTTTGTATTTTTTAGTAGAGACGGGGTTTCACCGGATTAGCCAGGATGGTCTCGATCTCCTGACCTTGTGATCCACCCGTCTCGGTCTCCCAAAGTGCTGGGATTACAGGCTTGAGCCACCGCGCCCGGCCCCCTGGCTAATTTTTTGTATTTTTAGTAGAGACGGTGTTTCACCAGGGCCAGGCTGGTCTTGAACTCCTGACCTCAGGTGATCCGCCCACCTCAGCCTACCAGAGTGCTGAGATTACAGGTGTGAGCCACTGTGCCCGGCCCATCCGTTTTATTTTTATTTTTTTATTTTTTTGAGACGGATTCTTGCAGTGTCACCCAGGCTGGAGTGCAGTGGCGTGATCTCAGCTCACTGCAAGCTCTGCCTCCTGGGTTCATGCCGTTCTCCTGCCTCAGCCTCCCGAGTAGCTGGGACTACAGGTGCCCACCACCACGCCGGTTTTTTGTATTTTTAGTAGAGATGGGGTTTCACCGTGTTAGCCAGGATAGTCTCGATCTCCTGACCTCGTGATCCACCGGCCTCGGCCTCCCAAAGTGCTGGGATTACAGGCGTGAGCCACCACGGCCCATCCATTTTATTTTTAAAACTCCTCCCCCAGCAGTGTTTGGGGTCCCGGCAGGAGGGTGCCTGAGCCAGGTAGAACAAACACTTGATTGGGTTGGCTGGTGAGAGCCTTTCAGGGTAGTGTACTCTCCCGCAGGGCCCCCGCTGCTCTTTGAGGGAAGAGCTGATGTTTGGGGACCCACTCATCTCTGCCAATCACCCCCAGCCCAGGCACAGTGGAGGCAGCGCTGGCTCGGCCTCCAGCAGCCTTCCTGAGAGCTGCTCTTTCTGTGTCCAGTCTCCCTCTGACCTTCTTTATTTTCTCATCAAACAATATCCGTGCCCTCTAGGATGGGAGGGAGATGAACGGGACCAGAAAGAGTCTGGATTTGTGCATGTGATTCTGGGAGAACGCAAACAGGATCAAGAAGGATGTGAAAGGGTTCAGGGAGAGAGGAGCGAAATGCACCCCAGCCCCGCCCCGCCCTGACACCCCGCTCTGCTCAGGACACCCGGGGGCACAGACATGCTTGTGCCAAGACACACCTGAACTGCTCCCCAGCCCTGCCCTCCCAGGCCCTCCATCCCATAGTCTCCGCGGCTTTCTAGCCTTCTCGGTCCCCTCCAGAACCGGCCTGTGGGAACTCTCGGTCTCAGCTCAGCCCAGCTCCAGCTTTGGTTCTGAGTCTCTAGGACACTTACTCCTCTCCAGGGACTCACCTGCCTTCCTCAAGCCCCAGGATGCCAGGGTTCTCCACTCCACCTGTGGCCTCACCCCCATTCGGCCATCGTCCTCCCCTCCCGCATTGTCCTCCCTCCCTGACTCTAGGACTATAGATAAATGTTCAGCAACAAGATCATCAGGCACTGCTTTGACTTCAAGAGAATGACTTTTCCGCCTGTAAATTCTGTTTTCACATTCACGAATATGCCCCTGCCTGGAAGGCAGTCTCCTGTTATGCAATGCTTTTCTGCCAGCGAGCTCAAAATCCCTGGAGCCTCATCTGGCTTCAGGATGCCCCACTGAAGTGTTGGCAGAAGCCTTTTCTGTTTCACAGGTTAGAAAGCTCAGGTTCTAACCTGAGCTTCATTGACTGCAGTCTTTCTGCTGGTTGCAGAGCCAGAAACAGAGCACGCTGCTACATCCAAATAGTTTCTTTTCCTTCCTCCTTTTCAAGGAAAGAACAAAACCCAGGGGGAGGTGGACGGTGTGAGTTTAATGGCAGGATTAGACGGTCATTCAGCAAATGACCACGAGGAAAAATGTATTTTCCCCCTTCTCCCTCTGTCACTCTTTTCATAAGATTCATTGCTTAAATTATGTGTGGAATATTTATTATCTAGTGTATGCTTAGAATGGAGAAATGTTTAAATTGCTCAAATAAGCCTGATGTCTGAAAATCCTAAACTTGGTATCCATAGAGTAACCAAATTATCCAAATGGTCTCAGGAGAGAGGCAAGGTTTGCTGCACATTTGTGCCTCCATGGAAAAGACAGATTGCTGGCCGGGTGCAGTGGCTCAGACCTGTAGCCTCAGCACTTTGGGAGGTCAAGGCAGGCAGATCACTTGAGGTCAGGAGTTTGAGTCCAGCCTGGCCAACATGGTGAAATCCCACCTCGACTAAAATAAAAAAAAGATTAGCTGGGTGTGGTGGCACACACCTATAATCCCAGCTACTTGGGAGGCTGAGGCAGAAGACTTACCTGAACCTGGGAGACAGAGGTTGCAGTGAGCCAAGATCACACCACTGCACTCCAGCCTGGGAGACAGAGGGAGACTCCATCTCAGAAGGAAAAAAAAAGCTCATTGCTTTGGCATCTTGTCCTTCCTGCTATTTAACAGAAACAGAAGATGTACCTTTAATGCAAAATCAAGGTTTTCCCTGACTTGTTCATTACACCATAAATTCTTTCACAATTCTTTATTGTGTTAGGTAGTTTTTAAAAAGCCCTTATTGTGTATTTCCAGTATTTCAGGCACTTAGAAGGAAAGAAAAGAAATATTACTTGCCCATTTAACTTGAATTATCATAGAATATAATTTGAGGTGTTCGTGGCAACTGAGATCTCAGGTGAAAAAAAATCTGACTTTGCCTGGGTGCAGTTGCTCATGCCTATAATCCCAGCACTTCGCAAGGTTGAGATGGGAAGATCACTTGAGCCCAGGAGTTTGAGACCTGGGCAACATAGTAAGACCTCATCTCTACAAATTTTTCTACAAAAAATTTTTCAAAATGAACCAGGCATGGTGGTGTACACATGTGATCCCAGCTACTTGGGAGGCTGAGTTGGGAGGATCGCTTGAGCACAGGAGGTCAAAGCTGCAGTGAGCTATGATCTCACCACTGCCTCCAGCCTAGGCAACAGAGCGGGACCCCAAACTTTAATAAAAAAACCTAAATTTTGGCCGGGTGCAGTGGCTCACCCCTGTAATCCCAGCACTTTGGGAGGCCGAGGCAGGTGGATCACAAGGTCAGGAGTTTGAGACCAGCCTGGCCAATATGGTGAAACCCTGTCTCTACTAAAAATACCAAAAAAAAAAATTAGCTGGGCGTGGTGGCACATGCCTGTAATCCCAATTACTCCAGAGGTTGAGACAGGAAAATTGCTTGGAACCTCTGAGAGGCAGAGGTTGCAGTGAGCCCCGAGATCACACCACTGCGCTCCAGCCTGGGCAACAGAGCAAGACTCTGTCTAAAATAAACAAACGAACAAACCTAAATAAAGGACATCCATAGACTTCTAAAGTCCTCATTCAACCTGCTGCCTAGAGACCGTTTGGATTTTGTTTTGGCTTTTTTTTTTTTTTTTTTAATATTGAAGAATGTCATTTATGTGAACTTTCAGGACATTAATTCAAGTAAGACCTAAGAAGGTAAGGTGCAACTATTTTATGTATTTATTTTATAGAGATGAGGTCTCACTATGTTGCTCAGGCTGGTCCCAAACTCCTGGCCTCAGGTGATCCTCTCTCCTCCACCTCCCAAAGTGCTGGGATTACAGGCCTCAGCCACCTCGCCTGGTCCAACTACTTTTTTTTTTTTTAATGAGAGACATTTGAGGCAATTTTCCAGATAATTTTGGATAAAAGCATACCTTTTTCCTAAAATATTTCAAATGAGACAAAATGATTTTATTGTATGAATCAGACAGTGACCCCAATTCTTCTGAGTCACTATTTACTTTTCTTACACAGCCAGCACCAGGGACCACTTTCTCTCCTTTTCAGCTCCTCATTTCCCAGTTCCGCTGTCTCTTCATTCACCTGTCTATTTTATTGGCAGAATGACGACAGGCTCAGACCTGCATGCTTTGAGAGAAAATCTGGCATGTTCTAATACGCTAACCTTGTGGCATCACATGTACGTGTGGCCCCTTGGCCTCTACCTTGGGATAGTTAACAAAACTCCAAAACTGTGTTCCCAACCAATGGCTCTGTCACTGCCTCACACACAGGACCTCCCCATCCGTGTCCACAGCAGTCATCCCTGTGGATGGCTCCTGCCAAGAGCTCCCCTGTGTGGACGGCAGTGTTGCGTGTGTTCTGAGACGGCCTCTTTCTTTCCTCACTGCCACAGGCAGCAACCTCCCAGCATCAACCTGCAATGCTGGCCCTCAGCCTGCCCCCCAACCTGCCCCCTTGGTTTCTTGGTGAACCTCGGGTTCCGTTTCTGACGCTTTTCCTGGTCTGGACCTTACACACTGGCCCAGAGGGAGACACTCCTAGCCATTCCCTGTAAGCTGCCACTAAGTCCCAGAGGTCCCTTCTGGTTTCAGCACCAGGCAGCTGCCCAAGCTGCGAGCTGGGAGTTCTGGGCCTGATCCCAGCTCAGAAAGAGGAACTTCATCCATTCACTCCTGGGCTGGCCCAGCAGCAGCATGCCGGGCTCCCAGGCCAGTGTGGGGCCCAGAGAGCCCCACCCAATCCCACCAATGGGAATTAGGGGAGGGGAGGGGAGGGGAGGGACAGAGCAGTGAACCAGACTGGGAATGCCCAGAAGAGTGGATGTGGAAGTATCGTTGTTCACCAGCACCCAGTGTCTGCAGAGCTCAGCTCCCAGCCTGCCCTGGTCAGCTCGGCAACCCCCATCCCGCAGTTCTGCATGTCAGAAGCCATCGGGCGAGGTGCAGCAGTGGGGCTTCTGGGCACATCCTCCTCACCTGCAGCATTAAACCAAAGTGCTGATGATAACACCCAGATGAGCGCCAAGTGGAAAAATCAGAACCTTAACACCCTCTGTGAAATCCTGAGTCAGTTTCACGCTTTGTAGGCATTTTAGGATTTAGCCATCCCTGAGATGATCCAGTTATTACAATCAAATTCCATTTTCTCAACCCATGCAGCAATCCTCACACCAAAAGCAATTCTGGGAGGCATAAGAGCTGTGACACGGCTCTGACAGCAACCTCCCCATGTTGATGGTCACTTTGTCCCAACGGGTTGCCAGGACCTGAGGTTTTTGCTGTTCGTGGTGTTGGATGGCTGCAAAGGGGTGACAGTGGTTCAAGCAGGCTTCTGACTTGTCCGTCATACCCCAAAACTGGCACTTTTTCCACACACACTGGCTGAAGCTTCCTACCTGTGGGCATGGCACCTCGCTAGTCAAAAAATAAGGAAATCACAGATTTTAAAGAATCTGTCCATTCCAAAAGCATGGATAGTTTTTTCTTAATCATCATGTATTCTAGAAATTGCTCGGTTTTTCTTTCTTTCCTCCCCTCCAACCTTCTTCTTATCCGCATTTTCCCATCTTTTATCCAGAAGACAAAAACCCTGTGGAGAGGGGAGACGTCAACTTTCCCTTCAGTTCACGGCAAGAGAGTTGCTGTTCAGGAGCTTAATTGTAAATTTGAAAAAGTTAAAACTTGTTTATGCTCCGTCAGTAACCAAAACCAGGAAGGACTGTATCTGTGAAATACATATATATTTTTTGAGACGGAGTCTCGCTGTGTCGCCCAGGCTAGAATGTGGTGATGTGATCTTGGCTCACTGCACCTCTGCCTCCCAGGTTCAAGTGATTCTCCTGCCTCAGCCTCCCAAGTAGCTGGGACTATAGGCATGTGCCACCACGCCCAGCTAATTTTTGTATTTTTAGTAGAGATGGGATTTCACCATGTTGGCCAGGCTGGCCTCAAACTCCTGACCTTGTGATCCGCCCGCCTCAGCCTCCCAAAGTGCTGGGATTACAGGCTTGAGCCACCGCGCCCAGCGAAGCATCCTTTTTAAGGAGACCCCTTTTTAAGAACCTGGGGCAGGTGCGGTGGTTCACGTCTATAATCCCAGTGCTTTAGGAGGCCAAAGTGGGAGGATCACTTCAGCCCAGGAGTTTGGGACCAACCTTAGCAACAGGAGTTGGAGGCTGCAGTCAGCTCTGATCGTGCCACTGCACTCCACCCTGGGCAACATAGTGAGACCCCATTTCTACAAATAATATAAAAGCAGCTGGGGGTGGTGGTGCTGGAATATATACCAGCTATTCAGAAGACTGAGGCAGGAGAATCGCTTGAGCCCAGGAGTTGGAGACTGCGGTGAACTGTGACTGTGCCGCTGCACTCCGGCCTGGGCAATAGAGCGAGATGCTATCTCTTAAAAAAAAAGAAGAAGAAACATGTGTGAGATACAGCACTGCAAATCTGGTTCCAACTTTCTCTGTGATTTTGCTGGAGTTTGTTCAACACTGAGCTCACAGGCAGGAGTGAACCAACACTTGTTTTCTTTGGACTACTTTGAGCAAAAATAGAAGAAAGGGGCTCATTTTTCTCCAGTGATTTTTCATTTTTCATCAATAGTGCAGATCCAATGTATTTATTCACTGGCCTGATTTCCCAATCTTTTAACTCAGAAGTGTGATTGCCAATTTCCTAGGTTTTTAAGAATACGCTGAAAACAAGCCACCAAGCTTAGGCACCAGGAATCATAGAAAGTTTGTCCACGTGCTTGGATCAGATTTCCAGCACAAACTGTGATGTGTACGACTCTCGACTCTGAGTTTGACTTTTGTTGGCTGTTGTTGGGTGAACAGGTGTGTGAAGCAGATTAGTAACAGAATACAAAGAGAAGTTGTACTTCCGCTGGGAGGAGAATGGGCATTTGGGTTTTTGTTGTTGTTTTTTTAATTTCAGCTCAACTGTTTAGAAAGAAAATTCTTGCTCTCTTTACCACTTTGTGCTGCACAGGAAGGTGGGAAGAACGATTTTAGACGTGCATATTAACAAATGCTCTTATGGGCCGGGCGCAGTGGCTCACGCCTGTAATCCCAGCACTTTGGGAGGCTGAGGCTGGCAGATCACGAGGTCAGGAAATCGAGACCATCCTGGCTAACACAGTGAAACCCCGTCTCTACTAAAAAAAAAAAAATAATACAAAAATTAACCGGGCGTGTTGGCAGGTGCCTGTAGTCCCAGCTACTTGGGAGGCTGAGGCAGGAGAATGGCATGAACCTGGGAGGCGGAGCTTGCAGTGAGCCAAGATCAGGCCACTGCACTCCAGCCTGGGCGACACAGCGAGATTCCGTCTCAAAAAAAAAAAAAAAAATGTTCTTCTGGCTACATTTTTTGATCCATGCAAAAAAAAAAAAAAAAAAAAAAAAAAAAGTTGGTCTTTTCTTTTATCCAGTTATCAAGTTTGTGTAAAAATAAGAAAGTATATCCTTAAATAGAATTGTGCCCTGGAAGGGACCCACATGGCTCTCCTGAGATTAAAATAGTCATCCCAGCCAGGCACAGTGGATTATGCCTGTAATCCCAGCACTTTGGGAGGCCAAGGCAGGAAGACTGCTTGAAGCCAGGAGTTTGAAACCAGTCTGGCCGTCTTTACTAAAAATAACAAAAATTAGCAGGGAGTGGTGGTGGGCGCCTATAATTCCAGTGACTCGTGAGACTGAGGCAGGACAATCACCTGAACCCAGGAGGTGGAGGTTGCAGTGACCCGAGATCGCACCACTGCACTCTAGCCTGGGCAACAAGAGTGAAACTGTCTCAAAAAAAAAAAAACACTTAGGGACATCATTCTCAATTTTTTTGAAGGATACTAGTTTTACCAATTTTGATTTACCAATTTATGATTCTGAGACATTTCTTCAATTAAATGAGTCATTTTTAGGCACTCATTCTAATTTCATGGCTCTCAGTTTACAGGAACATAACATTTGATGCCAATGAAATTCATTAGAATTCTGCACGATCCTGTGATCTGCGTGCCCATCTGTCTTGTATGTGTTTCCAGGGGTGGTTTACAACAGTCTTCGCCATGTACTGGATGGACGTGTACTTATGAACACTCACACCGTGAGACCCAAGACGGTCCGTCGTAAAACAAGGCCATATCTGATTTGGATGAAAATCCCCATGGAGAGCCTGATGTCACCCAGGAAAGTGCACGTCTACTTGTGTGCTCTTGAGAAACGGTTGAGAAAACAGTCCTTCCAGCTCGGCAAATACCATTTTGTTTCTGTCTGCTCACCACCCTTGCATTTGCAATAAACCTGACAAAAACTTCGAGAGCAAAAATAAGAATGTTCATATTTGAAGGAGATGTTGGCAGACGGCCACAGTCTTCAAGTACGCAAGCTCATTCCGCTCTTGCTTTTCTGCCAGTAACTCCTTGGCCTCCGCACACTCTGCACAGGCAGGGCCTGAGGACGCATCATGAACATGTCCGATGATCATGGACCCGCCGAAGACTCCCGATGGAGACGCGATGAGTCACAGCCAAGTGAACTTTCTCTGCTCCTGAACAAATTGCTTCTCCTCCTCATCCCACTCCAAACCTAGAGGTGGGGCAACCCCAGCATCCCGGGCGTGAACGCACCCAGCTTGATTATCTGGAGACCTCACACCTGCCTGGCATAGGCCAACCCAGTAATGTTCATTTAAAGCTGGCTTTATTGGTCCTTCCTCCACAATGAGAGGTGACCCTTCACTTCACCGAGAAAGGAAGGAAGAAAGGTGGGTGCAGGAAGGAAGGAGAGAGGGGGGTAGGGAGATGGACTGAGCGGGGTGAGAAAGAACGAGAAAGAGGAAAGAGTCAAATGCCTTTACTGCTTTTAAAGTGGATTTGAGGCCGGGCGCGGTGGCTCACGCCTGTAATCCCAGCACTTTGGGAGGCCGAGGCGGGCGGATCACAAGGTCAGGAGATCGAGACCATGGTGAAACCCCGTCTCTACTAAAAAATAGAAAAAAATTAGCCGGGCGCAGTGGCGGGCGCCTGTAGTCCCAGCTACTCGGGAGGCTGAGGTAGGAGAATGGCGTGAACCCGGGAGGCGGAGCTTGCAGTGAGCCGAGATTGCGCCACTGCACTCCAGCCTGGGCGACAGCGAGACTCCGTCTCAAAAAAAAAAATAAAATAAAATAAAGTGGATTTGATGGCCGGTAGGATTACAGGCCGGGTGCAGTGGCGCACATCTGTAATCCCAGCACGTTGGGAAGCCAAGAGGGGTGGATTTGAGGTCAGGAGTTCAAGACCAGCCTGGCCAACATGGTGAAATCCCACCTCTACTGAAAAATACAAAAACTGGCCGGGCGCGGTGGCGCACACCTGGAGTCCTAGATACTCAGGAGCCTGAGGCACGGGAATCGCTTGAACCCAGGAGGCAGAGGTTGCAGTGAGCTGAGATCATGCCACTGTACTCCAGCCTGGGCGACAGAGCAAGACTCTGTCTCCAAAACAAAAAAAGAAGAAGAAAAAGAATTAAGTTCATCTCACCTTGTCCAAAAGCCACAGAGATAGTTGAGGTCACCTCAGGAGACCCAGGGATCAGCTCAGCAGGGGCAGGCCCCTCCCCACAACAATGTGTCCTAGAATATTCCAGAAACATTTTAAAAATTGTGTTCTATGATATTTGTCAACGAATTCAGCCTCCACTATCCCCACTCTTCTCCTGGTTGGCTGGACACAGCCAGACTCTCGGAAAGTGGGTGGGGGTGGGGAGAGTGGTCCCAGGAGTGGGGCCGAGGGTGGGAGGAAGGGACTGATGACCAAGGCTATAAATAGCCAGGCAGCTGCTCAGCAGCTGGTGCAGGGAATTGTCTGCACCAGGGGACGTGTCCAGGAAGGGAACAATGAAACCGCACTGGTCACCGGTCAGAGAGCAGAGAAGGAGGCGGTGGGGCGAGGGGTGGAGTCGTTCTGGTCCTTCCTCCCCCTCAGGTGTGACTCTGCACTTTTGGAGGCGCAGAGGGGAACCCTGGACAGCTCTGGAGGCAGTGGAGGGAGCCTTGTGCTTCACCTCTTTGTGCCCAGAACCCACCCCTGGCTTAGGACTGGACAAAAGAAAGACAGCCTGTCACCTAAACTTTTGCATCGGAGGAGTCTGCCCACTGGGGCGGCCGTGTTGTTTGCAGGTCAGTGTAGGCAATTTTTTAAAAACCCTTTAACTTTTTGTTGGGGTGCAACTTCCATCAGTAAAGCGCACATAACTCAGTGAGTTTTCACACATTGATGCACCCATACAACTATTACTCCGAACAAGATATATGACATTTTTAGAAGCTCAGCAGACTCCCACTGCCACCCAAGGGTCACCTCTGTTTCCATCACTGTCATCCTAGATTGCATCTTCCTTTTGACTTCGAGGTTGAGTCATATCACAGAAATCATGCAGTAAGGACCGTTCTGTGTCTGGCTTCTTTCAATCATCAATCCGCCTAGGAGATTCCTCCCTGCCATATGCAGCAGAATTTTGTTTCTTTTCATTGCAGCATAATATTTCGTTGTGTGAAGAGGCCATGATTTCTCCGTTCCACTGAGGATCACTTGAGCTGTTTCCAGTTTGGGGCGTTATGAACAATGCCGCAGTGAGCATTCTTGTCAGTGCTGGCGTATCTCATGGTAGGTTTGGAAATAAATTCTGATGGGAATTAAAACTGGTGTAACCTCTGTAAAGGGCAATTTAGCAAGCGCTGTCAAAATTTAAAAAACACGTGCCCTTCTGGGAATTAATTCTACAGATCTGCCCAAACATGCAAAATGTCTCATGCACCAGGTTCTTCTTTGCATCATTTATTTGCAAAAGGTGAGGGTAGAGACAACCTAAATAATCCATCAATAAATATTTATCCATCCATAGACTAGAATACCAGGCAGCCACCAGAAGGAACGAGAAAGCTCAGTACCAGCAGGACCTCCAAGTTAAGTAAAAAAGCAAGATGCTGAGCAGTACATATAGTTCTCTACCATGTAGATTAAAAAGGGATGGAATATATTTGCTTGTATTTGCATAAAATATCTATGAGTATACTCAAAAAATAGATAATATGATCTATGTATGCGGGACAGGGGGGAAGGAAGATGTTTCCATGTATATTCCTTTGTAATCATTGAATTTTAAGCCATATGAATGCATTGTCTACTCAAAAACTCAATTTATTGTGAAAAGACTAAAAAGCACTGAACTGCACACATTAAAATTCTATGGTATATGATTTAGATCTCAATGAAAAATGTATATTGAGGCTGGGCACGGTGGCTCATGCCTATAATCCCAGCACTTTGGGAGTCCGAGGCAGGTGGATCACTTGAAGTCAGGAGTTTGAGACCAGCCTGGCCAACATGGTGAAACCCCGTCTCTACTAAAATACAAAAATGAGCTGGGCATGGCGGGGGGTGCGCTTGTAATCCCAGCTACTCAGGAGGCCAAGGCAGGAGAATCACTTGACCGTGGGAGGAGGCAGAGGGTGCAGTGAACCCAGATCACACCACTGCACTCCAGCCTGGGCGACGGAGCAAGACTCTGTCTCAAAAAAAAAAAAGTTACATTTAAAAAAGCTCAGGCTATAGGGCCCGGTATGGAGGCTCACACATGTAATTCCAACATTTTGGGAGGCCGATGCAGAAGAATCGCTTAAGCCCAAGAGTTCAGGACCAGCCTGAGCAACAGTGAGATTCCATCTGTATTTAAAAAAAAAATTAGCCAGGCATGGTGTCACACATTTGTAGTCCCAGCTGCTCAGGAGGCTGAGGCGGGAGGATCACTTGAGCCTGGGAGTTTGAGGCTGAAGTGAGCTATGATGGTGCCACGACATTCCAGCCTGGGCGACAGAGTGAGAACCTGTCTCTAAAAAATATATAATAATAATAATAATAAATAATTAAATACATAATAAGGCTTAGACTAAGAGGGAAGGCAGAGCACACTCAGGTGCATTCGGCCTTCTGGATGCTACCAGGGAATGCCAGACTTCAGGGAGAAACAAGAACCCACCTGTTCTCAGGGTGCCCAGCCCAGCCCAACCTGTGGCCCTCCAGAAACTGTCGTGGTCGTCATCCATTCATCCGTCTATTCATTCATCAGTTCACCCTTCAGAGAGCTGCAGAGGGCCTACGATCGCCAGGAATCTCTCCATGAGCAAACTGTGGGGCATTGGGAAGACGGTGGCCACAGTTAGAGGTGGGAGCTGCACAGACAGATGGAACTGCAGCGGCCGCAGGCCCTGGCGGATCTTCGGCCATCCGTGCTGGCTTGGAAGCCCTCCCGGGTTTCTTCACACGGACTTAGGGCTTTGGGGACCCTGACTGGGACGGCCTCAACCTGTGCTGAGCCTCTGAAGATTCCTGTAGGCGCTACACCCCGAGTGGAGACTGCAGCTTGGCCTCCCTACGTCTGCACTGCCTCCCCTGCTGCAGGGGTGTCCCCGAGGGCCCGGGCCGTGCTCCTCCTACCGCAGCTCCTGGTCCTGGTGCCTCCTCCATCCAGAGACACAAGTGGCCTCCCGCGTCAGACCTCATCTCAAGCACCAGGCAATACTCATTAAATCAAAATGTGCTAGAACTGCAAGGAATAAATCTCTCACTATGATGGATTCCTGGGGTTCCCACAACCCCTCAGCAACGAGTATATTAATTCTAATAAAATGTTTGAAAATTCAGTAAAATGCAAGGAATCCCATTTTACAAGAAGGCAAACAAAGGCTCAGGCATATGTAAGTCACACAGGGAGTGACGGCCAACCTGGGAATTAGACTAAGGTTTCTTTCCTGTCTGTGCCTTGGTAGAGAATCCACCTCAGCTCCAGAACTTGCAGCAGAAACAGGGTCCTCTTCCCACACCCCACTTCTCGGGAAGGGCTCAAGCCGCGTCTGCCTCTGGAAGCAGATATCCGTGACTATAATGGCTCCTTGGAAGGCAGCCAGGCATGAGCTTGTGGCTTACATTCCTTAATGCTCAAGCACATTCCTTCATGTTCAAGTATACGTGGTTGGCTCGAGCACAGAAGCACAGAGCTGAGCAAAATATTCAGCGCCTTTTTCAGAGAACCCTGGCTGGTGCTGGTGGATGTTCCTGCACCTTCCTCCACCATGAATATATATATATATATATATATATATATATATATATATATATATATATTTTTTTTTTTTTTTTAGACAGAGTCTCTCTCTGTCGCCCAGGCTGGAGTGCAGTGGCACGATCTCGGCTCACTGCAAGCTCCACCCCCCGGGTTCACGCCATTCTCCTGCCTCAGCCTCCCGAGTAGCTGGGACTACAGGCGCCCGCTACCTTGCCTGGACTAATTTTTTTTGTATTTTTAGTAGAGACGGGGTTTCACCGTGTTAGCCAGGATGGTCTCTATCTCTTGACCTCGTGATCCGCCTGTCTCGGCCTCCCAAAGTGCTGAGATTACAGGCGTGAGCCACCATGCCTGGCCCACTATGAATATTTTTTAAAATTAAGGTGAGGCCGGGTACAGTGGCTCATGCCTGTAATCACAGCACTTTGGGAGGCTGAGATGGGAAGATTGCTTGAGTCCAGGAGTTTGAGACCAGCCTGGGCAACACGGTGAGACCCCATCTCTACAAAAACTAAAAAATTAGCCAGGCAGGGTGTCATGTGCCTATAGTCCTCGCTACTCAGGAGTCTGAGGTAGGAGGATCACTTGAGCCCAGGAAGTTGAGGCTTCCATGAACCATGTTTGTGATGCTGCACTCCAGCCTGGGTGACAAAGTGAAACCCTATCTCAAAAAGAAAAAAAGAGGCCAGGCACAGTAGCCCACACCTGTAATCCCAGCACTTTTGGGAGGCTGAGTTGGGTGGGTCACCTGAGGTCAGGAGTTCGAGACCAGCCTGGGCAACATGGTGAAACCCCATTTCTACTAAAAACACAAAAATTAGTTGGGCATGGTGGCAGGTACCTGTAGTCTCAGCTACTCGGGAGGCTGAGGCAGGAGAATCGCTTGAACCCAGGATGGGGAGGTTGCAGTGAGCCGACATGGTGCTACTACACTCCAGCTTGGGCAACAGAGTGAGACTCTGTCTCAAAAAAAAAAAAAAAAAAAAAATGTCCAGAAAAGGCAAATCTATAGAGACAGAAAGATCAATGGTTGCTGGGGCAAGGGAGGAGAACTGTCACAAGTTGAGAGTAAAATTTTTAGGATGTATAGGGATGTTCTAAAAATTGGATCATGTTGGTTACATGACTCTATTAGAAAGCATTGCTTATACATTGAGAGTGGGTGAATTTTACTATATGTAACTATATCTAAATAACACTGTAAAAATAAAAGAAAGTAACCTGCAAGGTAATAAGGCCTAGATGAAACAATTGGCAATAGGATAATCATTTTGTAAGTTGGGTAATGGGTAACAGGATTCATTATACTATTATTTTTGTTTACGTTTGAAAATTTTCATTATACTAAGTTTAAAAAATTAATACTTGCTCCTCTGTGCTTCCAAACACCAAAATACATGCGATCCCATGAAATCGCAAGCACACTGTATTGGCATCATTTACAAGCCTTCCTTTCTACCGCATTAGTTAGTGAGTTTCCTACAGGCCGGGATGGTTTCCCATTATTTGCTCCTTTTTTGTATTTCCAGGATCTGACTTTGAAGGTTGGCAAATAGATGTTAATTGAATAAGTTATTTAAGTAAAATGAGGAGAGAAAAAAAGAGAAATATCTAGTAACATAGAAAAGATTATTTTCCAAAAGCTAACTTAAGTTTCTTGAAAGGAAATCTTTGCAATTCTCAGAGCTTCGAGAGACCATCTTATTTCCATGTATGTTTGGCTGTTGCCTTTTTGTTTGTTTTTGGAATGTCCTGCTTTAGGGAGAGCTGCCGTCAGTAGAAGCATGAGGAATGGATTCCTTGTTCTATTTTTTAAAAAATTATTAAAGCACTCTAAATGAAGATAATGCTGAACAAAATTGGATTCTTCTTTTTTTTTTTGTTTGAGGTGGAGTTTTGCTCTTGTCCCCCAGACTGTGGGTGCAATGGTATGATCTCAGCTCACTGCAACCTCTGCCTCCCAGGTTCAAGCGATTCTCCTGCCTCAGCCTCCTGTGTAGGTAGGGTTACAGGTGGGCACCACCATGCCTAACTAATTTTTTTTTTTTTTAGTAGAGATGGTGTTTCACCATATTGGCCAGGCTGATCTCAAACTCCTGACCTCAGGTGATCCATCCGCCTCAGCCTCCCAAAATGTTGGGATTACAGGCATGAGCCACCGCACCCAGCCTGGATTCTTCTTGATTAATTTTTTTTTTTTTTTTTTTTCTGAGACGGAGTTTTGCTCTGTTGCCCAGGCTGGAGTGCAGTGGCGCGATCTCGGCTCACTGCAACCTCCGCCTCCCGGGTTCAAGTGATTCTCCTGCCTCAGCCTCCCAAGTAGCTGGGACTTGAGGCACGTGCCACCACGCCTGGCTAATTTTTGTATTTTTAGTAGAGATGGGGTTTCACTATGTTGCCCAGGCTGGTCTCGAACTGCTGACCTCAAGTGATCCACCTGCCGTGGCCTCCCAAAGTGCTGGGATTACAGATATGAGCCATCACTCCTGGCCAACATTTTGTAATGTCTCAAAGTCCTTATTGGGAGTCTCCTTTCCCATCACATTGAGATAGGAAGCAGAACTTGATTCCTGATGGAGACCAGATTGAGGACTAGCTAAAACAGGGACTGGGCGTCAGCAAATGTTCACAAGACCTGCCCACCAGTGCACCAGGTTGGTTTACCATTGCCATGGCAACACCTGGGCGTTACCACCCCTTTCCATGGCAACGACCCAGCACCCAGAAGTTACCACCCTTTTCCTAGATTCTGCATAATCTGCCCCTTAATTTGCATGTAATTAAAAGTGGGTATAAATATGACAGCAGCACTGCCTCTGAGCTGCTACTCTGGGCACACCGCCTATGGGGTGGCCCTGTGTGACAGGGAGCAGTTCCTCTGCTGCTGCTGGACACTGCCGCTCCAATGTAAGTTGCTGTGTAACACCACTGGCTCGCCCTTGAATTCTTTCCTGGGTGAGGCCAAGAACCCTCCTGGGCTAAGCCCCAATTTGGGGGCTCACCTGCCCCGCATCAACATTAGCATAGAAAATACACTTATTTGAGTCTGTTCTGATAAATTTCCTGTTTTTTTAAATATGTGATTTTTTCTTACCAATTGACAGGGAGGCACAGGAAAACTTTGAAGAATCTTCCAGATGTGGCTAACAGAGATGCGCATGACCTGACAAGATAGATGTGCCACTTGGACCCTTTCAAGAGCAGACCGGAGGGAAGGGGGGTGACGTGGATCAATTACAGATGTGGGTGGCTTTATTTTTTATGTTATTTTGAGGTGGAATCTCACTCTGCCACCTAAGCTGGAGTGCAGTGGTACAATCTCAGCTCACTGCAACCTCCGTCTCCTGGGTTCAAGTGATTCTCCTGCCTCAGCCTCCCAAGTAGCTGGGACTATAGGCACATGCCACCACGCCTGGCTAATTTTGTATTTTTAGTAGGGACAGGGTTTCACTATGTTGGCCAGGCTGGTCTTGAACTCCTGACCTCAGGTGATCTGCCCACCTTGGACTCCCAAAGTGCTGGGATTACAGGCGTGAGCCACCGTGCCCAACCTGTGTGTTGCTTATTGACGGACACACCTGAGAAAGTCGACATAAGACAATTCCGTCATTGTGTGAACATCACAGGTGCACCTACACAGACCTAGATGTCACAGCCTACCACACACCTAGGCCACATGGTGTAACCTATTGCTCCTACACTACCAACCTGTACAACTTGTTACCCCACTGAAGACTGTAGGCAACTGCAACAAAAGGGTAAGTGATTGTGTATCTAAACACTTCTTTTTTATTGTTATTATTGTACCTTAAGTTCTAGGGTACATGTGCACAACGTGCAGGTTTGTTACATAGGTATACATGTGCCATGTTGGTTTGCTGCACCCATTAACTTGTCATTTACATTAGGTATTTCTCCTAATACTATCCCTCCCCCTGCTCCCCACCCCATGATAGGTCCCGGTGTGTGATGTTGCCCACCCTGTATCCAAGTGTTCTTATTGTTCGATTCCCACCTATGGGTGAGAACATGCGGTGTTTGGTTTTCTGTCCTTGTGATAGTTTGCTCAGAATGATGGTTTCCAGCTTCATCCATGTCCCTGCAAAGGACATGAACTCCTCCTTTTTCATGGCTGCATAGTATTCCATGGTGTATATGTGCCATATTTTCTTTTTCCAGTCTATCATTGATGGACATTTGGGTTCCAAGTTTTTGCTATTGTGAATAGTGCCACAATAAACATACATGTGCATGTGTCTGTATAGTAGCATGATTTATAATATTTTGGGTATATACCCAGTAATGGGATCACTGGGTCAAATGGTATTTCTCGTTCTAGATCCTCGAGGAATCGCCACACTGTCTTCCTCAATGGTTTAACTAGTTTACACTCCCACCAACAGTGTAAAAGCATTCCTGTTTCTCCACATCCTCTCCAGCATCTGTTGTTTCCTGACTTTTTAGTGATCGCCATTCTAACTGGTGTGAGATGGTATCTCATTGCATCTGTTGTTTCCTGACTTTTTAGTGATCGCCATTCTAACTGGTGTGAGATGGTATCTCATTGTGGTTTTGATTTGCATTTCTCTGATGACCAAACACTTCTAAACACAAAAAATGCACAGCACAAATACAGTATAAAAGATTAAAAATGGGCCACACGGTGGCTCATGCCTGTAATCCCAGCACCTTGGGAGGCCAAGGCAGGTGGATCACCTGAGGTCAGGAGTTCAAGACCAGCCTGGCCAACATAGCGAAACCCTGTCTCTACTGAAAATACAAAAATTAGCTGGGCATGGTGGTGGGCACCTGTAATCCCAGCTACTTGGGAGGCTGAGGCAGGAGAATCGCTTGAACCTGGGAGGCGGAGGTTGCAGTGAGCCAAGATTGCACCACTGCACTCCAGCCTGGGCAACAGAGTGAGACTCCATCTCAGAAAAAAAAAGATTACAAATGACACACCTGTATAGGGCACTTACCATACATGGAGCTTGCAGGACTGGGAGTTGCTCTGAGTGGTGAGTGGATGTGAAGGCCTGGGACATGACTTTGCACCACTGTGGACTCTATAGATACTGCACACTGAGACCACATGCAATTTATTTAAAATTTGGTTTTTTCTTCTTCAATAATAAATTAACCTTAGCTTACTAAAACTTTTTTACTTTATAAACTTTTTAGTTTTTTTAACTTTTTTACTTTTTTGTAATAACACTTAGCTTAAAACACAAACACATCAAACATATTATACAAAAATTTATTTTATGTCTTTATTCTATTAGCTTTTTTTTTTTTTTTTTTTTAGATAGAGTCTCACTCTGTCACCCAGGCTGGAGTGCAGTGGCACAATCTTGGCTCTCTGCAGCCTTAACCTCCCAGGCTCAAGCGATCTTCCCATCTCAGCCTCTCAAATAGCTGGGACTACAGATGCACATCACCACCCCCGGCTAATTTTTGTATTTTTTGTAGAGACAGGGTTTCGCCACCTTACCCAGGCTGGTCTCAAACTCCTAAGCTCAAGTAGTCCACCCAATTCTGCCTCCCAAAGTGCTGGGATTACAGGCATGAGCCACTGCACCTGGCCCTATTAACTTTTTTCTTCTTGTTCTAGACAGCCTCATTCTGTTGCCCAGGCTGGAGTGCAGTGGCATGATCTTGGCTCACTGCAACCTCCATCTCCTGAGTTCAAGCAATTAATTCTTCCTGCCTCAGCCTCCCACGTAGCTGGGATTACAGGTGCCCACTACCATGCCTGGCTAATTTTTGTATTTTTTTAATGGAGATGGGGTTTCACTCTGTTGGCCAGGCTGGTCTCTAACTCCTGACCTCAGGTGATCTGCCCGCCTCCCAAAGTGTTGGGATTACAGACGTGAGCCACTGTGGCCGGACGGCCTTTTCTATCAAATTTTTTTTAACTTTTTAAACTTTTTTATTAAAAACTAGGACACACATACACATTAGCCTAGGCCTACCCAGATTCAGGATCATGAATGTCACTGTCTTCCACCTCCACATCTTATCCCACTGGAAGGTCTTCAGAGGCAATGTGTATGGAGACTGTCATCTCCTATGATAATAATGTTTTCTTCTAGAATACCTCCTGAAAGGCCTGCCCGAGGCTGTTTTACAGGCAACTTTAAAAAAATATGAGTGCCCTCTAAGTAACAATAAGGGCCAGGCCCTGTGGCTCAGGCCTGTAATCCCAGCACTTTGGGAGTCCAAGGTCGGAGGATCGCTTGAGCTCAGGAGTTCAAGGCCAGCCTGGGCAACTTAGTGAAACCTTGTCTCTACTAAAAATTTTTTAAAAATAGCCAGGAGTGGTGGTGCACACCTGTAGTCTCAGCTACTCGGGAGGCTGAGACAGAAGGATCGTTTGAGCTCCAGAGGCCACGGCTACAGAGAGCTATGGTCGCGCCACTGCACTCCAGCCTAGGCAACAGAGCGAGACTCTGTCTCTATAAAAACAAAACAAAATGAAATGAAAAAAGTATAGTGTAGTAAATACCTAAGCCAGTAACACAGTTATTATCATTACCGAGTATTATGTACGGTGCATAATTACATGTGCTAGACTTTTATATGACTGGCAGCACGGTAGGTTGATTTACACCAGCATCACCACAAACTCGTAAGGAATGCGTTTCCCTATGAAGTCTCTAGGCCATAAGAATGTTAAGAATTTTTCAGCTCCATGAAAATCTTATGGGACCAAGGTGCTATACGCAGGCTGTTGACCCACACCTCTATGGGATGCACGACTATCCATCCCTCCCATGGGCTGGGCCAAGTGCTGGGCCTTGAAAAGGCATTGCATGGCACCGCCCAAGGATCCCATAACTGGGCCACGCAGGGGTTGATGATCTGCCTGCCCCAGAGCAGGGAGACCCCGGCGGGCTCCAGGTCTCCCCAGGGAGAGCCTAGCGCGCTCTCGGGCGCCACCTAGCGCCAGCCGGAGCCAGAGCGCTCAGGCTTGAGACCCCAAACCCCAAAAGAGGCCCCGCGGCTTCAGGAGCCCCAGGCTCCGGGACCGAGCGAGCGTGGCCTGGGCATCCTGGGATTCAGAGCCAGCCTCTGGGCGCCCTCGGGACAGGCGTCCGCAGCCAGCGTCCCCCACGCGGCGTCCTGCCTGGGGTCCAGGCGCTCTCCCTGTTGGGTTTCTGGAGGCGCCGTGCCAGGGGTGGGACGGGCGCTGGCTCAGGAACGGGGATGGGGTCCTAGTCCCTCCTCAGTCCTCCCGGCACCCCTTTCTTCATGCAGGCGGAAGTGGCCCCAATGCCACTCAGGGGCTCTTCCAGCTCTGCAAACACGAGACCAATTGCACAGACCGCCTCCAGCCCCTGACCCATCCTTGGAAGCCGCCCAGACTCCTGCAGTTTCTTAACTGGGCGGGTCACATTGGAGTCACTGTGCAACTTTAAAAAAAAAAGACAAGTATCTGGGCCACAGTTTAGACCAGTCGAATTGGGGGTGGGGGAGCTGGACGTCAGTATTCTTCCCGTTCACCAGGCGATCCCAATCCTCTGCTAAGCGTTGAGAACGCCGCCTAACGCTTAGCGCGCGTCCCCTGTGCACGCCCATGCACTCCTTTGCTGCAAAATCTCACCTTGCCCTGGAAAGCATCCGCTTGGGGTCTAGCTCTGGTGTGTCTGACCGAACCTCTCTCAGCCTGGATGGTGGAGGCAGTGGGGGAGTTGGAGAGAGGCTTCTTTTAACCAGAGGCCTGAGAAGCAGTACCCTCTTTGCTCCAACTCCTGGTTAGCGCAAAGCCAGGACTAGAATCTGGATCTTTGAACTTTCTGTACAGTGAATGTTTCCAGATTTAGCAAATAAAAATACAGGGTATACACGTAACTATGAGGGTCAGATCAACAATGGATAATTTTTGGTATAAGTGTATCCCAAATATGCATGAGTTGGGATATACTTACATTAAAAAAATTTTGACATTTGAAATTATTCGAAATTCAAATTTAGGCCGGGCGCAGTGGCCCACGCCTGTAATCCCAGCACTTTGGGAGGCTGAGGCGGGAGGATCACCTGAGGTCAGGAGTTTGAGACCAGCCTGGCCAACATGGTGAAGCCCCGTCTCTACTGAAAATACATAAATTAACCAGTCATGGTGGCACATGCTTGTGATCCCAGCTACTTGGGAGGCTGAGGCAGGAGAAGCACCTGAACCCGGGAGGTGGAGGTTGCTGTGAGCGGAGATCGTACCACTGCACTCCAGTCTGGATGACAGAGTGAGAGTCTGCCTCAAAGAAAAAAAATAAAAATAAAATAGATAAATGTAATAGGGTATACTGTTTTTTCAGGCAAAATTACATCTATGTCTATCCATTTATACATATGTAAATAATATAGCTGGTTAAAAATTGCCCAGTGCCTTTTATCCAGGGCCAGCAGCTACCCTTCTCCCCAGGCCGGTGTCCACCCATGCCAAATACTGAGCACCCCTGGCTGGCCCTTCGAGAGTGCTTCCCCGCTAGCCTGAGACACCTCCATCCCAGCTCTGCCTGGAGAGCCTGGCTTGCTGCCCACTGACCGTAAGGAAGGTGGCTGGAGCCTGTGGTGTCTTACTGGACATGCCCTCGTAGCTGGGGAGCCCAGGGAAGCTGAGATGTCTACAGTAGTGTCCTTAACTAAAATGCTCAGCAAAATGGGCCAGCTACTGGCAACATAAAGACACAAGTTTAGAGTTTTATCCAATCCACATTCCTCTAGTTTCTTTCTTCTTTTTTTTTCTTTCTTTGAAACAGAGTCTGGCTTTGTCGCCCAGGTTAGAGCTCAATGACGCGATCTCAGCTCACTGCCACCTCTACCTCCTGGGTTCAAGCCATCCTCCTGCTTCAGCCTCTCAAGCAGCTGGGACTAAGACTACAGATGTACACCACCACACCCAGCTGATTTTTGTATTTTTTGCCTCACCACATTAGCTAGGCTGGTCTCGAACTCCTGAACTCAAGGGGTCTGTGCACCTCGGCCAGTGAAAGTGCTGGGATTACAGGCGTGAGCCACCATACCCGGCCATATTTCTGAACAGTTTCTTGAACTTCCCTGGCAATAAGAATCCCTGAGATTGGAGCCAGTTGCATAACTTTTAGGGCCCAGTTCTAAACGAAAATGAAGGACCCCTTGTTCAAAAAGTTGGATCAGGCTAGGTGCAATGGCTCAAACCTATAATCCCAGCACTTTGGAAGGATGAGGCAGGAGGATTGCTTGAGGCCAGGAGTTCGAGACCAGCCTGGGCAACATAGAGAGACCCCTGTCTCTACAAAAATTTTAAATTAGCGAGGCATAGTGATGTGTGCCTGTAGTCCCAGCTACTTAGAAGGCTGAGGTGGGAGGATCACTTAAGCCCGGGCAGTTGAGGCTGCAGTGAGCTGTGATCGCGCCACCTCACTCTAGCCTGGGCAACAGAGAGAGATGCCATCTTAAAAAAAAATTTTTTTTTAAGTTAGAACAAAGTGCTATGAAAGTTGTTAATGTGTAAACTTTCTTCCTTTCTTCCATGGTCTCTCTCCCTTGACTCGTCATAGTGTATTTATTTCTGTTTAATGTCATTCTATGTAAAGAAAAATAAAATTGTAAATTATCAGCATGAACTTTACTGTTCATCCATATATTGTACAATGCCAGTTTTAAGTGCAAATATGAGAGCATTTAACTTGCGTGCAGAATCACAGAAATTACACCATTTGTGTTGTGCTTTTGTCCTTGGGCGCGCTGAAAGAGACCAATGCAGGCCTGACTCAGAGAGGGTGGAAGGAGGAAGAGGGGGTCCCCAGACACGGACCTCAGGCAGGGCGTGTGGGGACCCTCTGCGGAGGTCGAGCTAGGCATCTCTTCTCCCATATGCTCACTGCCCCACTGCATTGCAGACAGGGACCCCCAGGGATTTTAAACATCTGTGCCAAGAGGCGCGGGGCTCACTAACCCCACCAAGACAGATATGCCGGGCACTGTCAGCCTGGAGCAGGAATGGTCACAACCCCACAATGTTGCAGGCAGCACACCTGACTCCAGTCCTTCCCACACTTGTGCCCAGGCCCTCTGGGGACAAAGGATAAAGGGCAGAGCATGGCAGTGCACGAGGCAGGGGCAGGTAGGGGAACCAAGCCTGGGGCATCCAGGTGTGGGGGGACTGCCAGGGAGAGCCTTCCCAGGGAGGCAGAGGGTGGGTCGGGGGTGAGATCACAGGTGCGTAGAGCCCGAGCCCCTGGCGCACATCACACTGTCCCATCACTTACAAAACACACATTCGAAGATTATGTTGTTAAGAATTTCAGCCCAGCGTGGTGGTTCACACCTGTAATCCAGCACTTTGGGAGGCCAAGCGGGGTGGATCACTTGAGGTCAGGAGTTTGAGGCCAGCCTGGCCAACACGGTGAAACCCCATCTCTACTAAAAATACAAAAATTAGCTCGCCATGGTGGCACGTGCCTGTAGTCCCAGCTACTCAGGAGGCTGAGGCACGAGACTCACTTGAACCTGGGAGGCACAAGTTACAGTGAACCAAGATTGTGCCACTGCACTTCAGCCTGGGCAACAGAGTGAGACTGTCTCAAACAAAAAAAAAAAAAAGAATTTCAGGCTGTTGACTGCTGAGGTTTGAAGCAAGCATGGCCCCTCGAGGGTGAGCTGTCAGTGGCTGCCCAGGTCTGCAAAGCTGGGCCCGCCTGGGACCCTTGCTGGTTCCTGGGTCCTGCCTCAGACCCGGGAAATAGAATCTCCGAGACGCCCTGGAATCCTAGAGTTAAAGAATGCCCCAGGCGGTTATTATCAGGGAGTTGGGAGCCAATGCCCCAGGTTTCCAGATCTGGGGATCATTAGATTCCTGCGCCCCCTCCCCTGCTGACTCACATTGAAAATCCCTAAATTCTGCTCTCCTCTTCCCTCCCCACCACTGCATGGAATTCTGCTAGATTTTTAGAGCCGCTCTGCCTGGATCCCGTAAGTGCCACCCCCACTATCCAGTAGCTGCGTGATTATAAACAAGCTGTGTAAACTCTCTGTGCCTCACTTTTCTTATCTGTGAATGGGGGAGGATCATCGAACCTTCCTCCTGGAGTTGTTGTAAGGATTCAGTGAGTTGCTGTAGACAAAGTGTTCAGAATGGTGTCGGCTACATTGTAAGTCCAAAGTAATAGCTGTAGCTGTTTTTATGACCACGGGTTCCCAGCGCAGGGCTGCGTATGACAATAACTGTTGTTTGCTTTGTTTGTTTGTTTTTAGTTTGTTGTTAAATACCAGTGCCTGGGTCTCACTGGAGAACAATGACATGCAAATCGCACAGTGATTCTGATGCGTGAGGTTTGAGGCACGCTGATACTGAAGTGGGATTCGCTTTGTTCATTCCCATGTGTGTCATGGAGTTCCTTCCTTATATGAGGATATACAGATCCACACTATCATTTTTAAAAACTTTTTATTTTTGAGGCCTGGCCTGGTGCCTTATGCCTGTAATCCCAGCCGTTTGGGAGGCCGAGGTGGGCAGATCACCTGAGCTCAAGAGTTCAAGACCAGCCTGGTCAACATGGTAAAACCCTGTCTCTACTAAAAATACAAAAATTAGCTGTGTGTGGTGGTGGGTGCCTGTAATCCCAGCTACTAAGGAGGCTGAGGCAGGAGAATCGCTTGAACCAAGGAGACGGAGGTTGCGGTGAGCCAAGATGGTATCACTGCATTCCAGCCTGGGTGACAGAGTGAGACTCTGTCTCAAAAAAAAAGAAAAAATAATAACTTTTTATTTTTGAGGTAGTTACCCTATCATTTTAACTGCTTTATGTATTCCATGGCACAGACACATCACAATCTAGTTAATCCCATGTATTTTTGGTGTTTTGTTTTTGCTTTTTGAGATAGGATCTGGCTCCGTCGCCCAGGCTGGAGTGCAGTGGCACAATCGCGGCTCACTGTAGCCTCAACATCCTGGGCTCAAGCAATCTTCCCACCTCAGCCTCCCAAGTAGCTGAAGTGTATGCCACTATGCCCAGATGACTTTTTAATTTTTTGTAGAGACAGGTGTTTCACTGTGTTGCCCAGGCTGCTCTCAAACTGGCAGACTCAAGCAATCTGCCTGCCTTGGCCTCCCAAAGTGCTGGGATTATGGGTGTGAGCCACCATGGCAGGCCTAATCCCATGTTATTGCTATTGTTCCACTGTGCTCATCCCAAAACTCTGTGAGATAAAACTATATCCCCCTTTATGCCCGGGGATCGCCCCAGTCAAGTTCAGAGATGTTAAGCACCTTATCCAAGGTCATGCAGTTAGAAAATAGCAAAACAGATAACGGATCCACTCTTTTTTTTTTTTTTTTTGAGGCAAGGTGTCACTCTATCACCCAGGCTGGAGTGCAGTAGCGTGGTCATGGCTCACTGTAGACTCAAACCTCCCAGGCTCATGGCATCCTCCCACCTCAGCTTCCTGAGTAACTGGTACCACAGCTGTGTGCCACCAAGCCCAGCTAATTTTTAAATGTTTTGTAGAGACGAGGTCTCCCTAAATTACCCAGGCTGGTCTCAAACTCCTGGACTCAAGCAGTCCTCCTGCCTTGGCCTCCCAAAATGCTGGGATTACAGACATGAGCTACAGCACCAGCCTGGACTTTTTGATTGCTTATGTTTTTGGGGATTAGTTTGCCAAGTTGTATTTTTTTAAAAGAACTGTTGGGATGTTCACTGGGGTTACACTGGATCCGTAGATCAGTCTGAAAATTGATGTACTTTCATTATTGAATCTTCTTATCAATGAATGTTTTATTATATCTCTCCATGGTTTGAGGACTTTTTAAAATTTCTTGTAGTAACTTAATTTTTTGTTTCCTATTTAGAGGTCTTTGCATATCTTTTGCTAGTTTTACTCCTAGGCAATGACATATTTTAAAGGTATTGTAAATCAAATCTCTTTTAAATGTATTTTTCTGTTTACTATCTAAATGCTCTTGATTTCTGTGTATTGACTCTATATCCATTAACCTTGCTAACATCTTTTAACTTTAATGTTTATCAGTAGATTCTTTTGGATTTTCTTCATATAGAATTGTTATATAAGAATAATGGCTCTTGGCCGGGCTCAGTGGCTCATGCCTGTAATCCCAGCACTTTGGGAGGCCAAGGCAGGTGGATCACCCGAGGTCAGGAGTTCAAGATCATCCAGCCTGATCAACATGGTGAAATCCCTTCTCTACTAAAAATACAAAAATTAAACGGGCATGCTGGCACATGCCTGTAATCCCAGCTACTTTGGAGGCTGAGGCAGGAGAAAGGCTTGAACCTAGGAGGTGGAGGTTGCAGTGAGCCGAGATTGCGCCATTGCACTCTAGCCTGGGTAACAAAAGCAAAACTCCGTCTTAAAAAAAGAATAATAAAATAAAATAAATAATGATTGTTTTAGGTGGGTTTTTCCCCACTTCCTAACCCTATATACTTTTTTTTTTTTTTTTTTTAAGAGACAGGGTCTTCTTTTGTCACCCAGGCTGGAGAGCAGTGGTACAATCATAGCTTACTGTAACCTTGAACTCCTGGGCTCATACGATCCTCCTGCCTCACCCTTCTGAGTAGCTGGGACTATAGGCGTGCATCACCATGCCCAGCTAATTTTTTGTAGACACAGGGTCTCACTATATTGCCCAGGCCGTTTTCAAACTCCTGGCCTCAAGCTGTCCTCACGCCGTGGCCTCTCAAAACACTTGGCTTCAGTTTGGCTTCTCAAAGTACAGGCAGGAGCCACCACACCAGCTGAATTTCCTCCTTCAGTCTATTACCATGGTGGGGTCTATCCACTGATTTCCTAATGTTACACCAAAGCTGCATTCCTGGAATAAATCCAATATGGTCGTTATGTATAATCCTTTTATATGTTGCTTGATCTGACTTGCGAATATTTTGTCTAGGATTTTTGCAGTTATATTAATGAGTGAAATCATCTGTATCTTTCTTTCTTTCTTTTCTTTTTTCTTTCCTTTCTTCTTTCTTCCTTCTTCTTTCTTCCTCCTTCTTTCTTTCTCTCTCTCTCTCTCTCTCTCAACTGTTCTTGTTGGGTGTTAGTATAAAGGTTATGCTAGTCTCCCAAAATTAGTTCATGATTCTTTTTCTGCTTTCTGGAAAAATATAACTTAGTTTTATTTCTTTCTTCAATGTTTAGTCTTATTCCCTAATGAAGGAATTTTGTCCCCAAGTTTTTAGCATAGGATGTTTTTAAATTACAGTGTAATTTCTTTGATAGTTACAGGACTAAGATTTTCTTTTTTTTTTTTTCTTTCGAGACAAAGTCTCAGTCTTGTCCCCCAGGCTAGAATGCAATGGTGCGATCTCAGCTCACTGCAACCTCCTCTTCCCAGGTTCAAGCAATTCTCCTGCCTCAGCCTCCCGAGTAGCTGGGATTACAGGCGCCCGCCACCATGCCCGGCTAATTTTTGTATTTTTAGTAGAGATGGGGTTTCACCGTGTTGGCCAGGCTGGTCTCGAACTCCTGACCTCAGGTGATCCGCCCGCCTCAGCTCCCAAAGTGCTGGGATTACAGGCGTGAGCCACCTTGCCCAGCCTTTTCTTTTTCTATTTTCTTTTTCTTTTCACAGATGCCTTTGGTGAAAACTGTCAACTCATTTCCTTTTAATCATTCTCATAAGTGTTAGTCAATTTTATTAGTGGTTTCAATTTTGGCTTTGTTGATTCTCTCTGTTGTGTGTTTGTTTTTATACTTATTATAGATTTAAATCATTTCCTCCTGTCTACTTTTGTTGGGTTTCTTGGGTTGTTCTTTTCCTGACATCTTAAAATTAATGGGCTTAGCTCATTCTATTTTAAGCCTTTCTTCTTCCCTAAAATACGCAATTAAGGCTATAAATTTCCCTCCAAGCACTGCATTAGCTTTACTCCATAAGGTTTGTTGTATTTTGTCTTTCATTACATATAGTATAGTTCAAAGTAATTTCAAATTTCCATTTTTATTTCTTCTGAAACTCATGCGTTATTTGGAAGTATATTTTAGAAGCATGTTACTCGAAAGTATCGTTTTCAAAGATACATGGACTTTTTAATATTTTTGTTATTGATTCTTAAACTATTTGCAATATGTTAGGATAACATTATCTGCTTTATTTTAATCCTTTGAAATGTGTTGAAACTTGCATTTTGGCCCAGCAGATCATCATATTTTAAAATGGATGATATCTTCTTGAAAATAACATATTTTTCACTTGTTGGAGGCACAGTTCTCCATATGTTCATACAACAAGATTGTTCATTATGTTGTTTCAAATCTTCTACAGTGTTATTGATTTCTTGTCTGCCTGTTCCATTGATTACTGAAAAAGCTGTGTCAGACATCCCACTATGAATATGGACTTGTCTATTTCTCCATATAATTCTGTTCACATTTGCTCTATGTATCATGTAATTAGGTACATACAAATTTAGAATAATCATTTATTATTATAGAGTGACTCTCCTTACCCTCCTTAATTCTAGAGACTTTTTTTTTTTTTTTTCTTTATCAAGCAAACGTATGTTTGCTTGATATTGGGATTTACTACACTAGCTGACCTAATAGTATTTCAATTGTATATAATTTTTTATTATTTTCCTTTCAGTCTTGCTTTGTCTCTCAATATTACATGTGTCTCTTGTATTTAATATGTGTTGGATTTGGTGTCTATCCAGTATGATAATCTTTGTCTTTTAGCTGGAGCATTTAACCCACTTACCATTAATGTAATTATTGATATGCAGTTTGCCATGAATGGGCTTTCTATTCATCACTTATTCTCAATATGTCCTTTTTTTATTTTTTTTTTTTGAGATGGAGTCTCACTCTGTCGCTCAGGCTGGAGTGCAATGGTGCGATCTCAGCTCACTGCAACCTCTGCCTCCAGGTTCAAGCAGTTCTCCTGCCTCAGCCTCCTGAGTAGCTGAGATCACAGGCACCTGTCACCATGCCTGGCTAATTTTTGTATTTTTAGTAGAGACGGGGTTTCACCACATTGGCCAGGCTGGTCTTGAACTCCTGACCTCAAGTGATCTGCCTGCTTCAGCCTCCCAAAGTGCTGGGATTACAGGCATGAGCCACTGCTCCTGGCCTTCTCTGTTCTTTTATCTAATTTTGCCTTTGTTTAGTTTGGTTGAATTTTTACATTTTCATTTTGTTCCTGTGTTAGTTTGAGAGTTATTCAGGTTTTTTGCCATTTTTAGTAATTATTCTAAAAATTACAATAAGCGTTTGGGCATGGTGGTTCACACCTGCAATTCTAGCACTTTAGGAGGTCAAGACGGACAGATCACTTGAGGTCAGGAGTTCAAGACCAGCCTGGCCAACATGGTGAAACCCTGCCTCTACTAAAAATATGAAAATTAGTCAGGCATGGTAGCACATGCTTATAATCCCAGCTACTTGGGAGGCTGAGGCGGGAGGATCATTTGAACCCAGGAGGCACAGTTTGAAGTGAGCCGAGATCGTGCCACAGCACTCCAGCCTGAGCACCAGAGTGAGACATTTTTATCCCTTTTCATTCTTTCCTCTATCCCCAACCTCCCCTCTGGGACAATTTTTGCTTCTGCCTGAAGAACACCCTAGACTTCTCTTTACTGAAGAACTTTTCCACTGAGTAAAATTCTAGTTTGGCAAGTTTGCTTGTGTTGTTTACTTTTCTTTCCAACAGATTGAAGGTATTATTCTGCTACTTCTAGCTTCCATTGTTGCTGCTCAAAAGTCAGCAAAAGTTGTACTTTCTTTTTTTTTTTTTTTTAGACAGAGTCTTGCTCTGTCCCCCAGGCTGGAGTGTGATGGCACAATCTCGGCTCATACCACCTCCCAGGTTCTGGTGATTCTCCTGCCTCAGCCTCCTGAGCACTGGAATTGCAGGCACGCGCCACTATGCCTGGCTAATTTTTTTTTTTTTTTTTTTGAGACAGAGTCTCACTTTGTGGCCCAGGCTGGAGTGCAGTGGTGCGACCTCGGCTTACTGCAACCTCTGCCTCTCAGGTTCAACCAATTCTCCTACCTCAGCCTCCCAAATAGCTGGGATTACAGGTGTCCACCACACGCCTGGCTAATTTCTTTGTATTTTTAGTAGAGACAGGGTTTCACCATGTTGGCCAGGCTGGTCTCGAACTCCTGACCTCAAGTGATGCACCCTCCTCGGCCTCCCAAAGTGCTGGGATTACAAGAATGAGCCACCGTGCCCGGCCTGCCCCTCCCTTCCTCCCTCCCTTCCTTTCTTCTTTCCTTCCTTGTTGTTGTTTTAGGTTCACAGCAAACTTGAGCAGAAAGTAGAGAGAATTCTCATACACCCATTTCCCCACATACATACAACCTCCCGACGATCAACACCCCGCCCTGGAGTGGTGTGTTTGTTACATTCAATAAATCTACACTGGACAGCACTTTGGAAGGCCAAGGCAAGAGGATTGCTCGAACCCAGGAGTTCAAGACCAACCTGGGCAACAGAGCAAGACCTTGTCGGTAGGTAGGTAGGTAGGTAGACAGACAGACAGAATCAGTCTACACTGACACGCCATCATTACCTGAAGTCCACAGTTAACATCAGGGTTCGCTCTTGGTGTTGTACATCCTATAGGTTTGGACAAATATATAATGACGTGAATCCACCACTATAGTATCATACAGAATAGTTTCACTGCCCTAAAAATGCTCTGTGCATCACCTATTCATCCCTCCCTCTTCCTTAACCCCTGAAAACTAGTGATCCTTTTACTGTCTCCATAGTTGCATAGCTTTGCCTTTTCCAGAATGTCATATAGTTGGAATCATATACTATGTGACCTTTTCAGGTTGGTCTTTCACTTAGTAACATGTGTTTATAGTTCGTCAATGGCTGGGCACAGTAGCTCACCCCTGTAATCCCTGCACTTTGGGAGGCCGAGGCGGGCAGATCCCGTGAGGTCAGGAGTTGGAGACCAGCCCGACCAACATGGTGAAACCCCATCTCTACTAAAGTACAAAAATTAGCCAGGCATGGTGGCGCGTATGTAATCCCAGCTACTCGGGAGGCTGAGGCAGGAGAATCAACTGAACTGGGGAAGCAGAGGTTGCAGTGAGCAGAGATAGTGCCACTGCACTCCAGCCTGAGCAACAGAGTGAGACTCCGTCTCCATAAATAAATAAATAAATAAATAAATAAATAATGGCTGGGTGTGGTGGCTCATGTCTGTAATCTTAGCACTTTAGGAGGCTGAGGCTGGAAGATTGCCTAAACCCAGGAGTTCAAGACCAGCCTGGGCAACATGGTAAGACCCCATCTCTGTTTTAATAAAGTTAAAATTTTTATTAAAAAAAAGTTCCTCCATGTCTTTTCATGACTTGATAATTTTTTAGCACTGAATAATATTCCATTGAATTTCTTTTTAGTACTGAATAATATTCCATTGGATTTCTTTTTAGTACTGAATAATATTCCATTGAATTTCTTTTTAGTACTGAATAATATTCCGTTGTCTGGATGTGCCAAGGTTTAGTTATCCCTTCACCTACTGAAGGACATCTTGGGTGTGTCCAAGTTTTAACAATTACGAATAACGCTGCTATAAACATCTATGTGCAGATACTTGTGTTGAACTAAGTTTTCAACTCATCTAGGTAAATACCAAGGCATGTGATTGCTGGATCATATGGTATGTTTAGCTTTGTAAGAACCTGTGACACTGTCTACCAAAGAGACTGTACCATATTGTATTTCCACTGGCAATGAATGAACATTCCTGTTGCTCTGCATCCTCACCAGCATTTGGTGTTGTCAGTGTTCTAGATTTGGGCCATTCTAATAGGTGTGTAGTGGTATCTCATTGTTGTTTTATATTTTATTTTATTATTTTATTTTATTTTTGAGACATAGTCTCATTCTGTTGCCCAGGCTGGAGTGCAGTGGCATGATCTCCGCTCACTGCAACCTCTGCCTCCCGGGTTCAAGCGATTCTCCTGCCTCAGCCTCGGGAGTAGCTGGGACTATAGGCGCCCGCCACCATGCCTGGCTAATTTTTTGTATTTTTAGTAGAGATGGGGTTTTCACCATATTAGCCAGGATGGTCTCGCTCTCCTGACCTCGTGATCCATTTGCCTCGGCCTCCCAAAGTGCTGGGATTACAGGCGTGAGCCACCGCGCCCAGCTTATTATTGTTTTAATTTGTATTTCCCTAATGACATATGATATGGAGCATCTTTTCATATGCTTATTTGCCATCTGTATCTCTTCTTTGGTGAGGCGTCTGTTTAGATCTTTTGCCCGTTTTTTCAATCCATCTGTTCATGTTCTTATTGTTGAGTTTTAAGAATTCTTTGTATATCTTAGATAACTGTCCTTTATCAGATATGTCTTTTGCAAATATTTTCTCCAAGTCTGTAGCTTGTCTTTTCATTCTCTTGAAAGCATCTTTCACAGAGCAGACGTTTTTAATTTTAGTGAAATCCAGCTTATCAGTTATTTCTTTCATGGATTGTATCTTCTTTGTTGTTTGCTAAAAGTCACTTCCATGCCCAGGGTCATCTGGATTTTCTCCTATGTTATATTCTAGGAGTTTTATAGTGTTGCATTAACTCAAAATGGTCTGAGATCCATTTTGCGTTCGTTTTTGTGAAGGGTGTAACAGCGTCTGTTGATATGGTCGTGTGATTTTTCTTCCTTAGCCTGTCGATGTGATGGATTACATGAATTGATTTCCAAATGTTGAACCAGGCTTGCATACGTAGGATAAATCCCACTTGGTAGTGGTGTAGACTTCCATTTATACATTGTTGGATTCTATTTGCTAATATTTTGTTAGGAATTTTTGCATCTATGTTCATAAGATATATTGGTCTGTAGTTTTTGTTTCCTTTTCTTTCTTTCTTAAATTAAGACAGGGTCTCATTCTGTTGCCTAGGCTGGAGTGCGGTGGCACAATCAGGGCTCACCGCAGGCTCAACCTCCCAGGCTCAAACAATCCTCCTGCCTCAACCCCCCGAATAGCTGGGCCTTTGGGTGTGCCCCACCACACTCGGCTAATTCTTTTTCTTTTTTTAACTGAGTCTCACTCTGTCACCCAGGCAGCTGGAGTGCGGCGGTGCGATCTTGGCTCACTGCAACCTCCACCTCCCGGGTTCAAGGGATTCTTGTGCCTCAGGCTCCTGAGTAGCTGGGATTACAGGCCTGGGCCACCATGACCAGGTAATTTTTGTATTTTTTGTACAGATGGAGTTTCACCATGTTGGCCAGGCTGGTCTTGAACTCCTGACCTCAGGTGATCTGCCCGCCTCAGCCTCCCAAAGTGCTGGGATTGCAGGCGTGAGCTACCATGCCCAACCTTTTTTTTTTTTTTTTTTTTTAATTTTAGTAGAGACAAGCTCTCACTATGCTGCCCAGGCTGGTTTTAAACTCCCTGAGCTCAAGCAGTCCTCTGCCTCAGCCTCCCAAACTGCTGGGATTATAGGCAAGAGCCATTGCACCCCGCCTTGTAGTTTTTCTTTCTGGAAATGTCTGGTTAAGGTGATGCTAGCCTCATAGAATGAGTTAGGAAGTATACCCTCAGTTTCTCTCTCTGGAAAGAGATTGTAGAGAATTTGGTATAATCTCTCCCTCAAGTGTTTGGTAGAAGTCACCAGTGAGCCCATCTGGGCCTGGTACTTTCTGTTTTGGAAGGTTATTAATTACTGATTCAATTTCTTCTCTATTGCGGTTTCTTTTTAAGCTGTCTCTTATATTACTGCAGATTGTTGCACCATCGATTATGTATTGATTGTTTTTAGTCTGAATATTCAGGGTGATATTTTCTTTCCTAGTCCTCACTTTTCATGGGTGCCTCAGAGTAGAATTTGTACCCTTATCTTATGCACTTATTATAACAAGATATTCTTTTATTGTTAGCCCTATCCAGTCCAGGTCAATCATTTCACAGATAGCTGGAGGGATTATAGGAGATCCTACCACACAGACTAAAAAGAGACCCCCTGACCCAAAATTATTTTTCTTTAAACAGCTTATAATTCTTTAAACAGTTTTATATTCTTTAAACAGATATAATTCACATACCGTATGATTCACTAGTTTTGGGGGTTTTTTTTTTAGTTTTTATTTTTATAGAGACGGGGTCTCACCATGTTGCCCAGGCTGATCTCAAATTCCTGGGCTCAAATGATCCTCCCACCTTGACCTCCCAAAGTGCTAGAATTACAGGCATGAGCCACCGTACTTGACCTGACTCACCCTTTTAAGTATACAATTCAATAACTTTTCATATATTCACAGAGTTGTACAACCATCACCATGATCCACTTGAGGACGTTTTCATTATCCCAGAAAGAAACACCATTATCTCTTAACTATCACTTCCCTAATCCTATTAGGGAAGCCATTCCCCAATCCTAACTCCAGACAACCACTCGTCTACTTCCTGTCTTTTTTTTTTTTTTTTTTGCAGACAGAGCCTCGCTCTGTCACCCAGGCTGGTGTGCAGTGGCACGATCTCAGCTCACTGCAACCTCTGCTTCCCGGGTTCAAGTGATTCTCCGGCCTCAGCCTCCCAAGTAGCTGGGATTACAGATGCCCACCACCACACCCAGCTAATTTTTGTATTTTTAGTAGAGGCTGGGTTTCACCATGTTGGCCAGGCTGGTCTTGAACTCCTGACCTCAGGTGATCCACCCGCCTCAGCCTCTCGAAGTGCTAGGATTACAGGCGTGAGCCACTGTGCCTGGCTTCAGTCCTATTTATGGTTGAGTAGTATTCCACTGTATGAATAGACCACAATTCGTTTATCCATTCATCAGTTTGTGGATATCTGGGTTGTTTTCACTTTGGGCCGTTAAAGGCAATGCTGCTGTGACCATGCCTGCACACGTTTTTGTGTGGATGGTGGCTTTCATTTCTCCTGGGTATATATACCTAGGAGTGGAGTTGCTGGTAACCCTGTGTTTAAACTTTTGGGGAACGGCCATGCTATTTTGCACAATGGCTGCACTTTTTTACATTCCCATCAAAGGTGTGTAAAGGTTCCCGTATCTTCATGTCCCTGCCATCACTTCTCATTCTCCATGGTTTTGACTGTGGCATCCTCGTGGACATAAGGTGGTGTCCCATTGTGGCTTTGTTTTTTGTTTGTTTGTTTTCAGACAGAGTCTTGCTCTTTCGCCCAGGCTGGAGTGCAGTGGTGCGATCTTGGCTCACTGCAACCTCTGCCTCCTGGGTTCAAGCAATTCTCCTACCTCAGCCTCCCTGGTAGCTGGGATTATTGGCGGGCACCCCCATGCCTGGGTACATTTTGTAATTTTAGTAGAGATGGGGTTTCACTATGTTGGCCAGGCTGGTCTCGACCTTCTGACTTTAGGGATGATCCACCTGCCCAGGCTTCCCAAAGTGTTGGGATTACAGGCATGAGCCCCTGAGCCCGGCCTCATTGTGGGTTTGACTTGCAGTTCCCTGCTGAGGAGTGGATCTTGACTGGGCTGGAACCACAGCTGCCTTTGGGTGGCCTTCTGCTGCTGTTCCTTTCAGCTTCCCCGCCTCACCCTCAACCACAGACCGAGGGTGGACCCCTGAGTGCATTCTGCAGAGAGAAACGTGCTTCTCAGCCTGCATCCGCGAAACTGGCACCTGCTTCCTCCCAGTTTTGCAGGAATTTCCCCCCATACCAGGTTTTCTTTAAGGGGCAGGTTTCCCAGATTGTTCTCTAACACTTAAAATCACTCACCTTCTCTTTCCCCATTAAACAAGTACATCTTACCCAATTTCTATCCAGTTTTTTAAAAATCCCCCTTCCAGACAGGCAAGGGTCAAGATGAGCCAGGACCACCCAACCCCTCCACAGAGTTTCCCTGCCCAGCACAGCACCTCCCACCTCCCACCTCCCACCTCGGAACAGGTTTTCCTCGTTTTGCCAGCGGCTTCCTCCCTGCCCTTTCCAAGTTCTGGGCTCTGGTGGCTGCTCTGGGGCATTTATGCAGGAGGTCTGGCCAGCGAGTTGATTTCCTGCATGATGATTGGCAGCTCATGGACCCGGCAAGCCAAAGCTGCCTGTCTGCCCGGGACAGTGCGTGGCAGGGGCCCCACTGCAGCCAGGTAAGTATTGACCATTTGCCTGAAGTCAAAGGAGGTTAACACCAAGAAGGTGTGTGCGTTACTCCAAGCAGCTGCCTAGGCTGAGAGAATTGCCTTCAGCGGCGGGAGAGTTCTTTCTGGAAACTATCTGGCCAATACCTTCCCAGTTTAGGTGATTGAAGAATTGAATAAGAAAAGACCACTTCTCCTCTTCCTCCCCTACACCTCTTCCCGTGTCTCTAAGAAAAGGACGAAATAGCACAACCTTATTATTTAGTGTATTCTCTTTCATTAAACACCTTTTTTTTCTTTTCTTTTTTCTTTTTTTTTTTTTCGCTCTTGTTGCCCAGGCTGGAGTGCAATGGTGCAGTCTCGGCTCACTGCAACCTCTGCCCCCTGGGTTCAAGCAATTCTCCTGCCTCAGCCTCCTGAGTTGCTGGGATTACAGGAGCCGGCCACCACGCCCAGCTAATTTTTGTTGTTTTTAGTACAGACGGGGTTTCGCCATGTTGGCCAGGCTGGTCGTGAACTCCTGACCTCAGGTGAGCCACCCGCCTTGGCTTCCCAAAGTGCTGGGATTACATACGTGAGCCACCATGCCCGGCCCATTAAATGCCTTTTAACACTTTGTTTGTTTTACCATCTTTCCAGCCACTCAGGAAAGATGAAATCTTTCTATGGGGAAAAAATCCTGGTGGAACAACACAACAGATGGAGAGACAAAGTTTGGGTAAAGGCAAGGCCAACAAGGTTTCACAGATGTAGCTCTCACGTCTGTGCTGTAAGACAGGTGCTGGAAGGTGAGCCGTCGGAGGTCTTATCGGTGGGAGAAAAGGTCTCATCAGCTCACCAAGCGTGTCTTGGGCAACTTTCCCCTGCAACAGCCGGGACCTCTACACTGGGGCTTTGTGGCTTGGCCCCTCGTGTTCTCTGGCAGAATCTCCTGCCCGGCACAGCCAGCCCACCGACAGTGGGCTATCTATGGGCGGGATCCACTGGGGGTCTGGGACCCATACTATGGGAAGGACCCCTGAGGTCCCAGCATCCACACAGAACCCGTTTTTCTAGACCCCAAGAGTGGTAAACTCCCTACCGGGAGGCGTAGCCACAGAAGGATTCATGAGATACACAAGAGGCCGGGAATTTCGGGTCCGTCCATTCGTCTGAACATTCATTCGGCAACTGTTTAACGAGAAGGTGGTGAGAGAATAGTGAGAAAAATAGTTCTGGAGTCGGTTGAGTGGAAACCTCCTCACTGTGGGATCATGAAATGGACACATTCAGCACTTTGGGAGGCAGAGGCCAAGGCAGGCAGAGGCGGACAGATCACTTGAGCTCGTGAGTTCGAGACCAGACTGGGCAACTTGGCGAAACCCCATCTCTACTAAAAATACAAAAATGAGCCGGGCGTGGTGGTGCACATCTGTAATCCCAGCTACTCGGGAGGCTGAGGCAGGAGAATCACTTGAACCCGGGAGGCAGAGGTTACAGTGAGCTGCAATCGTACCACTGCACTCCAGCCTGGCAACAGAGCGTGACCCTCTCTCAGACAAAACAAAACAATACAATGAACTGGGCATGTGCTAAGAAGGCCAGACCCCAGAGTGGGGAGCAGGGTCCCTGGACCTGTCTAGGGCTCAGGGAAAGGTACCTTGAGAAAGGGAACGAGGAACTGTCTTCAGAAGGAAGAGGGGGATGTTTTCAGGTCAGGCAGCTCCTGGGAAAACAGCCACTGTGCGAAGCCCCAAAGGAGCACAGCGTCTTCGAGGAGTGGATCAGAGGCCAGCACGGCTGGACATGGAGCAGGCAGGCAGAGGACGGCAGGGTCTTTGGCCAGTGGGGAGGTCAAGGCAGGGTCTGGGAGACTCCCAAGAGCCAGGCTGCTGTTCAGCCGGCGAGCCCCAGTTCAGCTAGTTTGGGTGTTGAAATCTGTGAATACTCCAATGTGACTAGGCCTCATAGGCCTCCCTGCCATTCCATCCCCCACCCCGGGGACCCCTGGACTTCCCTGCAGCCAGATGGTAACAGGGCAGCCTTTGGGACCCAGCTCCACTGTGACGGTGGGGTCCCTGCTGGGTAGCTCTGCCCGTGCCTTCCCCTGCTCAGTCCCACTTGGCGTTCAGGTCCCACCAGCTGCCTTGGGTCAAAGGCTCCTCCAGGGTGTCCCCCTACAGGTATTTCTGGCTGTGCCTGTCCTATATGCCTTGGACTGACCCCAAATCCACAGCAGTCCTGGGGAAGAGGTTTGCATCCTACAGCCATGCAGTCACTGGATCCTTGCTCTACACAGAGGGAGGGCTGGCCTTGCAGACCCCACATGAAAACCCACCCAAGGGAAAAAATCATGGTGTTCCAGTCCATGTGCGTTACCTGGAACTAAATCAGGGAAAGATGTAGCTCCCCTCAGAACACCAGCATTTGCAAACCCCCAATAAGAACTTTCCTGGATTAAAATGATCATGATGCAAGTAAGAAAGGTTGTAAGAACTGTACACTGGAAGAAAGGCTGAAAGTGATTAACTTCCTTCATGGAAGGGTTTTCCAGATGGTGCCTCTGGAACCTGGAGCACCTCCAAAGCTTTCGAAAGGGAATGTGATTGCTATTGAAAAGCTCTCCAGCCCACAAACATGTGTCAAGTGTCTGTGGTGTGTCTCACACATGTATTATCTCACAGGTCTCTGCTGTGTGTCCCTCCTAGCCCCTGGAGCAAGCACAGCAGAGCTCTGCTCTGAAGGAGTTTCCATGCAAGGCCTGGCTCCAGACAATAATCATGCAGACAGGATATTTTAGCTGGTGCTAAAAATGATGAGATGATGTGGTCAAGAGGACCTGGGGTGGGGCATGCTCTGAGAAGGTGACACTAAGTAAAGATGAGAACAACAGGAAAGAAGGCAGCCTTGTGAAGATCAGGTGGAAGAATAGTTTGCGTCAGAGAAACAAAATGTGGTGATCTGGTGAGTTTGCAGGGCATGGAGAAGAACATCATGAATGGTCACATGATGGGGCTTGGGGTATATTATAGGAGTCTTATAGCCATGGTCGCGGGTTGGGATTTTTACTGTAATGATAAAGGGAAGCCATGGAAGGGGTTTAAGCAAGAAGTAATATGATCTAGGCAAAAAAAAAAAAAAATTTAATGTTTAACAGCATACAGACCGATTTCTTTGATCCTTTGTTTAGAAGCGAGCACAGGCCTCCCCCAGTGTGACAGGGTCTCTGGTGGGCAAGGCCAGGGGAAAGGCAAGCCTTGGGAAAAGGAGGAGGAAGCCAGGAACCTGGCAGGAGGGCTGGCCCCTGTGTGGGCATAACCACAGTCCAAACCTTGCCACCATGAGGAAGAGGCTGCTGAGACCTCAGTGTGGAAAGGAGCTGATCAGACTGAGGGTCCATTGGGCATCTGGCCCCTTGTGTATGTTGGCCCAGTAAATCCTGACGCACACCTTGAGATGAGTCTATCAGTTATCTATTACTGTGTAACAATCTACCCCCCAAAACATGTTAGCTTAAAACAACAAAAATTCATTATCTCACAGTTTCTGTAGTCAGGAATTCAGAAACATCATGGTCATTTTAATCCGGGTGGCTCTGGCTCAGGGTCTCTTGTGAGGTTGCAGTTGGGATGTCTGCTGGGGCTGCCGTCATCTGAAGGCTCAAATGGGGCTAGAGGAGCCACCTCCAAGATGGCGCCTTTGGCCGGGCACGGTGGCTCAAGCCTGTAATCCCAGCACTTTGGGAGGCCGAGACGGGCGGATCACGAGGTCAGGAGATCGAGACCATTCTGGCGAACACGGTGAAACCCCGTCTCTACTAAAAATACAAAAAACTAGCCGGGCGAGGTGGCGGGCGCCTGTAGTCCCAGCTACTCCGGAGGCTGAGGCAGGAGAATGGCGTAAACCCGGGAGGCGGAGCTTGCAGTGAGCTGAGATCCGGCCACTGCACTCCAGCCTGGGCGACAGAGCCAGACTCCGTCTCAAAAAAAAAAAAAAAAAAAAAAAAAAAAAGATGGCGCCTTCATGTGGCTGCTGGCTGGAGAGTTTGGTCTTCACCAGTGGCCAACATAGTGCTGTTTTAATGACATAGCACCTGAGGAGGGATCTGAGCGCAAGAGAGGGAACAAGTAGGAACCCACAGGCCTTTTATGACCAGTCCCCAAGGTCACACAGTGTCACCCCTGCCTTATTATTTAGAAGTGAGCCACTAATTCCATCCCACATTCAAGGGCAGGGGATGAGGCTCCACCTCTTAAAGGGAGGAATATCAAAGAGTTTGTTGTGGATATGTTTTAATCCACAGCTGGCAGCAGCATTCACATCCCAGTTTAAGAGTCTTTAATTAACTTGCCCCAGATCACACACAAGGAAGTGGTAAGAATGAGATTAGAATCCAGCTCCCAGCCAGGCATAGTGGTGTATGCCTGTCATCTCAGCACTGTGGGAGGCTGAGGCAGGAGGATCACTTGAGTCCAAGAGTTTGAAACCAGCCTGGGTAACATAGTTAGGCCTTGTCTCTACCAAAAATCAAAAAATGAGACAGGAAGATTGCTTGATACCAGGAGGTCAAGGCTGCAATGAGCCATGATTGTGCTATTGCACTCCTGCCTGACTGATGGGAGTAAGACTCTGTCTCAAAAAAAAAAAAGAACCAGGCTCCCTAGAGCCCATGTCCTTCCTCTGGTACGTGCTGCCCTCATGGGAAGAAGCAGTCATAACCCAGCCAGCTCTCACCTTGACCTTGCTACAGCCCCTGAGAAGATGTCACTGAAGGCTGTGTCTATGTGTACACTCAGACAAATTGGCCGCTACGGCTTCACCATGCTGCATCTTCTCTCTTTGGACTACTGGTGGCTACTATCATCACCAAAGCAGTGCCTGTGCCCTGTTTTGTAGGGTAAATCGCTCATCTTTACTTATGGCATGTATACACCCCCAGGTTCCTCCTGCTCTCTGGCTATGTACACCACAGGGTCTGAAGAACCAGAGGGGCCTGCGGTGTTGGTATGTGATAGGCTGTATAACTATTCCAGGTCAGCTCACTGGGCCTGGCTCCTCCCTTCCATGGGTGAGTGATTTCCTGGAAGCTCCTTGTCCTCTGCACAAGCTTCTGGTGAGGCCCGACCCACTGGCCCAACATGCATTTCCAAAACATCTGAGTCCATCCCAGGTCCCAGCCTGGGCCCGAAACTAGGGTTTCCCCCATCAGGAAACAGGGAGAGGGAGCCCAGGACGTTTGAGCCAGGGCCACCTGTCATGCTTAAGGCACAAACACGGATCCAGATGCCACCGAACAGCCTGTGCCAGGATGGCTCAAGGCCCAGAGAGGCCAACCACCAGGTGGATCTCCATGTGCCGAGCAGAGAGGGGCTAGGGAAGGCAGAAGCCGAGGTCTCCTCTCTCCTCCTCTCCCTGCCCTGCATCCATCACCGGGAGGTGCTTCATGATGGAAGAGCCAGAGGGGCCTGCAGTGTTGGTATGTGATAGAACTTGTTTGATCACTCCCTGCTATGCAATTAAGGGCAGATTCCCCACGCTGTGGGGAGTGCGCCAGACCCGCCCTCTGTGCAGTGTGGGACTCAATGCTGTCATTGTGAGCTCAGATGAGCCTTGGTGTCCTGCTGTCCTTGAATATGTTCCTGAGCTTAGGGTGATCCATTTGTAAAAGGGGAATAGGGGCATCTACTTCCCAGAGCAGTTGTGAGGAGTCAACAAGATCGTGCATAGAGAGCGCTTGATTCAGCCCTCCTGGCAGGGTAATCGCTCAGTGGGTGTCTGCTGTTGGAGGATGGTCCGACTATTGTCACCACCGTTAGAGGGGTGGCCACCGTTGTCACCATTCAGAGGGGTGGCTGCATTTTGCACATTCATTGCCACGGTGTGGCCCTAGGACTGCTTCTACAGGGCTGGTCTTCTCGCCTTCAGTCCAGGAGTGCTGTGACGCCATCAAGAACCACTCTTACTCTGCATGGGCCTTCAATTTGCATCATACAAGTCAGACTCCCGAGAGGGGCTGGACTCCCAGGGAAGGGCTCTCAAGAGCACAGGACAGGAAGCTTTGTGGGTTAGGAGAGAGCTGGGCCCATTCACATCAAATGCGTTTGTCCCAGAACTGTTTCTACCCTCCAAGGAGCATCTTGCAGTTGAAGTAGGTAAAGTCCGCTGTTGCTGTTGCCCATGGGAGGTCATATATGTCCTGGTTTGCATAGGGGCTATTTTGGAGGGTTCAGAGTGGTTAAGAGGAACAGAAGCACCCATCGAAGGTCATGGCCAGACACCTGCAGGAACAGGTGGAGGAGGCAGAGAGAAGTGAAAGAGGGACAGAGGACTTAAAGGAAAGAAGAGGCCACCAGGTAGCAGGAGAGCACCAAGGAGGCGCGAGTCCTGGATCCTGCGTCTGTCTCTGTGTCCTGGGGGAGTCCAACTCCCACTGCAGCTCACCCCAGCAAAACAGCTTGACAAAGCTCTGCTGTCTCCTGATCCTGGTGACCAACGACCCATCTACTTGTTTTAGGGGTGCCTAGGCTTGTTGTACAATGCAATGGGGTAAACCCTACAGACATCAGCCTTCCTTATTCATCTGCTGTTTGGCACTAAGCATTCAGTATTTATTTTGGCCAGGCACAGTGGGTCACACTTGTCATCCCAGCACTTGGGAAAGAAGAGGTGGGAGGATTGCTTGAGGCTGGAAGTTCGAGACCAGCCTGGGCAATTTAGTGCCCAATCTCTACAAGAAAAAAATTAGAACCACCCCGGCATGGTGGTCCACATGTATAGTCACAGCTACTCTGGAATGAGGTGGGAGGATTGCTTGAGCCCAGGGGTTCAAGGCTGTAGTGAGCTATGGTCATGCCACTGCACCCCAGGCTGGATGGCCGAGAGAAACTCTGTCTCTAAAAAAAATCAAATAAATAAATAAAAATCTTGGTTGGGCGCGGTGGCTCATGCCTGTAATCCCAGGAATTTGGGAAGCTAAGGTGGGTGGATCACCTGAGGTCAGGAGTTCGAGATCAGCCTGGCCAACATAGCAAAAGCCCTTCTCTACTAAAAATACAAAAATTAGCTGGGCATGGTGGCACGCGCCTGTAAACCCAGCTACTTGGGAGGCTGAGGCAGGAGAATCGCTTGAACCCGGGAGGCAGAGCTTGCAGTGACCTGAGATCATGGCACTGCACTCCAGCCTGGGCGACAGAGTGAGACTCCATCTCAAAAAAAAAAAAAAAATCTTACTGCTGCAATTGACTAGTCTTACCTTTTTTTTTTTTTTTTTTTTTTTAAATATTATCCCAGGCCAGGCACAGTGGCTCATGCCTATAATCCAAGCACTTTGGGAGAGAGGCTGAGGCAGGTGAATCACTTGAGGCCAGATGTTCAAGACCAGCCTGGCCAACATGGCAAAACCACGTCTGTACTTAAAATATATATATATATATATATATATATATATATATATATATATATATAAATTATCTGAGCGTGGTGGTGCATGTCTGTAGTCCCAGCTACTCAGGAGGCTGAGGCACAAGAATCACCTAAGCCTGAAAGGTAGAGACTGCAGTGAGCCGAGATTGCGCCATTGCACTCCAGCCTGAGTGACAGAACGAGACTCTGTCTCGAAAAAAAAAAAATTACCCCAAAAAGAGAACTATTAGACAGTCCATGCATCTGTGCATGGATCATGGATGCACAGAACCATGCATGCTGCAGTTTAAGGGATTGTAAGAATCATGAGTCACGTGGAGCAAACACGATTTCATCATCATTTAGAGCCCACAGTAGACAGGACGCTGCAGTTTCAGCTGGGGCTGGGCTTGGGCAAGTCACTAAACATCCACGTGCCTCAAAGTTAGTAGAAGCCGTATGTTCGCAGCAAGTTGGTGACCCAAGACACAGCTCATGGATACCGGACGCCGATCCCCACCTGGGCCCCTGCAGTCTACCCTATGGCCACCCAGCCCAGGACACTCAAAGGCAGCCTCATCCCTGCTCTCATGGCTTCTTCATGTACCACTGAGTGGCCCTAAGGGAGGGAAAGGATCCACACGCAGGGCTCCCACTATGCACTAGGCACTGAGCTCATTGCTTTCCATGATCTGGTAACCACCATTCGCTGGGCAGCGCCTGTGCTCCTCAGATGCTCACGACATCTTAGCAAGAGGAAATCCAGGTTCTGAGAACCCAGCTTGCCCAGAGTTGCCTGCTAGTGGTGGCAAAGCCTGCAGATGAGCCACCCAGCCCCTCCTGAGTCGAAAGCCCAGTTTGCTGTGCTGCATCCTCTCTCCCCATCACCTCATCTGAGCCTCATGACAACTGGCAGTAGGTGATGAGATCAGCCTTGTTCTACAGGCAATGAGATGCAGGCTCCAGACTGGGACTCGGCCTCATTCTCCAGTTCTTCCAACGCCCCTCATGCCCGTGGACATCACAGAGGAGAGAGGGGGGCCTGGGGCAAAGAGAGAAAGCGCCACACAAATGGCATCACAGCCTCATCACTTCTAAGAACAAAGGTCTTCTGGGGAACCACCATGAGGAGGCCCACGTGGTCATGTGCTGAAACACGCCTCTCTCAGCAGCCACCCGCGTCCTCCTTGAAGGTGAATGTCTTTCTCAGTTGCTGCCTTTTGATTTGATTTGATTTGACTTTTTTTTTTTTTTTTTTTTTTTTTTTGAGACAGAATCTTGCTCTGTCACCAGTGCGATCTCGGCTCACCGCAACCCCCGCCTCCCAGGTTCAAGCGATTCTCCTGCCTCAGCCTCCCAAGTAGCTGGGATTACAGGCACTCGCCACCATGCCCAGCTAAGTTTTGTATTTTTGGAGAGACGGGGTTTCACCATGTTGGCCAGGCTGGTCTTGAACTCCTGACCTCAGGTGATCTGCCCACCTCCGCCTCCCAAAGTGCTGGGATTACAGGCATGAGCCGCTGCACCCAACCTGATTTGACTTTAGAGACAAGGTCTTGCTCTGTTGCCAAGGCTGGAGTGCAGTGATGCAATCACAGCTCACTGCAGCCTCGACCTCCTGAGCTCAAGTGATCCTCCAACTTCAGCCTCCCAAGTAGCTGAGACTACAAATGTGAGCCATCACACCCAGCTAATTTTTTTTTTTTTTTTTTTCCAAGACAGGGTCTTGCTCTGTCACCCAGGCTGGAGTGCAGTGGCACAATCTCAGCTCACTGCAACCTCTGCCTCCAGGCTCAAGCGATTCTTGTGCCTCAGCCCTCTGGATAGTTGGGACTACAGGCACATACCACCAGGCCCAGCTAATTTTTGTATTTTTAGTAGTAATGGAGTTTCACCATGTCGGCTGCACTGGACTCAAACTCCTGGCCTCAAGTGATCCACCCACCTGGGCCTCCCAAAGTGCTGGAATTACAGGCATAAGCCACTACATCCATCCAGCTAAATTTTTTTTTAATTAAAAAAACATTTTAAGAGACGGGTCTTGCTATGTTGCCCAGGCTAGTCTCAAACTCCTGGGCTCAAGCGATCCTCCTGCCTTGGCGTCTGAAACATTGGGATTACAGGCATGAACCACCATGCCTGGCCAGTCACTGTGTTTTGAGATTTCATGTCCAGTGGCCATTGTCCCTTTGGTTGCCCCAGGAAACATCCTTTGGCTTCCTGGAAGGTACAGAGTCAAGAGGACACTGAGGGCACCTCCAGTCATGGCTGAGTTTTCCCTCTGAGTACCCTGTGATCCCTAGAGCAGAGCAGAATGGACAGACTGCAAGTACAGGCCCAAATGGGGCCCCATTGTACAATATCAAAATATGGATGATAAGAAAGAACACCATGAGGCTCGTACAGTTCCCCACTTCATGGTTGAGTTTACCAGCAGAGGAGCCTGGTGTCACCAGGTGCAGTGTGACTATTATTTTTATGTGGCAACTTGCCTAGGCTGAGGGATGCCCAGAGAGCTAGTGAAGCTATTTCTGGGTGTGTCTGTGAAGGTGTTTCTGGAAGAGATTAGCATTTGTTTTTTTTAAATTTTGTTTTGTTTTCCATTTTTGAGAGAGAGTCTTTCTCTGTTGCGCAGGCTGGAGTACAGTGGTGGGATCTCGGCTCATTGCAGCCTCCACCTCCTGAGTTCAAGCAATTCTCATGCCTCACCTTCCCCCAGTAACTTGGATTACAGGCGTGCACCACCACACCCGGCTAGTTTTTGTATTTTTAGTAGAGATGGAGTTTCACCATGTTGGCCAGGCTGGTCTCGAACTCCTAGCCTCAAGTGATGTGCCCACCTGGGCCTCCGAAAGTGCTGGGATTACAGGTGTGACCCACTGAGTCCGGCAGAGCTTAGCATTTGAACTGGGGTAGAGTCAACATAGAAGATCACCCTCACCAATGCAGGTGGGCATGTACAATCCTGAATAGCACAAAAGGGTTGAGGAGGGGCGAATTCTCTCGGCTCGAGCTGGGACGTCCTTCTTTTCCTGCTCTCTAACATTGGTGCTTCTGGTTCTCAGGCCTTTGGACTCAGACAAGGACTTAACTCATGGGACCCCCAATTCCCAGTCATTTGAGTTTGGATTGGAACCACACCTCCAGCCTGCAGATGGAAGATCTTGGGACTTCTCTGCCTCCGTAACCACGTGAGCCAATTCCTCATACTCAACCTCTTTCTGTGTATCTATATACATCCCAATGGCTCTGTTTCTCTGGAGAACACTGACTCATACATGCCATCTCCCAGTTGATATCTCGGGGCCCTAAATTCCTGGGAAGGTACCTTTGACTGGCTTGGCCCACACAGAAGCACTTAAAACTTCAACCTTGACCGCCTCCCTTTATCCTCGGTGGAAAGTTTCAAAAGACAGCCAGATATGGTAGCTCACAACTGTAATCCCAGTGCTTTGGGAGGTCAAGGCTGAAGGATCACTTGAACCCAGGAGTTTGAGACTAGCCTGGGCAACACAGTGAGATCCCATCTCTACACGTTTCTTGTTTGTTTGTTTTTAATTAGCCAGATGTGGTGGCGTATGCCTGTAGTCCCAGCCACTCAGGAGGCTAATGTGGGAGGACTGCTTGAGCCTAGGAGGTTGAAGCTTCAGTGAGTGGTGATTGAGCCACTGCAACCCAGCCTGAGCAAGAGAGCAAGACTCTGTCTTTAAAAAAGAAAAGTTTCAAAAGACATCCAACCAAGCCATCAGGCCTCCTTTCTCTCCTAAGCTGGCCTGCTCACCTGCTCGCCCTAGAGGGGCAGGGCGGAGGGGAAACTCTCTTGGCTGCAGCACTGGGGGTGCTGACGTGGGGGTGGGGTCTGCGTCTCCCCTACACACCACATGTTGCTCTCAGCACCATCAAGAGAGGACAGTTCACGGTGGTGGCAGGTAGGGCTATTCATGTTGCCACCCTTTCTGAGGAGCTCCTGGAGGCGCAGAGACAAATGCAACCAAGACCCTGCCCTTCCTGGAGCTCACTGGTTGCTCTTAGTGTTGCCATAGAAACAGAAGCCTGGATGGCGGCCGAGGACTCAGTTGTGGCCTCCCCTAAAAGATACGTCCACCTGGAACCTCCAGGATGCGATCCTATTGGAGTAAGGATCTTGGCAGATGTGATTAAGCTGAGGCTCTCGAGATGAGATCATCCTGGGTTACAGTGGGCCCTGTGACAAGTCCTTAGAAGAGAAGGGGAAACAGATACAGAGACTCCGAGGAGAAGGCCATGTGAAGATGGAGGCAGAGACTGGAGAGATGCAGCCACAAGCCCAGGAAGGTCTGGAGCTGGGAGAGGCAGGACGGGTCCTCCCCTAGAGCCTCTGCAGGCAGTGTGGCCTGCTCACGCCTTGATTTTGGACTTCAGGCCTCCAGAACTGTGTAAGAATAAATTTCTGTGGTTTAAGGCACCCAGTTTGTGGTCATTTGTTTTGGCAGCCTCCAAAAAGAATATAAGGCGGCCAGGCTCAGTGGCTCATACCTGTAATCCCAGCAATTTGGGAGGCTGGGGTGGGTGGATCACCTGAGGTCAAGAGTTTGAGACCAGCCTGGCCAACATGGTGAAACCCTGTCTCTACTAAAAATACAAAAACTAGCCAGGTGTAGTGGCACACGCCTGTAATCCCGGCTACTCAGGAGGCTGAGGCAGGAGAATCACCTGAACCCGGGAGGCAGAGGTTACTGTGAACTGAGATTGTACCCCTGCACTGCAGCCTGGGCAACAGAGCGAGACTGTCTCAAAAAAAAAAAGAAATAAATAAAAGAAAAGAAACAAAGAATACAAGGGCGGCTACTGTGGAAGACGGGGCTCCCCAGGACACATGCTCTGAGATGGAGTGGAGCATGCAGAGATTTCTCAGGGGTGCTCTTGAGGTCAGCTCACGTGGGGAAGTGTGGAAGCTGGGCGGGCCCGGAGACGCTGGGCTGCATCACAGGCTGGAGCATGGCCTCAGCAACCTAACCTCTGCTTCAGACCAGGCTTCAGGGAATGGACTGAGATTCTCCCCCTGCCTCAGCCACCTCGAAGCAGACCCCAGAAAGGGCATGTGACCTTCAGTAAGGCAACTCTCCTCAGTCACGGGCAATTCACAGGGCATTCCAGCAGTCGGAGGGAGCCCAAGTCATTCAGTCCAGAAGGGAGGGCGGAGGGTCATCATGCTGTCCCTATAGTCCCAATTACTTTTATGCCAACAGCGGGCAGAGGGATCCCCTGCTTCGGGGGAACAGGGCTGCCTGACCCCAATCCAAGTGTCACCTGGAACTCAGCATCCACCATGTAGCTTGTTCCAGCCCAGCAGCCTGTGTGAAGCACCCCACCATTTGTGGGTATCCCTGTGAGGGGCTGGGGGAGGCCAGGCCTGAGTCACACTGGGTTATTACTGCAGGGACTTAAGTGGGGCCTCCACAGGCATGGTGGCATGTGCCTGTAGTCCCCGCTACTCAGGAGGCTGACGTGGGAGGATTGCTTGAGCCCAGGAGGCAGAGGTTGCAGTGAGCCGTGATCATACCACTGTGCACTCCAGTCTGGGCAACAGAACCAGACCCAGTCTTTAAAAAAAAAAAAAAAAAAAAGCCAGATGCAGTGGCTCACACCTGTAATCCCAGAACTTTGGGAGGCTGAAGAAAGAGGATCACCTGAGGTCAGGAGTTCCAGACCAGCCCGGTCAACATGATAATCCCAGAACTTTGGGAGGCTGAAGAAAGAGGATCACCTGAGGTCAGGAGTTCCAGACCAGCCCGGTCAACATGGTGAAACACCATCTCTACTAAAAATGCAAAAATTAGCCAGGTGTGGTGGTGCGCACCTGTAGTCCCAGCTCCTCCGGAGGCTGAGGCAAGATAATCACTTGAACCTAGGAGGCGGAGGTTGCAGTGAGCTGAGATCATGCAATTGCACTCCAGCTTGGGCTACAGAGTGAGACTCCATCTCAAAAAAAAAAAAAAAAAACCGGACGCAGTAGCTCATGCCTGTAATCCCAGCACTTTGGGAGGCCGAGGTGGGGAGATCATGAGGTCAGGAGATCGAGACCATCCTGGTAACACGGTGAAACTCCATTTCTATTTAAAAAAAAAAATACAAAAACTTAGCTGGGAATGGTGGCAGGTGCCTGTAGTCCTAGCTACTCAGGAGGCAGGAGAATGGCATGAATCTAGGAGGCAGAGCTTGCAGTGAGCCGAGATTGCACCGCTGTACTTCAGCCTGGGCAACAGTGCGAGACTCTGTCTCAAAAAAAAAAAGGGGGGGGTCCTTTGCACAAGCTTGCCGCAGATGCCTGATTGCTGTGTTCCATGATGTTGCCCAGGACAGGTAGGGCAGACCTTGTTGCAGTCGTGTTTGCCAATATCTCAGTTCTTACCACTCAGTCTCCCTCCCGTGCTGTGGTTATCCACTCTCAACCTCCATAAGAGAAAGCACTCTGTGCCCTGGGCTTCTGTTGATGGCTCTGAGGGACCTGGGGACTCACACAGTGGCCAAACAGAGCTCAGCTCCACTCCAGCCTCTTTACTCAGCCCTCTGCAGGCCCTGCCCACACCCCAGTCCCCTGTAGGTATCCAGGCAACTCCCTTGGCTCCTCTTTAAAACTGGTGATGCCTTTTAATCCTTAATTGAAAATGGTTCCTCTAGTCCCTGGATTGTTCTCACAATTTTTTTTTTTTTTTAGATGGAGTCTCGTCCTGTCCCCAGGTTGGAGTGCGGTGGTGCGATCTCGGCTCACTGCAACATCCACCTCCCAGGTTCAAGCGATTCTCCTGCCACAGCCTCCCAAGTAGCTGGGACTACAGGTGTGTTTCACCACGCCAGGCAAATTTTTGTGTTTTTAGTAGAGACAGGGTTTCACCGTGTTGGCCAGTCTGGTCCTGAACTCCTGACCTCATGATTTTGCCTGCCTTGGCCTCCTAAAGTGCTGGGATGATAGGCGTGAGCCACTGCGCCCGGACTGTCATGATTTTTTTTAATGACTTTACTACTTTTTTTTTATTGTGGTAAAATACGTATAACATCAAATTGATCATCTTAGTCATTTATATTATTTTTCCCTCCTTAAGCATTGTGGGTTTTTTTTTTTTTTTAAATGGGGCCTTGCTCTGCTGCCCAGGCTGGAGTGTAAGTAACAATCACAGCTCACTGCAGTCTGAAACTCCTGGGCGCAAGCAGTCCTCTCGCCTCGGCCTCCTAACATGCTGGGATTACAGGCATGTACCCGGCTGAGTTTGTTTGTTTGTTTGTTTGTTTTTTGTTTTAAAAACAGGGTCTCACTCGGTTGCCCAGGCTGGAGTGCAGTGGCACAATTATAGCTAACCGTAGCCTTGATCTCCTGAGCTCAAGCGATCCTCTCAACTCAGCCTCCCACATAGCTGGGACTCCAGGCACATAGAGAGACGGGGGTCTCTCTTTATTGCCCAAGCTGATCTTGACCTCCTGGACTCACGTGATCCTCCCGCCTTGGCCTCCCAAAGCACTGAGATTACAGGTGTGAGCTACTATGCTCAGCCTGCCATTCTACTTTCTGTCTCTATGGATTTGACTCCTCTAGGTACCTCATGTAAATGGAATAATAGATTAATAGTATCTGTCTTTTTATGCCTGGCTTATTTCACTTAGCCTAAGATTTATCCATATTGTAGCGTGTGTCAGAATTTCCATCCTTTTCAAGGCTGAATAGTATTGCATTGCAGGCATGGCCTGTATTTAGTTTAGCTGTTGTCATTGGACAGTTGGGTTGTTTCTACATTTTGGCTACTGTGAAAAATGCTGCTATGGACATAGGTGTACAAATATTTCTTCTAGACCCTGCTTTTGGTTCTTCTGGGTATGAAGCCAGAAATGGAATTGCTGAATCATAGGGTAATTCTATTTTTAATTTTTTAAGGAATTGCCCTACCGTTTTCCATAGTGGTTGCACCAGTTTACCTTCCTACCAGCAGTGCGCAAGGATTCCGATTTCTCACATCCTCACCTACACTCGTTATTTTCTGGGTTTTGGATAGTAGCCATCCTAAGGGGTGTCAGATGGTATCTCACGGTGGTTTCAATTTGCATTTCCCTAATGATCAGGGATGTTGAACATCTTTTCATGTGCTTTTGGTTCTTTGTATGCCTTCTTTGGATAAGTGTCTATTCAAGTCCTTTGCCCATATTTGAATCAGGTTGTTTGTTTTTTGTTGTCGAGTTTTAGGAGGTGTCTATATATTCTGGATGTCAATCCCTCATCAGATATATGATTTGCAAATATTTCTCCCATTCTGTAGGTTGTTTTTTTTTTTTGTTTTTTTTTTTTTTGTTTTTTTTTTTGAGACGGAGTCTTGCTCTGTAGCCCGGGCTGGAGTGCAGTGGCCGGATCTCAGCTCACTGCAAGCTCCGCCTCCCGGGTTTATGCCATTCTCCTGCCTCAGCCTCCGTGTAGGTTGTTTTTTTTACTGTATTCATAGTGTCTTTTTATGCACAAACTTTAAATTTTTTTGTGAACAGCTAGCTGGGCATGGTGGCTCACCCCTGTAATCCCAGCACTTTGGGAGCTGAGGCAGAAGGATCACTTGAAGCCAGGAAGTTGCGACCATCCTGGGCAATGTAGCAAGACCCTGTCTCAATAAAAAAATTAAAAAATTAGCCACATGTGGTGGCATGCACCTGTCGTCCCAGCTACTCGGGGGGCTGAGGCAGTAGGACCAGTTGAGCCTGGTAGATCAAGGCTGCAGTGAGCCATGATTGTGCCACCTCATTCTAACCTGGATGACAGAGAGGGACCCTGTCTCAAAAAAAAAAAAAAAAAAAATTTTTTTCATGAAGTTTAATTTGTCTATTTTTTTTCTTTGGTTCTTGAGTTTTTCTCATAATTTTTTAAAAACTTAATTTTGGAGGTGGCAGGAGAAGGAAGAGCATCAGGATAAATAGCTAATGCATGTGGGGCTTAATATCTAGGTGATGGGTTTATACCTGCAGCAAACCACCATGGCACATGTTTACCTGTGTAACAAACCTGCACATCCTACACATGTACCCCAGAACATAAAATAATATAATATATATACGATTTGAAAACTTTAAATTTTGAAAACTGTTGCAAGTGATACATGGATTAATTTGTTTGCTTTTAGTTTTGTTTTTTTTTTTTTCTCTCTGTTTTTTGACCCCAGGCACCAAGCATTGAGTGATTCACCTCTTGGTTCATGATTCAACTCAGCGCTGTGCAAAGCCTCTCTTTTCTTTTGTAAAGTGTAGCTGGCATGCAGCCTGAGGACAGAAACCCCAGGGGGGTGGTGGCCAAGATGGCAGCATAGACTCAGAGGGTAGCCGTGGTGTGGCGCTGGCAGTAGAGGCAAGCTGGAGGCCTGTTGCTAAGAACAGGAATTCCCATGGCAGAGTTTCTATCCATCCAGAGACCCTGACTTGACCAGTGTTTGGCTTCAGTTATTGTCACCTGTGGAACTGTCTAGAAGGGCACTTTGGAAGGCCGAGGTGGGAGAATCGCTTTAGGCCAGGAGTTTGAGATCAGGCTGGGTAACATAGTGAGACCCTGTCTCTGTTTTAAATTTTTAATTACTTTCTTTTTTTTTTTTTGAGACAGAGTTTCACTTTTGTTGCCCAGGCTGGAGTGCAATGGCACAATCTCGGCTCTCTGCAACCTCTGCCTCCTGGGTTCGAGCCATTCTTCTGCCTCAGGCTCCCGAGTAGCTGGGATTATAGGCGCCCGCCATCATGCCTGGCTAACTTTGTATTTTTAGTAGAGACGGGGTTTCTCCACGTTGATCAGGCTGGTCTCAAACTCCCAACCTCAGGTGATCCACCTGCCTCAGCCTCCCAAAGTGCTGGGATTATAGGTGTGAGCCACTGCGCCTGGCCTAATTAATTTTTTGAAAAAAAAGAAAGAAATCACTGGGCTATGCATGGTGGCTCACACCAGTAATCCAGCACTTTGGGAGGCTGAAGCAGGAGGATCGCTTGAGCCTAGGAGTTGGAGGCTACAGTGAGCTATGATTGTGCCACTGTGCTCCAGCCTGGACAACAGAATGAGATCCTATCTCTTCTTGATAAATAAATAAATAAGTTAGAAGGCTGAGGAAGGCTTTCAGGGGGTGTGTGAAGCCAGAAAATCCGGCAAACTGAAAGTGGTGATCATTCATTTCCTGGGTTCTCTTTCATGCCATCAGGCAGTGGGCTACCAAAGATACTGCAGACCCTCCAGAAGGGACATTCTCCCCAATGTCTAGTGCAGGTGTTTCCACTGTGACCTCATAACAGGGTTAGAGGGGACAAAGGACGTGGCAGATCCTGGGGGAGAGCTGGATGGTGGGCAGTGGAGGTGAGACCAGATCTACTGAACGAACAACTCGCTCCACCATCAGGGCAAGGACCTCTTACTACCCCGGACATCAGAATGTACATGCCATGGGCAGGTGACCGCCCTCCTAGTCTCCCCTCTCCACAGAAGGGGGGGTTTTGGATGTTTTCTGTTGCGTTTTTTTGGGGTTTTTTTTTTTTTTTTTTTTTTTTTTGGTTTTGGTTTTCCAAGATGGAGTCTTGCTCTGTTGCTCAGGCTGGAATGCAGTGGCACAATCTCAGCTCACAGAAATCTCCACCTCCCAGGTTGAAGCAATTCTCCTGCCTCAGCCTCCCGAGTAGCTGGGATTACAGGCGCCCACCACCGCGCCTGGCTACTTTTTGTATTTTTAGTAGAGATAGGCTTTTACCACATTGGCCAGGCTGGTCTTGAACTCCTGACCCCAAGTGATCCACCCACCTCGGCCTCCCAAAGTGCTGGGATTACAGGCATGAGCCACCACACCTGGCCTGGGTTTTGGATGGTTTTATAGGTCTCTTTCTAGAATACCCCCTTCATGGGCTGGGTTGGTCAAATTCTTCAGTCAGCCATAGGTGGCTAGACTATAAGGACCCGCATCGCAGACTTAGCAGAAAGGCCAAGTCACCAAAGATTCCAGTCCTAGATTTAGGAGGCTAAGACAGGAGGATCACCTGAGGCCAGGAGTTCGAGACCAGTCTGGCCAGCATGGTGAAACTCCATCTCTATTAAAAATACAAAAAAAACAAAAAAAAACCAGGTGTGTTGGCACCATGCCTGTGATCCCGGCTACTTGGGATGCTGAGGTAGGAGAATCACTTGAACCTGGGAGACTAAGGTTGCTATGAGCTGAGGTTGTGCCACTGCACTCCAGCCTGGGTGACAGAGTGAGACTCTGTCACAAAAAAAAAAAAAAAGATTCCAGTACTAGAGTGGGAAACTGTGGCTGGATAAAACTGGGTTGGGACTGGGTACAGTGGCTCATGCGTGTGATCCCAGCACTTTGGGAGGCCCAGGCAGATGGATCATTTGAGGTTAGGAGTTCAAGACTAGTCTGGTTCAAGACCAACCCCATCTCTACTAAAAATGCAAAAATTAGCCAGGCAATAGTAACGCATGCCTATAGTCCCAGCTACTCAGGAGGCTGAGGCAGGAGAATTGGTTGAACCCTGCGGGCGGAGGTTGCAGTGAGCCGCCAAGATTGTGCCATTGCACTCCAGCCTGGGTGACAGAGTGAGACTCTGTCTCAAAAAAAAAAAAAAAAAGAAGAAGAAGGAAAAAAAAGAAAGAAAAACTGAGTTTGCTCCTCCAAAGAGGAAGTAAATGCATGGTCAGTGTGAGCAGATGTGTCTCTGTGGCTGTGAGTAAGGAAGGAGGGTATTTGTGGCTATTGGGCATCCAGGAAGGCATATGCATTGCTGCGATTGCCCAGGTACCCCTTTGCTCATCTCTGGCTACTGTCCCCTGCTGTTCACTTGGAGGTCCACATCTCCTCCAGTCTCAGCTCAGATGAGGCCGAGTAAGTGAATCAGGATGAAACCTATTCCGGCATCACACCCCCAATAGGAGCAATAGATCCAGGAAGGACACGAGGCTCCTTGAAACTCAAGGAGGAGGCCTTGCTGGGGTTTGCAGGAAAGACTTTAGCTGCTGCTGCTGCTGGTTCTGGAGCTACCGTCTCTATTCTGCCTCTGCAGGAGGCCTGAGATTGAAGCCAACAGAAGGAGGCCAAGGCTGAGGTGTGGAGAGAAGCCAAGTTTGGATTTTGTCATTTGAAACCCTGAAGCCTGGGTGTCTGAAGCAGGACCTGCTCATGGCCTCAGGCCTGGCGATATCATTTGCAGGGGCCAGTGCAAAATGAAATTGCAGGACCTCTTGTTCAAAAAGCAGGTTAATCCCAGCACTTTGGGAGGCCAAGGCAGATGGATCACTTGAGCCCAGGAGTTCAAGACCAGCTTGGCCAAGATGGCGAAAACTGTCTCTACTAAAAATATAAAAATTAACTGGGCTAGCTGGGTGCGGTGGCTAACGTCTGTAATCCTAGCATTTTGGGAGGCTGAGGTGGGAGGATCACTTGAGCCCAAGGATTCGAGACTAGCCTGGGCAACATGGCAAGACCCCGTATCTACAAAAAATACAAAAATTAGCTGGGTGTGGTGGCAAGTGCCTGTAGTCCCAGCTACTTTAGAAGCTGAAGTGAGAAGATCGCCTGAGCTTGAAAAGTTGAGGCTGCAGTGAGCCATGATCATGCCACTGCACTCCAGCCTGGGTGACAGAGTAAGACTGTCTCAAAAAAAAAAAAAATTATATATATATACACACACACACACACATACACACACATATCACATATATATATATATATATAATTATCTGGGCATTGTGGCACATGCCTGTAATCCCAGCTACTCAGGAGTCTGAGGCGTGAGAATCACTTGAACCTAGGAGGCAGAGGTTGCAGTGAGCCGAGATTGCCCAGCCTGGGCAACAGAGTAAGACTCTGTCTCAAAAACAAAAACAAAAACAAAACAAAACAAAACAAAAAAAAACTGTAGCTAGGCAAATAAACTAGGCGTAGTGATGCACACCTTTGCTCCCAACTATTTGGGAAGCTGAGGCAAGAGGATTGCTTGAGCCTGGGAGGTGGAGACTGCAGTGAGCCAAGACTGCACCATTGCACTGCAGCCTGGGCAACAGAACTTAAACAACCAAAAAAAGAATAATGAAACTGGCCGGGCGTGGTGGCTCAAGCCTGTAATCCCAGCACTTTGGGAGGCCGAGACGGGCGGATCACGAGGTCAGGAGATCGAGACCATCCTAGCTAACACGGTGAAACTCTGTCTCTACTAAAAAATTCAAAAAAACTAGCCGGGCGAGGTGGCGGGCACCTGTAGTCCCAGCTACTCGGGAGCCTGAGGCAGGAGAATGGCGTAAACCCGGGAGGTGGAGCTTGCAGTGAGCCGAGATCCGGCCACCGCACTCCAGCCTGGGCGACAGAGCAAGACTCCGTCTCAAAAAAAAAAAAAAAAAAGAATAATGAAACTGGCCAGGCACAGTGGCCTGCATCTGTAATCCCAGCACTTTGGGAGGCTGATGCAGGAGGATTCCTTGAGGCCAGGAGTTTGAGACCAGCCTGGGTAAAATAATGAGACCTTGTCTCTACTAAAATTAAAAAAAAAAAAAATTAGCCAAGTGTGGTGGCACATGCTTGTAGTTCCAGCTACTCAAGAGGCTGAGGCAGGAGAATGGTTTGAGCCTGGGAGATGGAGGCTGCACCTTTGGTCCCAACTACTTGGGAGGCTGAGGCAAGAGGACTGCTTGAGCCCAGGAGGGAGCAGTGAGCTGTGATCATGCCAGTGCGCTCCAGGCTGGGTGACAGAGTGAGATCCTGTCTCAGAAAAAAGAAGAATGATGCTAAGAACTTTGTGTGCAAGTCTGTGTGCAGATACATGCTTCATTTTTCTTGTGTAGATACCTAATTTTTGTGGAATTTCTGCATCATATGGTAAATTTAACTTTTTTTTTTTATACAATTGAATGGTTTTGATATACTCACAGAGTTTTGCACCATTGCTGCAATCAGTTTTTAAACGTTTTATTATGGCAAAAAGAAGTCCTATACCCTTTATCACTTCCCTTCCCCCTACCCTTATCCTCACCCTCCACCCTGAGCAACACTAATCTACTTCCTGTTTCTATGGATTTGCCTATTATGGACATTTTATATCAATGGAATCATGTAACATGTGGCTTTTGTGTTTGGTTTTTTCTCCTAACAGAATGTTTTCAAAGTTCCTCCATGTTGTAGTATGTATCAATACTCAATTCCTTTCTATAGTTGGATAATATTCCATTGCATGGATAGATCACATTTTCTTCATCCATTCATTAGTTAATGGACATATGGCGTGTTTCTACCTTTTGACCATCATGAGTGATACTGGTAAGAATGTTTGTGTACACGTTTTTCGTAGACATAGGTTTTTATTTCTCTTCGGTATATATCTAGGAGTAGAATTTGCGGATCAAACGTTTAACATTTTGAGGAACTGCCAGACTGTTTTCCACAGAGGCTATACAGCATTTTACATTTCCATCAGCAGTCCACAAGGGTTGTAATTTCTCTACATCCTTGCCAACACCTATTACTTTTTCTCTGTTTTTTTTATTATAGCGACCCTAGTGGGTGTGAAGTGGTATCTCACTGTGGTTTTGATTTGCCTTTCCCTGGTGACTAATGATGTTTATATGTTTTTGTGGGCTTTTTGACCATTTGTATACTTTCTTCAGAGAAATGCCCATTTAGATATTTTGTCCTGTTTTTGTTTCTGTTTCTGTTTTTTGTTTTTGAGACGGAGTCTCGCTCTGTCGCCCAGGCTGGAGTGCAGTGGCGTGATCTCGGTTCACTGCAACCTCTGCCTCCTGGGCTCAAGCAATTCTCCTGCCTCAGGCTCTCGAGTAGCTGGGATTAAAGGCACGCAACCACGCCTGGCTAACTTTTGTATTTTTAGTAGAGATGGGGTTTCTTCTCACCTCTTTGGCCATGCTGGTTTCGAACTCCAGACCCCAGGTGATGTACCTGCCTTGGCCTCCCAAAGTGCTGGGATTATAGGCGTAAGCCACCACGCCCGGCCCTTTTGTTCATTTTTAACTGGGTTATTTGTCTTTTAATTATTATTAGTAGTAGTAGTATTATAGAAAAGGAGTGTTGCTCTTGTCACCCAGCTGGAGTGCAATGGCGCAATCTTGGCTCACTGCAACCTCCACTTCCCAGGTTCAAGAAATTCTTCTGCCTCAGCCTCCCGAGTAGCTGGGATTACAGGCGCCCACCACCACACCCGGCTAATTTTTAGTATTTTTAGCAGAGATGGGGTTTTGCCATGTTGGCCAGGCTGGTCTTGAACTGTTGACCTCAGGTGATCCACCTGCCTTGGTTTCCCAAAGTGTTGGTATTACAGGCGTGAGCCACCACGCCCAGCCGTCTTTTTATTATTGACTTGTAAGAGTTATTTATATATTCTAAATACAGTTCTCTGATAGACATATGATTTACAAATATTTTCCCCATTATTTTCACTTTCTTGACAGTGCCTTTGAAATATAAGTTTTAAATGTTGATGAAGTCAAATTGTTTTATTTATTTATTGCTACTTGTGTTTTTGGTGTCATGTCTGAAAATTTGGGTTTTTGTTTTTGTTTGAGACGGAGTCTCACTCTGTCACCCAGGCTGGAGTACAATGCCGCAATCTCAGTTCACTGCAAGCTCCGCCTCCCGGGTTCAAGCGATTCTCCTGCCTCAGGCTCCCAAGTAGCTGGGCTACAGGCACGTGCCACCACGTCCAGCAATTTTTTGAATTTTTTGGTAGAGAGGGGGTTTCACCATGTTGGCCAGGCTGGTTTCAAACTCCTGACCTCAAGTGATCCACCAACCTCAGCCTCCCAAAGTTCTGGCACTAAAGGTGTGAGCCACAGTGCCCAGCCAATCTTAACCATTCTTTAAGCATGCAGTTCAGTAGCATTAGCCATATTCACATTGTTGTGTGGCCATCACTGCTATTTTTCTCCAGAACTTTTTCATCTTCCTAAACTGAAACTCCATCCCCATTAAACATGAACTTGCCATATTCCCCTCCTCCCACCTACTGTAACCACTATTCTAGTTTTTGTCTCTGAATTCAACTTTTTTTTTCCTTTTTTTGAGATAGAGTCTTGCTCTGTCATCTAGGCTAGAGTGCAGTGGTGTGATCTTGGCTCTCGCAACCTCCACCTCCCAGGTTCAAGTGATTCTCCTGCTTTAGCCTGCCCAGTAGCTGGGGCCACAAGCACGCGCCACCATGCCTGGCTAATTTTTTAATTTTTTGGTAAAGGTGGGGTTTCACCATGTTAGCTAGGCTGGTCTCAAACTCCTGACCTCAAGTGATCCACCTGCCTTAGCCTCCCAAAGTGCTGAGCTTACAGATGTGAGCCACCGCATCTGGCCTCTAAATTCACCTATTCCCTTTGACTCTTCTACTTGTACGAGGTACATCATATAAGTGGAATCATGCAATACTGCCCCTTTTGCATGTGGCTTATTAGCAAGTCTTCACGGTCCGGCCATGTTGTCCATGTTGTAGCAAGTGTCAGAGCGCACTTCCTGTTGAAGGCTGACTCATAGCCCATTGTATGGATGGACCATAGTTTGTTTCTCCATTTATCCATGGAAGAACACTTGGGTCGTTTCCACATTTTGGCAATTGTGAATAATGCTGCTGTGAACACGGCTGTAAAAATATATCTCCAAGTCTCTGCTTTGACTTCTTGAAGGCATTCACCGTGATATGGGGTTGCTGGATCATATGGTAATTTTATGTAAATGTTTGAGGAACCACCATATTGTTTCCACAGCAACTGTACTGTTTTATGTTCCCACTTGCAATGTACATAGTTGTTATTTTCTGGGTTTTTTTTTGATAATAGCCATCCTGGTGGGTGTGAAGTGGTATCTCATTGTAGGTTTTGTGTCTGTGTGTGTGTATTTTTGAGACAGAGGCTCACTGTGTCACCCAGGCTGGAGTACACTGGTGCGATCTTGGCTCACTGCAACCTCCGCCTCCTGGGTTCAAGTGATTCTCCTGCCTTGGCCTCCTGAGTAGCTGGGATTACAGCTGCGCGTCACTAGGCCCAGCTAATTTTTGTATTTTTAGTAGAGATGGAGTTTCACCATGTTGGCCAGGCTGGTCTCGAACTCCTGATGTCAAGTGATCCACCAGCCTTGGACTCCCAAAATGCTGGGATTATAGGTGTGAGCCACTGCGGCCAGCACAATTTATCTTTTTTTTTTCTTTTGTTGCCCTGTACTTGTGGTGCCATACCTAAGAATATATTAAACATGTATATATTTATTTATTTATGGAGATGAAGTCTCACTGTGTTGGCTAGGCTGGTCTTGATCTCCTGGGCTCAAGGGATCCTCCTGACTTAGCCTCCCAAGTAACTGAGGCTTCAGGCATGCACTTGGCTACATTAAACTTCTTAAAGAATTGCTGAACTATTTGTTCTGAAGAGTGCCATTTTACACACCCAGCAGCAATGTATGAGTGATTTTGTTTCTGCTCGCCAACGCTTGTTATTTATTTAATTAATTAATTAATTAATTTTATTGTAGCCATTCCTGGTGGTTGTTAAGTATTATCTCGGCTGGGCGAGGTGGCTTATGCCCGTAATCCCAGCACTTTGGGAGGCCAATGTGGGCAGGTCATCTGAGGTCAGGAGTTTGAGACCAGCCTGGCCAACATGGTGAAACCCCGTCTCTACTAAAAACACAAAAATTAGCCATGCGTGGTGGCAGCCACCTGTAATCCCAGCTACTCGGGAGGCTGAGGCAAGAGAATTGCTTGAACCCAGGAGGCGGAGGTTGCCGTGAGCTGAGATCACACCATTGTCCTCCAGCCTGGGCGACAAGAATAAAACTGTCTCAAAAAAAAAAAAAAAAAAAGAATTACCTCATTGTGGTTTCAAATTGCACTTTCTAAATGATCAACAATTTTGAGGATCTTTTCTTCTCTCTTGGTTTTTTTTTTTTTTTTTTTTTTTTTTTTGAGACAGTCTCACTCTGTTACCCAGGCTGGAATGCAGTGGCATAATCTTGGCTCATTGTAACCTCCGCCTCCTGAGTGTAAGAGATTCTTGTGCCTCAACCTCCCCAGTAGCTGCAATTACAGATGCCCGCCACTGCGCCGGCTAAGTTTTGTACCTTTAGTAGAGATGAGGTTTCGCCGTATTGGCCAGGCTTGTTTCAAACTCCTGGCCTCAAGTGGTCCGCCTGCCTCAGCCTCCCAGAATGCTGGGAATAAAGATATGAGTCACTGCACCCGGCCTTGAGGATCTTTTCATATACCTATTTGCTATGTGTATTTTTTTTTTTGTTTTTTGTTTTTTTTGTAAAATGTCTAATCAAACCTTTTTCGATTGATTTGTTGGGTTGTTTTCTTATTTCGTTGTAAGAGTTCTTTGTGGCCGGGCGCGGTGGCTCAAGCCTGTAATCCCAGCACTTTGGGAGGCCGAGACGGGCGGATCACGAGGTCAGGAGATCGAGACCATCCTGGTTAACACGGTGAAACCCCGTCTCTACTAAAAATACAAAAAACTAGCCGGGCGAGGTGGCGGGCGCCTGTAGTCCCAGCTACTCGGGAGGCTGAGGCAGGAGAATGGTGTGAACCCGGGAGGCGGAGCTTGCAGTGAGCTGAGATCCGGCCACCGCACTCCAGCCCCGGCCACAGAGCAAAACTCTGTCTCAAAAAAAAAAAAAAAAAAAAGAGTTCTTTGTGTATTCTGGATACATGTCCTTTAATGAGTAAGTGTTTTGGAAATATTTTCTCCCCATGGGTTGCTTACTTTGCCATTTTTTTAATGGTATCTTTTGAAGAATAGAAGATTTGCATGTTGATGAGGTCCAATTGATCAATTTTTTTTTTTTTTTTTTGAGGTGGAGTTTTACTCTTGTCACCCAGGCTGGAGTGCAATGGCGTGATGTCGGCTCACTGCAACTTCTGCCTCCTAGGTTCAAGCGATTCTCCTGCCTCAGCCTCCGGAATAGCTGGGATTGCAGGCATGCACCACCATGCCTGGCTAATTTTCATATTTATGGTAGAGACGGGGTTTCACCATGTTGGTCAGGCTGGTCTCAAACTCCTGACCTCACATGATGCGCCTGCCTCGGCCTCCCAAGGTGCTGGAATTACAGGCATGAGCCACCGCACCTGGCCCCAATTGATCAATTTTTAAAAATGTATTGCACTTTTGTTGTGGGTTTTCCTTTTTTTTTTTTTTTTTTTTTTCCGAGACGGAGTCTCGCTCTGTCACCCCGGCTAGAGTGCAGTGACCGGATCTCAGCTCACTGCAAGCTCCGCCTCCCGGGTTTACACCATTCTCCTGCCTCAGCCTCCCGAGTAGCTGGGACTACAGGCGCCCGCCACCTCGCCCGGCTAGTTTTTTTTTTTTTTTTTTTTTTTTTTTTGTATTTTTTAGTAGAGACGGGGTTTCGCCGGGTTAGCCAGGATGGTCTCGATCTCCTGACCTCATGATCCGCCCATCTTGGCCTCCCAAAGTGCTGGGCTGTTGTAGGTTTTCTACGGATGCCTGTTATGAGGTCAAAGAAGACCTCTTCTATTTTAGTTTGCTGAGAGTTTTTTTTCTTCTTCTTCTTTTTCTTTTTTTAAAAAAATTATGAATAGGTATTGAATTTTGTCAGATGGTTTTTTTTTCATCAAAAGAGATGATTATAAGATTTTTCTATTTTAATCATGTATTTGCTAGCTGAAGCTGCTGTAAGAAATTGCCACAAACTTGGTGGCTTCAAACAACGAAACTCAGGCCAGATGTGGTAGTTCATGCTTGTGATCCCAGCATTTTGGGATGCCGAGGCAGGCGGATCACTAGAGGTCAGGAGTTTGAGACCAGCCTGGCCAACCTGGTGAAACCCTGTCTCTACTAAAAATATAAAAATTAGCCAGGTGTGGGGGCACACGCCTATAATTCCACCTACTCAGGAGGCTGAGGCACAAGAATCCCTTCAACCCGGGAGGCAGAGATTGCAGTGAGCTGAGATCGTGTGCCACTGCACTACAGCCTGAACAGCAGAGCGAGACTGTGTCTCAAACAACAACAACAACAACAACAACAACAACAACAAACAAACCAAACAACAAAAGTCTATTATCTAACAGTTCTGGAGGCTGGAAGTCTGAAATTAAGGTGTCATCAGGGCCACACTCAACCTGAAGGCTTTGGGGGAGGAATCTGTCACTTGCCTCTGGTTTTTGGTGGCTGCTGGCATTCCTTGGCTTGTGACTGCATCACTGAAATCTCTGCCTCTGTCTTCATATTTTCTTCTCTGTGTGTCTGTCTCCTCTTTCTGTGTCAAGTATCCTTCTACCTTCTTTTTATACGGACACTTGTCACTGCACTTAGCAATGGAGCCAAGTGTCACTTAGCAACAGAGATATGTTCTGAGAAATGCATCATTAGGCAATTTCGTCATTGTGTGAACATCACGGGGTGCCCTTACACAATCCTAGATGGTACAGCCTACCACACACCCGGGATACATGGTACAGCCCATTGTTCCTGGGCTACAAACCTATGCAGCTTGTTACTGCACTGAGTATTGTGGCAATTGTAACCTTGTTGTATTTATGTATCTAAACATGTCTAAACATAGAAAAGGTACAATACACATACAAAACTACAGTTTTGTTTTGTTTTGTTTTGTATTTGAGATGGAGTCTCGCTTTGTCTCCCAGGCTAGAGTGCCATGTCATGATCTTGGCTCACTGCAACCTCCACCCCCTGGGTTCAAGAAACTCTTGTGCCTCAGCCTCCTGAGTAGCTGGGATTACAGGCACCCAACACCACACCTGGCTAATTTTCCTATTTTTAGTAGAGACAGGTTTCATCATGTTGGCCAGGCTGGACTCAAATTCCTGACCTCAAGTGATCCTCCCACTTCAGCCTCCCAAAGTGCTGGGATTACAGGCGTGAGCCACCTCACCTGGCCTTTATTTTATTTTTTAACATATGATTCAAAGGCCTACACAAAAAATACAAGACATCCTGGACAAAAAAAAGTATTAATATGATTGGAACTAATAGAATAGTCTGGCAAATTTGTTGGATCAGCCAAAAGATGGGCAGGCCCTTATGGAGAAAATTATAAAACTTTATTGCAAGACAGAAGAAAATGTAAATAAATGAATAGCTATATCATGTCTGTGGATGGAAAGACTCAATATTTCAATGTTTTTATTGTTATACTCTAATGCTAATATGTTGTTATACTATTATACTATAATAATATACTGTATAATAATACACCATTTAATAATAATCACTCTGTTGCCCAGGCTGGAGTAAAGTGGCACAATCACAGCTCACTGCAGCCTCAAACTCCTTGGCTCAAGTGATCCTCCTTCCTCAGCCTCCCAAGTAGCTAAGACTACAGGTGTACATCACCATGCCTGGCTAATTTTTTAATTTTTTGTAGAGATGGGGTCTTGCTGTGTTGCCCAGGCTGGTCTTGACTTCCTAGCCTCAAGCAGTCCTCCTACCCCAGCCTCCCAAAGTGCTGAGATTATAGGCAGGAGCCACCACACCTGGCCCTCATATTTTAAAATCTTTTATTATGGGAATTGTTGAAATACACAAAAGTATGCAGAATAATGTAATGAATTCTCAGGTACCCATCACTTAGTTTCAATAACTATCTATTCCTGACCAATCTTGTTTCATCTATTATTCCTACTCCCAGGCATCCTATTATCATACTATATTTTATATACATTTATATCTGTTGTATTGTTTTTAGATTATAAATATTTCAGCCTATTCCTCTAAAGAGAAGAACTATTTAAAAATACATAATCACAATGTTACCATCACACTTTACATAATTGGCTGGGGGCAGTGGCCCACACCTGTAATCCCAGCAATTTCAGAAGCCAAGGCAGGTGGATTGCTTCAGTCCAGGCAATACAGCAAGACCCCACCTCTACAAAAATTAAAATATAACAAAAAATTAATGGTAGCTTCTTAGTGTCATTCCATATCAGTCATTGTTTCAATTTCTTTCTTTTTTTTTTTTTCGAGATGGAGTCTTGCTCTGTCACCAGGCTGCAGTTCAGTGGCATGATCTCTGCACACTGCACCCTCTGCCTCCCAGGTTCAAGCGATTCTCCTGCCTCAGCCTCCTAAGTAGCTGGGATTACAGGCACCCACCACCATGCCTGGCTAATTTTAGTATTTTTAGTAGAGATGGGGTTTTACCATGTTGGCCAGGCTGGTTTTGAACTCCTGACCTCAAGTGATCCACCTACCTTGGCCTCCCAAAGTGCTGGGATCACAGGCATGAAACACCGCCCCTGGCCAAGACACACTATTTTTTAAATGGCAGTTTTCCTCAAATTAATTTACAAATGCAAAGCAATTCCAATGAAAATCCCAACTTTTTCTTCACACTCCTTGAAAAATTGAAATTCACATGGAAGACCAAAATAGTCAAGAATAATAGTCAAGACAACTTTGAAAGGGAAGAGGGGTGGGGGAAACTCTCCTCTCCAGAGACCAGGAGTTACCCTTACCTGGAAAGATTTTATACTTTGTAATATCGGCACAGGGGAATACAAATAGTCCAATTGACAGAAGAAAGAGGATCTTGGGGCCACGCTCTGTGTCTGACGCCTGTAATTCTAGCACTTATAGTGGCCGAGGCGGGCAGATCACTTGAGGTCCGGAATGAGTTTGAGACGTGCTTGGCTGGCCAACATGATGAAACCCCATATCTACTACAAATACAAAAATTAGCTGGATGTGGTGGCACGTGCTTATAATCCCAGCAGCTCCGGAAGCTCAGGCAGGAGAATCACTTGAACACAGGAAACGGAGGTTGCAGTGAGTCAAGATTGTGCCATTTTACTTTAGCCTGGGCAACAGAGCAAGACCCTGCCTCAAAAGAAAGAAAAAGGAAAGGAAAGGGAAAGGGAAAGGAAGAGCATGAGGGAGGGAGGGAGAGATGAGGGAGAAAGAGAAGAAAGAAAAGGAAGGAAGGAAGGAGGGAAGGGAGGGAAAGAAAAAAGAAAAGGAAAGAAGAAAAAAGAGAAAGAAAGAGGATCTTGTATAAGAAAAGAGTTGACATTGGCCGGGCGCGGTGGGTCACGCCTGTAATTCCAGCACTTTGGGAGGCCAAGACAGGCGGATCACGAGGTCAGGAGATCGAGACCATCCTGGCTAACACGGCGAAACCCCGTCTCTACTAAAAATACAAATTAGCTGGGTGTGGTGGCAGGTGCCTGTAGTCCCAGCTACTCGGGAGGCTGAGGCAGGAGAATGGCGTGAACCCGGGAGGCGGAGCTTGCAGTGAGCCGAGATCGCGCCACTGCACTCCAGCCTGGGTGACAGAGGGAGACTCTGTCTCAAAAAAAAAAAAGAAAAGAAAAGAAAAGAGGTGACATTAGAAATCAAAGACACAAAGATGGAGTATTTCATAAAGGGAACCAGCTATCTGTAAGGAAAAGGAAGTAAATCCCTACCTCAAACAATGAACATGTGCATGCCCACATGCACTGTCTCAGAATGCACTGAACACCCAAATGTGAAAAAGTAAAACTAAGATTTCTAGAAGAAAACATGGGAGACCATCTTTATAACATCAGAGTAGGGAAGGAGATCTAAGCCACAGATACATACCATGAAGGGCAAGAGTAATCAATTTGAAGAGATGAAAATGTAAACATCCAGCCAGGTGCGGTGACTCAAGCCTGTAATCCCAGCACTTTGGGAGGCCAAGGCAGGTGGATCACCTGAGGTTGGGAGTTCAAGACCAGCCTGGCCCATGTGGTGAAACCCCATCTCTACTAAATATACAAAAATTAGCTGGGCATGGTGGCAAGCACCTATAATCCCAGCTACTTGGGAGGCTGAGGAACGAAAATCACTTGAACCCGGGATGCGGATTGCAGTGAGCCGAGATCATGCCACTGCTCTCCAGCCTGGGCAACAAAGCAAGACCCTGTTTCAAAAAAAAAAAGAAAAAGAAAAGAAAATGTAAAAGTTCTGTATAACAAAAAATACTGCAAGGGAAAAGATAAGTCACAGACAGAAGAGAATAACTACAAGTTTTTTTGTTTGTTTGTTTGTTTGTTTTTGAGATGGGGTCTCACTGTGTTGCTCAGACTGGAGTGCAGTGGTGCCATTATAGTTCACTTCAGCCTCCAGGTCCTGTGCTCAAGAGATCCTCCCACCTTGGCCTCCTGAGTAGCTGGGGCTACAGGTGCTTGCCATTACGCCCAGCCAATTTTTATTTATTTATTTATTTTTTGTAGAGATGGGGTCTCACTGTGTTGCCCAAGTACATCTCAAACTCCTGGGCTCAAGCGATCCTCCTGCCTCGGCCTCCCAAAATGCTGGAATTACAGGTGTGGGCCACTGTGCCTGACCAAACAGTTACAATTTATTTATGAAGGATTAGCATCCAAAATTTAAAAAGAAACTAATTAATGAATCAGAGAAAGATAAACAATCCAACAGCAAAAGAGCAAAGGGTAAGGCAATCCACAGTACATAAAACCTCCCCTAAGCAAATAAGTACATGAAAATACTCAGCCTCATTAGTAATTAGGGAAGAGCATATTAAAATTAGGAGGCACCGGCCGGGCACGATGGCTCAAGCCTGTAATCCCAGCACTTTGGGAGGCCGAGATGGGCGGATCACGAGGTCAGGAGATCGAGACCATCCTGGCTAACACGGTGAAACCCTGTCTCTACTAAAAAATAAAAAAAACTAGCCGGGCGTGGTGGCGGGCGCCTGTAGTCCCAGCTACTCAGGAGACTGAGGCAGGAGAATGGCGTGAACCCGGGAGGCGGAGCTTGCAGTGAGCTGAGATCCGGCCACTGCACTCCAGCCTGGGCGACAGACCGAGACTCCATCTCAAAAAAAAAAAAAAAGGAGGCACCATTTCATCCCCGAAGGCTGGGAAACAACTCAAATTAATGAAAATTACGTCTGGTAAATAACAGCAAATGTCGGGAAAGATGTGAGTATATGGATAGCATAAGTTGCTGGTGGGAATGTAAATGGATAAAATCATTTTGGAAAGCAAATTGGGCCCGGCGCGGTGGCTCACACCTGTAATCCCAGCACTTTGAGAGGCTGAGGCAGGCGGATCACCTGAGGTCAGTAGTTCAAGACCAGCCTGGCCAAAATGGCGAAACTCCATCTCTACTAAAAATACAAAACAACTGAGCTGGGCATGGGGGTGCATGCCTGTAATCCCAGCTATTCGGGAGGCTGAGGCAGGAGAATGGCACGAACCCAGGAGGCAGGGCTTGCAGTGAGTCAAGATCGCACCACTGCCCTCCAGCCTGGGCGACAGAGCAAGACTCCATCTAAATAAATAAATAAATAAATAAATAAATAAATAAATAAAAGCAAATTGGAAATTCCCCCTACAGTTGAGGATGGCTATACTCTATGTGCCAGACATCTTCTGGATAGCCTTCCAATCGATCCCTTCACCCCTTTCCCCATTGTCCTGGCCTCAGGAGGCTGACTTGGACAGGTTGCCATGTCTCGGGCCTGGGTTCCTAGTGGGCAGCCTGGTGGGAGATCAGAAGGAAGGAAAGGCTGGGCGCGGTGGCTCACACCTGTCATGTCTGCACTTTGGGCAGCTGAGGTGGGAGGATTGCTTGAGCCCTGACGTTTGAGACCAGCCTGGGCAACATAGTGAGACCCTGTCTCTACAGAAAGTGGAAAAAAAAAAAAAAGCCAGGTGTGGTGGCACATGCCTGTAGTCCCAGCAACTCGGTGGGCTGAGGTGGGAGAACTGCTTGAGCCTGGGTGGTCAAGGCTGCAGTGAGCTATGATCGTGCCACTGCACTCCAACCTGAGACCCTGTTAGAAAGAAAGAAAGAGAGAGAGAGAGAGAGAGAGAGAGACAGACAGACAGGAAAGAAGAAAGAAAGAAAGCTAGGCATGGTGGCTCACACCTGTAATCCCTGCACTTTGGGAGGCGAGGTGGGCAGATCACCTGAGGCCAGGAGTTCGAGACCAGTCTGGCCAACATGGTGAAACCCTGTCTCTACTAAAAATACAAAAATTAGCCAGGCATAGTGGCATGTGCTTGTAATCTCAGCTACTCGGGAGGCTGAGACAGGAGAATTGCTTGAACCTAAGAGGTGGGGTGACAGTGAGCCAAGATCGCGCTACTGCACTCAAGCCTGGGCAACAGAATGAGAATAGAAAGGAAGGAAGGAAGGAGAAGGGGAAGGGGAAGGAATGGGGGAAAGGGGGAGGGGAAGGGAAGGGAGGGGAGGGGAGGAGATGGGGAGAGAAGAAGAAAGGAGGAGAGAAAGAAGGATGGAAGGAAGGAATGAAGGAAGAAGGAAAGGAAAGGAAGGTAAAAAAAGAAAGAGCGAGAGTGGTCACGGTATTTGGTCACCTCAAGTCAGCTGAGTCCCTCTGCAAAAGATCACCCCTCTCAAGATGACCATCTCTACACAATTATTTTCTTTCCAGGTCTGGGAGGCTTTCCCTTCTGTGTCTCTTTGGGCCTTGTGGCAGTAACAGCTCAGCTGCTACAAGCCCTAGGTTGCTGCTCTATCCCTTATGGTTTCCTTGCAACCTGCCCTAACTGTGTAGACAGTTCCTCTATGAAACCTTCCATAAGTTGGCTGATTTTAAGTGTGCCATCTCCTTCTACTGGGGCTCTGCCTGATATAACCTTAAACCCAGGAAATCCACTTCTCAGTGTTCATCCGGTGATACTCTTAGGTGCACAAGGAAACCCGTACAAGAACATTAACTGCAGCCCTGTTTGTAACAGGAAAAAAGTGGGAACAAACCAGTCCCTTAGGAGAATAGATAAAATGTGCTTTGTTCCTGCAATAGAATACAAGACAGTGGCTAAAAGGAATGAACTGAAAGATAGCACCTCACACCCATCGGAATGACTATTATCAGAAAAGAAAAGAAAACAGCATAAGTGTTGGTGAGCATGTGGAGAAACTGGAACCCTTGTGCACTGCTGGTGGGAATGTAAAATGATGCAGCTGCTATGGAAAACAGTATGGGAGTTCCTCATAGAATCAGAAGTAGAATGACCATATGAGACAGCAATTATCCCACTTCTGGGTATATACCCAAAAGAACTGAAAGCAGGCCGGGTGTGGTGGCTCACGCCTGTAATCCTAGCACTTTGGGAGGCTGAGGTGGGAGGATCACTTGAGCCCAGGAGTTTGAGACCAGCCTGGGTAACATGGCAAAACCCCATCTCTACTAAAATACAAAAATTAGTCGGGTGTGGTGGTGGGCACCTGTAGTCCCAGCTACTCCGGAGGCTGAAACACGGGAATCGCTTGAACCCCAGAGGCAGAGGTTGCAGTGAGCCGAGATCATGTCACTGTACTCCATCTTGGTGACAGAGCAAGACTCCATCTAAAAAAGAAAAAAAAAAAATTGAAAGCGTGGTCTGGAAGAAAAGAAATACATCCACGTTCACCGCAGCATTAATCATGATAGCTACATGGTGGAAGCAGTTCTGTGTCCATCAACAGATGAGTGGTTAAGCAAACTGTGGTCCATCCATACGACCTAATATTCACCGTTCATAAGTAAGGGAATTCTCTATGGGCACGGTGGCTCACACCTGTAAACCCAACACTTGGGAAGTTGAGGCAGGAGGATCACTTGAAGCCAGGAGCTCAAGATCAGCCTGGGCAACACAGCAAGACTCCATAAAAAAAATTAGCTGGGCACGGTAGTGCACACCTGTGGTCTTACTTACTCAGGAGGCTGAGGCAGGTGGATCACTGGAGCAGGAGATGTCAAGGCTGCATTGAGCCATGACTGCACTACTGCACTCCAGCCTGGGTGACAGAGCAAGACCCTGTCTCAGAAATAAAAATAGGCCAAGCACGATGGCTCATGCCTATAATCCCAGCACTTTGGGAGGCTGAGGCGGGCAGATCACCTGAGTTCAGGAGTTCAAGACCAGCCTGGCTAACATGGTGAAACCCCCATCTCTACTAAAAATACAAAAAATTAGCTGGACATGGTGGCGGGTGCCTGTAGTCCCAGCTACTTGAGGCAGAAGAATTGCCTGAACTGGGGAGGCAGAGGTTGTGGTGAACCGAGATCGTGCCACTGCACTCCAGCCAAGGGGACAAAGCGAGACTCCATCTCAAAATAATAACAATAATAATAAAACAAAATAAAAATAAAAAATAAACACAGGGCATGGGAGAAGAGGAGATGAGCCCAGCCTTTGTAGACAACTTGTTCAAGTTTCCTTGGCTGGGGATGGAAGAGACAGGGTGGAATCAGGGCTAAAGCTGGAGTTGACTGCCAATGTGTTTGAGGAGAAGGAGGCACTAGGGTAGGTGAGGGAGAAAAGATTCAGGGGAGGTGATGGTAAAAAGCAACAGCAAGAGAGGCGGGTGCGGCCTCCCATGTGGAAGGCAGAGAGAGGGGAGGGGCCTCTCCCCTTTGAGCACTTGCTTCCCACTGCCCCAAATAGCAGCTGCCTTGTATGGTGCCTTGGTGTGCCATGGACCCCATGCACCCTCCATCTCATCTCCACCGCACCTCAACTCTCTCAGCAGGTGAGGAGGTATTTGTTTTTTTTCTTTTTTCTTTCTTTCTTTTTTTTTTTTTCTTTTATTGAGACGGAGTTTTGCTCCTGTTACCCAGGCTGGAGTGCAATGATGGTATCTCGGCTCACCACAACTTCCGCCTCCCGAGTTCAAGCAATTCTCCTGTCTCAGCCTCCCAAGTAGCTGGGGTTACAGGCATGCACCTCCAAGCCCCGCTGATTTTGTATTTTTAGTAGAGACGGGTTTCTCCATGTTGGTCAGGCTGGTCTCGAACTCCTGACCTCGGATGATCCGCCTGCCTCAGCCTCCTAAAGTGCTGGGATTACAGGCGTGAGCTACCGCACCCGGCTAGGGTATTTGTTTTCAGCACAGCTAAGAAAAAGCAGTAGGTTTGGGACTTGAACCCAGCTCTATCTGGATCCCTCCACACCACCAGACCACATGCTGCCTTCCGTCCACAAGGAACTGGCTGGAATCCTGCCCTCTTGGGACTACTCCCCCAGGCCTCTGCCCCGCAACCCCCGGATTTCCACCCCTGGGGGATCAGTTACGGTTTTGTGCTCTTCTGACTTGGATTCTCTGCTTATCTTTTCAATGTGTGTTGTGTTTGTTTTTCTCCCCAATGCTGTTCTGCATCGCTTGAAGGCAAAGTTCAAACCTGATGCTATCTTTTAATCTATTTAAGCCTAGAAAGGGACAATCAATATCAAATTGCAACAATTCCATTTCTTTTTCTTTTTTTCTTTTTTTGAGATGAAGTTTCACTCTTGTTGCCTAGGCTGGAGCGCGATCTTGGCTCGCTGCAACCTCCGCCTACCGGGTTCAAGCAATTCTCCTGCCTCAGCCTCCCAAGTAGCTGGGATGACAGTCGCCCGCCACCATGCCCAGCCATTTATTTGTATTTTTAGTAGAGAGAGGGTTTCACCATATTGGCCAGGCTGATCTTGAACTCCTGACCTCAGGTGATCCACCAACCTCAGCCTCCCAAAGTGCTAGGATTACATGCATGAGCCACCGGTCCTGGCCAACAATTCCATTTCTTTCTCTTTATTTTTATTTTTTAGACAGTATCTCACTGTTGCCCAGACTGGAGTGCAGTGGTTTGATCATAACTCACCGCAGCCTCGACTTTCTGAGCTCCGGTGATCCTATTGCCTTGGCCTTCCAGGCAGCTGGGACTACAGGTGCACGCCACCACGCCCAGTTAATTTTTTTAACATTTTGTTGTAGAGATGAAGTTCTCACTGTTGCCCAGGCTGGTCTCAAACTCCTGGGCTCTAGAGATCCTTCCACCTCGGCCTCCTAAAGTGTTGGGATTACAGGCGTGAACCATCGTGCCCAGTCCCTTGGTTGTTTTTTAATGTGGTCTCTGAGACTGGAGAGAGTGAGGTTTGTGGAAACAGCAGGAAGCCTTAGGTGTGCACCGGAGTGAAGCCCCTTAGTGGCTGGATAACTTGTCCTCCTTTGGGCCTTATTTCCTCATCTGTGAAATGAGGACAATTTTTCCTTCCAGGATTGTAGGAAGTGCTATCCATGGGAGGCATGGCAGAGCGGTCTGGTATCCCCAAGGCACTCACTTGTCAGTGGTGATCCCCAGCTAAGTGAGTGCAGGCAAGAGCCATGCTTCCCTCCTTGCTATTCTCCCATCAGTGTCTGAGCTCAGGGTTCTTTGAGTCAGACTCAAAGAACTGGAGGGAGAAGAAATTGAAACAGGAGAGAACAATGAGACAGGAAAACGAACTGCAGAGCAGGTATATTTTGAGGGTGGAGCATGGAGAGACAGGAAGACTAGGGGCTTTGGAGAGTGAGGACCTGGGTTCCAGGCCCAGCCTTGCCATGTCCAGGTCATTTACTTCTGAGTCCTTGCAACTGGGTTCCCTTGCTTTCCTCTGTAAAATGGAAACCTGTCAGGCAATGGCTGAAGCTCCTGTGCACACTTCTGTGTAAACCACTTACCAAGGGAACCCTGGGGGGCTGCATGCCCCACTGCCCCAAAGCAGGCCCTAAGGCCTCTAGGTGGCTGGACACCTTGTCCCCTTTGAGGAGTGGCCTGGAGCCACCTCAGGCTGGGGCCCACCCTTTTCAGTGACCTGAAGGCCTCTAGGACTCAGGGCACCTGACACAGCTCATCACTCATTTATTCAATTTTACAAACCTACTTCTTCTTGCAGAGCACTGTTTCTATCATTAAGACACCACCTTTGCCTCCAAGGAGCTCACAGACCCTTGGTGAGATGGACATTCAGATATACGGTGTGGCCTGCCCTGTGCCACTGATAAACTTCTTGCCTTTCCTGTGCAAATTGACTTCTTGAATGCATCCATTTATGGTTTCCAGGGTATGCTATTTTAACTCCTTGAATATACGGGGATCTCTTTATGTTTGGCCAAGGGGATTAGCACATTCTCAATGCCCTTGGGATTTTCAAGAGCTATTTGATGCATAAGTAAAAACATGAACTAATTCAGGGGCAGTGGAGGGCAGGAAGATGGGGCAAGATGTGTTATGTGTTCTCTCACAGAGCCCAGAAGTGATATGGGAGCCAAGAAGTGGGTTAGGAGGGCTTCCTGGAGTAGGTGACATTTGAACTGGGTCCTGGAGGATGAGTCAGAATTCGCTAGGCATGTGCCCTTAGCACAGGGAACAGCATTTGGGGAAAAAAAAAAAAAAAGCCTGAAAGATGAGAATTGCCTACTGGCCAAGTGGGTATAGGATAATGATAGTGAAGTGAGCCATGTAAAGTGGAAGAGACAGATTCAAGAGGGGTGTCGCGGTGCAAGGTTTTGAGCAGTACAGATAAACAGAGAAAAGCAGAAAGTTCACTCAATCTTGACACTCAAGGACAGTCACCATATGTACATATACCTATGTTTTTAAGAGAATTCATACATGTTCTTTTTAAAAGAAAGACTACATATGCAGTGTTTTCTTTTTCGGTGTCAGGGAGTTCTGTTTCGTTTTGTTTTTGAGATGGAGTTTCACTCTTGTCGCCCAGGATGGAGTGCAATGGCGAGATCCCGGCTTACTGGCCGCCCGGGTTCAAGGGATTCTCCGATCTCAGCCTCCTGAGTAGCTGGGATTACAAGCCCACGCCACCACGCCCAGCTAATTTTTGTATTTTTAGTAGAGACGGGGTTTCACCAAGTTGGCCAGGCTGGTCTCGAACTCCTGACCTCAGGTGATCTGCCACGACGCCTAGCCAGGGAGTTGTTTTAAACAGATTTTTTCCCTTCTCTTCTCCGGACGTTAACTTTTGTGCTGGGTGGGGAGAAACGTGGCAAGCAAAGAACAGTTAAGTGAGCAGCTGCCACCATAGCCACCGGGACAGTGCGGGAAGAGCCGTCTCCCAGGTAAAGACCGTGGGTAGAGGGGCGCGTGGTGGGTGAGAGGGAGGAGTCTGCGCTGACTCAGGACTTCTGGCTTAGGAAACAGTGGAGCTGCTGATACCTTTATGAGGAAGCCGGGCTAGTTTGGAGGGGCAGATAACTAACTTGGATAGGAACACCTCGGGTGTTCGTGGAAGTGTCCCGCGGGCTGTGGTCTCGTGTGGGGGACTCCCCAGGCCCGCACCCCTGTCTGGGGCACCTACGAGGCGCCAGGCGAGTTGCCTGGGGCGGGGAGTGCGGCCTGGGCGTCCAGGCTTAAGCCCCGATGCGCGGGCCCTTCTCCGCCCAGGCCGGCGCTCGCCACCCCACTCTCCCAGGTGAGGGTGTCGGCCTCACCCCCTCGGGCTGGGAACAGGCGTGAGGCCCCCTTACTCCCTAGTGTCACCAGGTGGGGCGGGACCCGAATCCCGGCCCTGCCACTTCCTGCCTCGACGACTTGGGAGAAGTTGCTCTCCCCCCCTCCTGCCTCAGTTTCCCCATCCGCCCACATCGTCGGCAGACCTGAAGGCGGTCTGTAACCTGCAGGGCCATTCCATTTCCCTGGCCGGCGGCGAAGGCTAGTAGTGCGGCTTGGGCTGGGGTCGCCCCGATCGTCCCCGCCCGACGCCACCGAGGAGGGTATCGGGCAGGGACGCGAGGAGCTGGGAACACGCAGCGCCGCCCCAGCGGGACGGGCGGGCCCGGGCTGGCGTCGAATCCGCGCCGGAGAGCCCAGCCCGTGGCCAGGCCGCTGCTCCTGGAGCCCGCTGGGGCCCGGAGCCCCGGCCCTCGCCGCCTCGTCGCCATCAGAACAAAAGCCGCGGCTCAGCCCGGAGTCCCGGCGCCCCGCAGGCCTGGCCCGCGCCCGGCAGCCCGCCGCCCTGCGCTTCGCGGCCGCGCCTTCGGGCCTTCGGCCCTTCGGCCCGAGCACGCTCGGCTCTTTCCGCCACGGCCGGCGCAGGTGGAGGGGGCGGGGCGGGGGCCGTGCGTGGTGACGCCGCGGGGGGGTGACGCACCGGCGTGCCCCGCCCCCACCCCCTCCCCGTTCAGGCTCTGGAAAGAGAAGAAAAAAAACTTTCTTTTTTTTTTAATTGAGGAATCAACAGCCGCCATCTTGTCGCGGACCCGACCGGGGCTTCGAGCGCGATCTACTCGGCCCCGCCGGTCCCGGGCCCCACAACCGCCCGCGCACCCCGCTCCGCCCGGCCGGCCCGCTCCGCCCGGCCCTCGGCGCCCGCCCCGGCGGCCCCGCTCGCCTCTCGGCTCGGCCTCCCGGAGCCCGGCGGCGGCGGCGGCGGCGGCAGCGGCGGCAGCGGCGGCGGCGGCGGAACGGGGGGTGGGGGGGCCGCGGCGGCGGCGGCGACCCCGCTCGGCGCATTGTTTTTCCTCACGGCGGCGGCGGCGGCGGGCCGCGGGCGGGGAGCGGAGCCCGGAGCCCCCTCGTCGTCGGGCCGCGAGCGAATTCATTAAGTGGGGCGCGGGGGGGGAGCGAGGCGGCGGCGGCGGCGGCACCATGTTCCCGGGGACTGCCTGAGCCGCCCGGCCGGGCGCCGTCGCTGCCAGCCGGGCCCGGGGGGGCGGCCGGGCCGCCGGGGCGCCCCCGCCGCGGAGTGTCGCGCTCGGGAGGCGGGCAGGGGATGAGGGGGCCGCGGCCGGCGGCGGCGGCGGCCGGGGGCGGGCGGTGAGCGCTGCGGGGCGCTGTTGCTGTGGCTGAGATTTGGCCGCCGCCTCCCCCACCCGGCCTGCGCCCTCCCTCTCCCTCGGCGCCCGCCCGCCTGCTCGCGGCCGCGCTCGCTCCTCTCCCTCGCAGCCGGCAGCGCCCCCGACCCCCGTCCGGGCCTTCGCCGGCCCGGCCGTCCGCTCCCGGGGCTGTTTTCGCGAGCAGGTGAAAATGGCCGAGAACTTGCTGGACGGACCGCCCAACCCCAAACGAGCCAAACTCAGCTCGCCCGGCTTCTCGGCGAATGACAGCACAGGTGAGGAGGGGGTCCAGGGCGGCGGGGGCCCGGGGGGCGCTGTCACCCCCACCTGAAAGAGAGTGTCCGGGGGTGGTGGTCGCGGATACCTACCGAGCCTGGAGCCCGGAGCAGGCCCCGCAGCCCGTTCCCTTCGCCCCGCGCCGGATGGTGGAAGTTCGTCGCAGGACTGTCACTGGGCCCGAGTTGGGCAGCACACGCCCGGTGCACTGGGCCTCCCCGCACCCGATCAGCCCTCCTCGCGGGGACCCGAGTGGCACTCCAGGAGGGAAGAAGTAAAGTGCAGCGTGTGGGTTTGTTTGGTAATGTCCTACGCATCCATCCGCGGCCGTGTCCGCACGCGTGGCCGTCCAGAGGAATGACAGCGGAGGGTACCTTTGATGCTTAGAGAAAGCAAGATCGCGGCCAAAGGTAGCGCAGTGTATTTTCTGGATTAGCGATACATTGACCAGGCTGCAGTCAGAGGATACTCACAGCAGCCGCCAGCTTGCGAGTTAGAACCGAAGTTTCTTGGAATGGGTGAGTTCCTTGGAAAGATGCTTAGTGCTTATTTTCAAAACTCCTTTTTTGTTTGTTTGTTTTTTTGTTTTTTTTAGTGAACTAGTCATTCCATTTTTTAAAATCCAAACTTCGTTAGCAAGATGTCATTAAAGTTGCTGTGGTGTGTTTCATTTCCATGTGTAACTTCAAAAGAAAGTTAAACAGCAGATTTAAGTTCATTTGGGCTGCCATCTCCATTTGAGTTTGTGTTGCTTTCACAGTGTAGATGTACAAAAAATTATGTTAAGGCATGTAGGAATTCCAGTTTTTCAAAAAAATGTAGCAGGATACTGAATAAATCATCTTTTGTTTGTTTCCTCTCATTTAACAGCTTCCCTGGAAACTTTCTTAAGTAATCATTGCTGCTTAAGAGAAGTATTTAGTTTTCTATTCATTCAGTAATTCTGGGTCCTACTGCGCTGGTTCATGGTAACATGAACTAGTTGTATTTCCTCTTTTAGAGCTGTCTCCTTTGCAGCAAAAACTTGTGTGCCGCTGCGAACAATTCCGTCTCCAGCGCAGCTTGCATTTCTCCAGTAGTCTTGCAGTGGCAGCATCTGAAAATCAGTTTCTAATGAATGAGTCCAAATTGAATTACATTGCTGCCTTCATATTTGCGCTAGACACAGCTGTTCAACTTGTGGAAATAGTTCTGTGACCGACCACTAGCATATTCAAAAAACTGCTATTGCTGTTGAAACAAAACTTGAATTTTGTGGCTTAAGTTTGAATACAATTCCTGGAATCAAGTTATGATAAGAGACATTTAATATTAATGTGGAAGTGAAAAACGATTTTTAAAAATCAATCATAAGGAGATTCTTATCTAGTTAAAATTTCTTAAACAGTGGGGAGGAGTAAATGATGCTCATGGTATGTAAAAATCACTAATAATGTTTTTCTTTTTAGCTGATAAAAGTTGAGTTTGACATTAATCTTATGAAATGAACTTACTGAAGTGAGAAATTTGGAAACAATAGTTTAAATGCCGTTGTACTGCAGAACAGATCTCAGTTGCTTCATTAATCTTGCTGTGTTTGAGTAGTCTTCAGTTCTGTGAGACGTAGGTCATACGAGGCGAGTTCAGCTTTGAAGCTTGTCTTCTGAAACTGGTAACCTGGATGGCTTTGTAGCTTTGCTGTTGTTGAATGAATTTGTTGTAGATTTTGTCTTAAAAAGGGGGACAATTAGTAACACAAGACTTAACAAAAAGGCTTGTCCTACTATTTATATCCAGCTGTTTCCAAGATGGAGCCCGAAGGATAGCTTTTTCCATAGTAGTTTCCATTATTGGGTGATCAGATGCTTAATAACAAGTTGATCAGAAAGGATTTTCCACACTTAACCAGCTTTTCCCTCTTCCTTTCCAGTTTTGATCCTTGTAAGGCACAGGGGCTCTTTTGTGGGACCAAAAGTCAGCTTTAAATGACTCTGATTTAATCCAAAGTAGAAAGTCGACATCATACTTAAGTTGGGTCCTGGGTTACACATTCATCACCATCACGCTATTGTGAAAGGGTCTGTTAGTGTGGGGGACCAAGGAAGGGATCATTGTCAAGCACATTAAACAAGGGGCTGGATGCCATGGCTCATATCTGTAATCCCAGCACTTTGGGAGGGGGAGGCTGGTGGATCAACTTGAAGTCAGGAGTTCGAGACCAGCCTGGCCAACATGGTGAAACCCCATCTGTACTAAAAATACAAAAAATAGCCAGGCATGGTGACATGCACCTGTAATTCCAGCTACTTGGGAGGCTGAGGCATAAGAATAGCTTGAACTCGGGAGGCAGAGGTTGTAGTGAGCCAAGATCGCACTGCTGCACTCCAGTCTGGGTGACTGAGTGAGACGCTGTCTCTAAAAAAAACAAGGGACACCTTGTCTGGTGTAACTACTAGTCTAAGAAATTGAGTAATGAGATGGACAGAGATCTTAGGGATGTATATTAAACAAATAAATGGCTTGAGTTTTTACATTAAATACATTCAAAGGACTGAAGGCATTTGGTTAGGTGGGACAGACCCGACAATAACATTCTTGAGAGACTCAATCTTATTTTAGTGAGGGAATGTGTCTCTGAGGCTCCCAGGGGAAAATTGGGCCTAGGGGAGCAGGGCGTGTGCCCTGTGCATGAGATCAAATTTGAGGGAGGGGGACCTCTGTCTGGGAGCTGAGGGGTTGAAAGGAGGCGGCGGCCTTGGCAGCCTGAGAAACAGGAGCTACTTAGACTGCAGTGCATGTCTGTAGAGACTGGCCTGTGGGGCCACCAGGGTCACTTAGATGTTTCTGTGCAGGGTGGCAGTGAGCTGAGAGAAGAGTGCCACCAACACTGGGGAGCTGCTCAGCCAGGGTGCTGCTCATCGGGGGCATGGATGTTGCAAACAGCACTCCCTAAGGTCAGGCAGCACCTCGGAGTGAATTAAATGTCACTGCCACTGATGACAAACAGAAGTCGCTGAAGGCTGGGAAGCTTACGCAGATGTGATGCAGAAATAGGGAATGTGCTGCGAAGGAGAGTAGCAAGAGGAAGAAGGAAAAACAGTACCTTTCACCCTGCTGAAGCAGCACCCCGGAGAGGCACAGAATTGGATGGCCTCAGATGTAAAAGTAGCATTTTCTTGTTTTGTGTTGAAGCCTTAACACTTTCTCATAGATGAGGTCTTCCTTTATTTGGCACCCTTACAAAAAGTGGGGACTTCATGTTTCCAGTATATAGTTAGTTGGGTGTTTTGGAAACTTCTTTATTTAATATATCCAAGTTAAAATAGTGTATTGTGTCTTTCAACAGCAGAGATTCATGATTTAACAGTATAAGACAAATATCCAGGCAAGCAGTAGACTTTGTTTTTGTTTTGCTTTTTGTTTTCTAGGGTTTTTTTGGTCACCTTTATTGCAAAATTTGCACACAACAGACTGTTTATAAAGTTTTTGAAATTGCAGGCCAGGGTGGTAGCTCATGCCTATAATCCCAATGCGTAGGGAGACTGAGACAGGAGGATTGCTTAAGGCCAGGAGTTGGAGATCAGCCTGGGCAACATAGTGAGACACTATCTCTACAAAAAAAATTTAAATTAGTTGGGTGTAATAGTACAATCCTGTAATCCCAGCTATTCAGGAGGCTGTGGCAGGAGGATCGCTTGAGCCCAGGAAGTTGAGGCTGCAGTGAACTGTGATCATGCCACTGCACTCTGTCCTGGGTGACAGAGACCCTGTCTCGGGGGGAAAAAGGAAAAGAAAAACTACATCCTGAAGATTGAACGTAGCTGTATTTCATCCTGTGCTGTATAAGTGGGTCTAAGCAGTTGTGATTACATTTTATGACGTGAATCCTTTTAAATGCAATAGGGAAGTTTATTTAAAGAAAGCAATGGCGAATACAGTTGTCAACCAAATGATCTGTTATGTATGTCTGGTATGTATGTATTATGTATCAGAGTGCTTTTCTCCACATCACCTCAGTTTGTTCCTTACAGCGTCCTGTGAGGAAGGGAAGATGCTGTTACTGCTATTTTCTAGGTGAGGAACTGGACTTGAGAGGTGATACAGGGTCAAAACCAGATCCAACCTAGATTGTTAAAGTCAATGGTTCTATGTATTTGTTTTCTAAGTCTCTATCTGTAACAATGCACTTACTTGAACTGAGGACCCAGGAACCTCCCATGCTTGGTAAGTTTCAGTAGCGGCCCTCCCACACCGAAATGCGATCGCTAGGGGGTAGGTTTGTAACCACCTGTGGTGGGGGCAGCCAGGAGTGTATGCTTCCTCCTGGGTTAGGGGCTTCCCCTTTTCCCTCTGGTTCTGGTGTTATCCTCAGCGTGAAGTGTGTGGGCTCATGTTCCTGTTTACCTCAGGGAGAATGAGAAACAGTTATGTTACCCCATCAGTGAGTTCTGTCTAAATAGGAATAAAAGTTGTCGTAGAGACCTTTAGGGCTAGGACGTTTCATGACCGTGCTTCACTTTTGAATAACAGAGGGGTGACAGCGGTGACCCCATTCAGAGGTCCTCAGGGATGAAGGTAGGCAAGGACAAGTCATGTGCAGGGCACCTTAGAGGGCCTTCAGAAGATGGAAAGTGGCTCCTGGCTGAACATTCAGATTTGATTCTGTAAACGGAATTGAACATAACTTACAAAGAGACTGAGTCCTGCAGTCGGAAGTTGATGCTTAGATTAGTAGCCTGTGTTTTCACAGCTTCTAAGTTGTGCGTTGTAATTGTGTGACAAAGTATGTGATTACTTGGGGGGTCCATAATTGCTTGTGTTTTTACTTGATGTATTTGAAAACAGGAAAATGATTTTGCCAAAGTGTGTCTGTCTTTAGTTAAGATGAAATGTACCTTATTGTGAGTTTCTGAAAATTGCGAAAGCTTGTCAGTTTAGTTTTTGGGGTCCCATTGGTGAGGGCACCCCTCTTTACCTCACTCAAATCAGCTCTTTACATGTATTCCAAGAAACTAGAGGGCATGCTAAGAGGTGTTTCTCAACAAAGGGTTTGTGCTCAGATGCGGTTGGTTGTAGCCGAGGAATTTGACTGTGGACTTTCCCAGAGCCTTGGTGTGCTGATGGGGCACTGTGAGCGAGGGGCTGCAGTTGGACCACTTTCAATCCTGTTTGACCTTAGAACTCTTTTTAGCCTATTTATGGGTCTGCAGACTTTCTCTGTAAAGGGCCAGAGAGCACGTGTGTGGCTTTGTGAGCCATGAGGTCTCTTGTTGCAACTACTTAAGGCTGCCATTTCAGCAAGAAAGTAGCCATATTCGAGTGGGCATGGCTGTGTTCCAGTAAAACTTTAGTTGTAAAGACTGGTGGCTGAGGACTTGACCCATGGGCTGCAATTTGGTGACTCTGATATAACGTGGGACTTAATTATCTGAGCACCCCTTGGGGAGCACTGGCCTGCCATGGCTGCAGAGACAGCTTTAAGGAAAACAGCAGCAGGGCAAGTTTCCCCAGCTGCGTGAAGTGGAGCCGAGAGAGCCCAGGTGAGCAGCAGGCTTGCACGGGTCTCCTGTCTTGGAGCACTTCAGAGCTTAGCAGGGTCCTCTCCCTCTGTCTTTTTTGTTCTATGGATGACTTGATTTAAAATCAGACGAGTTTATCAGAAAGCCAGGTGACCCTCTGCATTTTTCTTTGTTCTTTTGCTTTGTGTTGACCCCGGTGGCCCACATGGTATTTCTCGTCCCTGTTTGTCGTCTCAGGCTCTAGGCTTCCTCCCCTTCCTGTGACACCAGAAGGTGAGAGTCAGCAAGAACTCTAGAGCCTTTCCACAGCCCTTTTCCCAGTGCTTCCCTTCCCAGGAACAGCAGCTGACAGCTAGTAGGCCCTCAGGAAATATTTGAGGGAATTGGTGAAAGAGTTATATGTTATTTGTCCCTTAAAGTTCTCATCATTTTCTTGTTAAGATTTTACTTTTAAGCAAATTGCCACCTATCTTCAAGTTGGGTCTGTTATTTGCTTCCATAATCCAAGTTCCATACCCATGGTATCCCACCCGGTCACCAAACCAGCTGGCCTTAGGAATGCTGGGGCCAGTGCATGTTTGGGGCAAGTTATATCAGCTCTCTGAGCTCAGAGTCTCCTCATCTGTAACATGGAGATAATAACAATTCCCATCTCGGGGTGGTTATGACGGTGGCCTGAGATGATGTGTGTCTGGCATCTGCGCTCAATGAGAACTGACACTGGCGTTAATCAGGTACGTTGTTATACCTTATAGTCCTAGGACTTACTGGGAGTGCTAGTCTGATTGGACCGAGACCTGTTTCTCAGCAGTTCTGGAAATGACAGAAGCCAGGTGCTCATATCCCCAGAAACCAGTGTGCAGGCACGCCTGTGGTAGTGTAGCACATACATAGCCGGGAATTCTGTCATCTATACCATTGACTCTGTCTCCATTTTTTATCGTATTTTTAAAATAGGAATATGATGGCCATGAAATTTTAAAATTACGAGAACTTAAATGGTGTCATGTGTTCTGAAATTTTTCTTTTAAATCAGATCAGGACGTACACTGAAAATTGATAATTTTGAAGCATATTTCATGGACCGATTAAGCAGCAGACAAGTATGTGATTCTGTTTCTTTACTGTGTGTAATTTATCTTGAGGTACCTGTTAAGCAGTAGCAGTGTACACAGTATTCTGATAGATAGATGCCTGTGAGTGACTTAGAACCATCTTGACAAGATGAAACCTCGAGGCAAAACTTAAGGAAAGAATACAGAAATGCAGTTAAGTGCCAAAACTCTGGAACCAGAAAGGGTGATCTGAATAAGTCTTCATTTGCTCCCTCCCCTGTTTCCTGAGTGTCCCCGTGTGCGGAAGTCCAGGGCTGCATGCCCCAGTGGGAGGCAGGCCCTGGCATGGTTGAGGAGCCTTGGGCTCCTGTGACAGCCCTCCTGCTGAGTCAGCACAGAGCCAGGAGTTGGGGAAGCCTGCCTGTTTTCCATGCATTCTGGTTGTTGGGGAAAGCACCCTGACCATGACAGTTTGTTTCCTGGGGTATCGTTGTAGGCCCATGGCTTGCTTGCATCTGAGTCCTCTTCTGGTTGTCCCCAGACAGTCTCTCCTAAGCTCTGAAACTCCTGGCCATGACATCTGCTTTTTAGCACATGTGCCCAGCGTTCCCTTTAGTCCTCTTTGAGGCCTTTTCCTTGCAGTGCCTTGCATCCCTCCAGATACACTCCTTGCTTTAACTGGAAAAGGATGCTACTCTTCCCAGTCAGGCTCAAACTTGGCTTTCAGGAAAATTCTCCCATTGCATGAGTGTTTGATGCAGAAATGTAAGCCTTGGGAGCAGTGCCTGTGGGGGCTTTTGCCTGTTCTCCTTTGCCTGGGGCTGTGCTCTGCTGACAGGGGTGCCACAATAGGCCACGAGCAGAGTCCCTGGGGCGTCCTGGAGTGGTCAGGACTTGAAGAGATTTGAGCATGGGCACACAAATCAAATTGGGGAAGGCTGTGTGAAAGGCATGGAAGTAAACAAAAGTGGCCCCTCTCTTTTTAAAGTTTTTTTTTTTTATTAATTTCCTAGACAGTATAGGCAGTGACTATGGCTGTATTTAAAATACTGCCTTTAGGGTGTTTTCTGGTTCTAAATTTAGGAAGCAAGGCTATTTTTGAGCTCTGTCTCCAAAAGTTGAATTTCTTTTAAAACTTACCCTTAAGAAAGATTTGGATATTATCCCGTGTGACATTTTCCCCCGTGTTTCATTTCCATTAATCAAAAGACTGTTTAGTTGAACCATTGCTAAGAATAGTAAAATCTAATGGGGAAAATAATTCTACATGATTAAATCTGACTTTACTTTCCCATTTCTAGGTGTCCTGTCTGCTGTTGTTTGAAAATGTCTTAATTTGCCTTTCTAATATGCCTGTACTATGCTGTATACAGTAGGTGTATCTTCCAGTTGCACCTAATTCAGCCTTTCGAATTTGAATAATCTGTAATAAGGAGAGAAAACTAGCTGTGTAGTGGAGTTGTACAATTCTGTTGTAAAGCAAATCTTTTTATAATTCAGAAGCTGCTTCTCCTCCCCCTAGTTTGGATTTTTCTTATTAAAACTGCACCACCTAAACATGTTTTAACTTTATGGTTAAAATAACCAGTGAAATAGAAAAATAAGTCACTATTCTCTATGATAACCTCTAGAGAAGGCTTGTACAACATTTAAATAAGGAGATTTGGGTATTTGATTACAAACTGAATGAGGACATTCAGGAGCTATAGAAATTTATCAGGTAATTAGGGTTTGCTTAGACAATTATGGACTCTACGAGTTTGACCCATTTGCTTTGGATTAAAATATTTTGAGTATTTGTCACCTGATTAAAAGTAGAACCTTCTAACCGTGAGTCACAGTTGAAGGAAATGTCAGAGCTTTTTATACTGGGAGGCGGTCAGTGTGATGCTGAGGAGGGAGCTCTGGCTCCTGCTCAGAGTGGACTCTTGAGTACTAGCTCCCAGCTCATCAACGCTGTGACTTGGACTGGTTGACATCACATTTGAGTTTTGCAGGGTGGGGTGTATGTGTGTGTGAGAGAGAGACACACACAGAGAGGGAGATCTCTAAAAGGGACTTTTTACCCTGCAATATTCCATCTCTCCTCTCCTCCTCTCCTCTCCTCTCCCCTCCCCTCCCGTCCCCTCCCCTCTCCTCTCCTCTCCTCTCCATCCTTTCCGTCTTTCTTTTCTTTTCCTCCCTCCCTTCTTTCCTTCTTTCTTTTCTTTTCTCTTTTCTTTTCTTTCTTTTCTCTACTGTACTCTACTCTTCTTCTTTCCAATGGGATCTTGCTTGCCCAAGCTGGTCTTGAACTCCTAGCCTCCAGCGTTCCTCCTGCCTCAGCCTCCTGAATAGCTGGGATTACAGGTGTGGGATGGAGTCACTGTGCCTGGCTCTGTTTCTGCTTACTTTGATTAGCTTGGTACATTGGGCTACTAGGGTGCCTGGCATATAGCAGGTTGAGGCAGCTGTTATTATTGTTTAATTGTATGGGAAAACATGAGCCATCAGCTACCTCTTGGGCCAGTGAGGACTGAGATGATGTAGCCTGACCCAGAATCGGGAGGCTTCTTACTGAGTACATGGGAAGCTTCTGCCCCTACCTATTTGGCTTCCAGTACCAGCTCTAGTGCAGTTTGGGAACTAGTTTGTAAGAAAATGAATTAAGAGCTAAGATTCGAGAATCTTACAAAATGGGTAATCGTTTCACTCATTTTACTGCGTCTGTGTTTGCAGTTCAACTGTTCTTTATTGGAAAATTGAACTCTTAATTAAATGGAACTGTGTTTCTAGTTACTGCTTCAGAACAAGGGCTTGATTTAGATTAGGACTTAGAGAAAAGGGAAAAGTGAATGCAGAGAAATTATAAACATAGTATTTTATTGAAAACAGAGTTGGAGAGAAAATGGCCTTGGGATCACTGTCCAGTTTGGTCAGGTTGGTTGAAAGGAATACCAGTGAAACTCAATTTCCTCCCGGGCTCAGCTACACAGATCTTGAAAGGAACAGATTCAGCTCTGTGCTGTACTGTAAGACTTTTCTCTTCCTGCAGATTCATAATAGGAAATTCTTTAAATGGAGGTTACTGTTTTACTGTTCTCCTAGATTCGGTGTGATTATTTTTTTTTTATAAGTAAAAGTTACCCCGTGGTGGACAAAGAATTTTTCCCCTAATTTGTGGATATCTTTACTTAAATCTGATTTACATATTCAGTAAGTCACCTTTATTGAAAATAACAGAAAGACATAAAATATTGATAGATTTTCTGTGTCATTGTGGTTGTTCCTCTACTACCGTGGGAATCGGTTTTTGTTTGAAGAGCACACCTGCCCATAGTTGAACTTCTGTTGAAAAGTCTCTGAGGGAATCGTTTGAATGATGGCGAGAGAATCAAGTGTTTTGCTTTCACTGATGGCTTTCTCAGTCACTGAAACTTAGGGGAGAATGGATTCTTTCCCAGCAGGAAGAGGGTGGATTGAGATGTTTCCTTTTTCTGGGATGCCTTTGTTCTCAGGATGCCCTCCAAGCCAGCGCTGTCCAGTGGTCCTTTTTGGGAGGGTGGCTCTATGTTGTATCTGTATGACATGGTTCTGGAACCACGAGCCATGTGTGGCTGTTGAGTACTTGAACTGTGATTAGTGTGACTTAGGAACTGCATTTTAAATGTTATTTGATTTAAGTAAATGAAGATAGCCACATATGGTTAGTCGCTACGGTATTGGAGCGCACAACTGTAAGTACATTTACTTATCCTGTTTGTCTAGAGTTTTCTTTAAGATATGTATCACCTAGATATTTATGACAGAGTTCCTTTAAAACGATCATTTTTTAAAGATGCAAGACTCCAAAAAAAACAAATGATGAAAGACCCCTTCAAAAATATTCACGGCTTAGGTCACACTGTTCAGGATTATTCACTAATTTAGAAAATATTTGTTATGCTGTGGTATAGGCCCTGGCGATCCAGTGGGGACATGACAGGCCCTGTCTCTGCCCTCATGGGTGGTGATGGATACTGGACAGGTAACCGCAGTCAGGTGTGACCTTGGAGGGGACATACTGTGCACTGACTGGGGCACCAGACAGAGTCTGAGCCTGTTTTGAAGGGTATTTGAAGTCCCCGGGGGCTGTGACGTTAGCACTGACACCTGAGGGTGAATAGGAGACGGCAGATAGTACTGTTCCAGGCGGGAGGGAACAGCACACATAGCAGGCATGGAGGACTGACTCTTGTGACAGTTTTTGGGTTGTATTCACTGGGCTACCAGAATTTAGGAGGTCTCATGGTTTTGCTTCTGAGAGGGTGGAGACTAAAGGTGTGGTTCTGCCCTGCAGGGTTTGGTTGGGCCTGGGATCCAGTCTTGACTCCTACCACTTCATTCTTTTATTCAGCAAATATTTAAGCACATTTTATGTGTATCACCTGTAGTGATAACAGTGGTGGCAGAAGCTGCTTCTGTCCTCAGGGAACTCTGAGTTGTGTGGTGTGGGTGAGCAGTTCCGTGGTGCCCCCCATTGCCTACAGCATTTCACACTGAGCTCGATGTCTGACTGGAAGGAAGTGGATGCCTCAGGCTGGGTGGTCAGGGAGGCTTGTTGGAGGAAGGACACCGGAGCTCATTGAGGGTGAGTAGAGCTTCAGCTTCGGCATCTGAAGGTGAGGTAACGTCACCAAGGGCCTTGAATGTCAGACCAATGAGTCCAGTTTATTTTTTTTTAGGGCTTATAAAACACAATTAAGTTTTTAAAAAACCCATGTCTGGAGTAATTGGGGGAACTCTTGTGATTTATTTTCCAGAAGTTTAGATTAGCTTTTTCCAAGGTGTATTTTTTCATCCAAGCTCAGGTCTGTAGGGAGAGTAGATAATGCTTTCCCCTCCTGAGCCCCATTTTTGGGAGGAAAAGGGCCCTGTGGAAAGCAGCTTAAGAACTGGAGCTGGTGTTCTTATTTAAGATGTTAGGAAATTTTTGTACAATTTTCTTTTAAAAGTTTTTTTTAAGTTCTTTTCAGTAGATAATATATTCATATGGTTCACAATTCCAAAAAAGCAGAGTAATTGGTGAAAACCCTTCCTCCTCTCTGTTTCTGGTGTCACTGGTCATAGGCAACCAGTGTTAGCTGTTTCTTACGTATTCTAGAGATGTACTGTGCGTAGCCAGGCAAATATGGTCTCTTCTTACTCTTTTTGCCCTAAGTAGCCCATTGTATGTTATTCTACTATCAGTGCCTTTCAGACTGATAACGCATCTCAGAGCTGTTGGAAATGTTAGTATTAGAAATGCAGGCTTTGTTCTATTTTTTAAAATTTATTTTTATTTATTTTGAGACAGGGTCTCACTCTGTCCACCAGGCTGATATGCAGTTATGTGATCACAGCTCACTGCAGTGTCCACATTCTGGACTCAAGCAATCCCACCTCAGCCTCCCAAGTAGCTAGGATGACAGGTGCATGCCACTATGCCTGGCTAATTTTTTTTTTTTTTTTTTACTAGAGATATGGGGTCTTCCTATGTTGCCTAGGCTGGTCTTGAGCTCCTGGGCTCAAGCAGTCCTCCACGTCAGCCTCCCAAAGTTTAAGGATTACAGATGTGAGCCACTGTGCTTGGCCCAGGCTTTCTTTTAATTAAGTCTTCTTTTTAAATGGTAAAATGTTTTGGTGCTGCACTTAGATAACACAAAACAATTTTAATGTTTTCACTATATTATATAAATAGGAATAATTGAAGTTTTCTTGTTTTTTGTTTGAGACAGAGTCTTGCTCTGTCTGTCACTTAGGCTGGAGTGCAGTGATGAGATTATATATAGTTCACTGTAGCCTCAAACTCCTAGGCTCAAGCCATCCTCCCACTTCAGCCTCCATAGTAGCTTGGACTACAGGCACGCACCACCAAGCCCAGATAATTTTTTATTTTTATTTTTGTAGAGACAGGGTCTTGCTATATTGCCTGGGCTTAAAGTTTTTTTTTTTTAAATCCATGTCATCTCAAAGAATATTAGAAGTTTTGTTATTGTCATCAAAATGCATGTCATGCTGCCAGCTCACACAGAAGTTGTGTTTATTGTCTCTCAATTCCTGGAATCGATTCTTAAAACTTCTGGTTTTTATTACCTACCTTACTTAGTATTTGAAATAGAAATATCTGTGGGTTAGCAACCTACTTCAACACCAAGCAGATACAGTTTCTTGGTTGGTAGGACTTCTAAGAACATTCTCATTAACTCCAGGCCTTTTCATTAATTTAGTTAATTAATGTAGAGATTGTAAAACACTGAGTATGACTCAGAAATCCTTTAGAAAAGAAAGGGTAAAATCAGTGAAGCTCCATCAGAAGAGTAGCTGAGTTCCCTGGCATTGCAGATCCAGTTGAGGGAGAGTGATGGGTACTTAGGAGCGAAGACAAGATTGAGAATCAATAAACAAAGGATTGAGAGCAAAAATGATAATTAGATCCCTTTTAGGGGTAGAAAGAGATATGCTAATGGTGTATATAGGAAATTTCTAGAAGGAAATTTCTAGAAATTGTTTTTCGGGGTTGAGCTAGGGATGTTTTGGGGGCTGTTTTTCATTTTCTTCTGAGTTTTTTTTTTTTAAAGCAAAAAACCATAAATGTATTACTTTCATACTGAAAAAAGAAAAACTAGTTAAAAACAAATTCAAAACAAAACATATTTTGGGGGTATATATGTTTTTGTATTGTTTTATTTTTATATTTGTGGTTAGGATAATCTGTTAAATGGTGACAAGCAAAGTTTTGGTTAATTCGTGTTGCAAAACCTTTAGACCTGTAATGAGAATTATTTGAACAAAGTACAAATTACCCCTAAGAGGTGCCATCCAGAGATAGGAAAATGTGACTGTTTTAGTGTGGCATCTGATCATCACGTCCTTTGTCACAAGCTCCATTTTTAGCATCATTTTTATATTAGAGGTTTCTTCATTGATTTGCTAGAAGCCACAAGACCTGACAGCCAACTAATTTTTGAGTATTTTGAAATAATGTCAGATTTCCCTATGTGAACATTGGGTACAAAATGTTACATGTCGATTGTCACATCCCTTTAGAAAAAAATACTTACTTTTGAAAAGTTCTTCTTTAAAGTGCCCTTCTTTTCTTGCCTTTTAAGCTTATTTGTACACCAAATATACTTTAATAGTAAACCCATTTCAGATTTTATCCTCAAATCATAAACACTCTAACTGGAAACTGGAGCACCGGGAACCATTCCAGGTGTTATCACCTGGTGCTGAAGTTAATCACCTGGACCAGTACACCTCCAGTGGGGGTGCCTTTAAAAAATCAGTTTCTTGGCCCGGTGCGGTGGCTCATGCCTGTAATCCCTGCACTTTGGGAGGCTGAGGTGGGTGGATCATGAGGTCAGGATATTGAGACCATCCTGGCCAACGTGGTGAAACCCCGTCTCTACTAAAATATAAAAATTAGCTGGGCATGGTGGCATGCACCTGTAGTCCCAGCCACTTAGGAGGCTGAGGCAGGAGAATTGCTTGAACCCAGGAGGTGGAGGTTGCAGTGAGCTGAGGTTGCGCCACTGCACTTCAGCCTGAGGAGCAGATCAAGACTCCCATCTCAAAAAAAAAAAAAAGTAGTTTCTTTAATTACTTAAACTAGTAGTTCATTCACATGGCTCAGAAAACTCAGAGGACAAAACTTGTAGAGAGAGCCACCTTCCACCTAGTTCCTGCCAGGTAACCACTGGAAGTAGTGCTGTCTTCCAGGGTTAATCTGCATTCAGGCAGACACTGTTGTCTCATAGTTCTCTCTTCCCCTTTCCTGCCTTTTTCTTCTTAACTGAGGTAGCATAGTGTACACATGGCTGCATACCTTTATTGTCTTCTTATAGTTGCCTACCATTCCTTTATGTGAGCTGTGCCATAATTGCTTTAATCCTGTCCCCACTGATCGACATTTAGGTAATTTCCAGTCTTGTCTTCTCACAAACAGAGCTTTAATGAATAGCCTTGTAAAGTTATGCAGGCAAGCAAATCTATGGAACAGATTCATAGAAATGGAATTAGTGGTTAAAAGGCATATGCATTTATAGTTTTGATCATAGCAGATTTTCCTTCAAGAGCCTGTGTGTTGGTAGAGTCTTAAAATGTGAAAAGCAGGCCGGGCGCAGTGGCTCATGCCTGTAATCCCAGCACCTTGGGAGGCTGAGGCAGACGGATCACGAGGTTAGGAGATCGAGACCATCCTGGCTAACACGGTGAAACCCTGTCTCTACTGAAAATACAAAAAAAATTAGCTGGGCATGGTGGCGTGTGCCTGTAGTCCCAGCTACTTGGGAGGCTGAAGCAGGAGGATGGCCTGAACCCGGTAGGTGGAGGTTGCAGTGAGCCGAGATCTTGCCACTGCACTCCAGCCTGGGCGACAAAGCAAGAGTCCATCTGAGGAAAAAAAAAAAAAAAAAATGTGAAAAGCAGCACATATATATTCTCAGTATATATATTGTTAGATATGTTGCAGATATTCTTTTTTTGAGATGGAGTCTTGCTCTGTTGCCTAGGCTGGAGTGCATTGGCACCATCTTGGCTCACTGCAGCCTCCGCCTGTTGGGTTCAAGTGATTCTGGTGCCTCAGCCTCCTGGGATTACAGGCATGTGCTACCATGCCCCGCTAATTTTTGCATTTTTAGTAGAGGAGGGGTTTTGCCATGTTGGCCAGGCTGGTCTCGAACGCCTGACCTCAGGTGACCTGCCTGCCTTGGCCTCCCACAGTGCTGGGATTACAGATTTGAACCACTGTGCCCAGCCACAGATACTCTTTATCAGCATAATCTGTGATGAGTAACACTAAGGTTGTTCTTCAGCTTGTGATTCTCCATCATGTTGTGCTTCTTAGTTGTTTCTGAATTCTCTCATTTGATGGTGTACCTTATTATTATTATTTTGAGTCAGGGTCTCACTGTCACCCAAGCTGGAGTGCAGTGAGGTGATCTCGGCTCACTGCAGCCTCCATCTCCCAGGCTCAAGCAATTCTCTCATCTCAGCCTCGTGAGCAGCTAGGACTACAGGCACGTACCACCATGCCTGGCTAATTTTTGTACTTTTTTTTTTAATAGAGGCCAGGTTTTGCTATGTTGTCCAGACTGGTCTTGAACTCCTGGACATAAGCAGTTCACCCGCGTCGGCTTCCCACAGTGTCGGGATTACAGACATGAGCCACTATATCTGGTCCTGGCGTACTTTTTGGACTTAAGACATTCATTTTCTGTTTGTGGCTCTCAAATAGCCCGCACGCCTCCACGCGTTCGTTGTACATGGAATTGGCACTTCCAAGTCTGCTTTCACGTCTGGAATATGCTCTCTCCCTCTTTCTTGACTTCTTGTTGCCGCCTGCCAGCTACATCTCACAGCATTTGGGGCAGAGGACCTGGTCTCTGGATGTCCGTTTGCTTAATCTTATGGTATGGCTGGGGAGTGTGAGGTGGTTGGGAATCTGCGGTCTGGGGCTGCTTCTGCAAAGGCTAGATCCTAGCTCGGCCCCGACATTCTTCCTCCTCCAGGACTATTCTTGGCTGGAGAATCCTCCCCTTGTGAGCAGGGTGGACAGGCGGCTGGCTATAGCACCTCTCCGGGGTCTGGTGCCCCTCTCAGCTCTGGTAGTGGTCAGCAGTCAATCCCTTTTTGCTCTCCTGTCCCAGATAATTGGGCTAATGTGCAGGGGCTGCTAGGTCATTACTGTGTTCTGGTGGGAGCTGGCTGCTATGACAGCCACCTTCCGTTCCACCCTTGTACCCACCCTTCAGGGCTGAGAGAGGCAGCACGCAAACCGTGTTGAGGAAACTAACATTGTCTTGGCTGTCTGGGGATGGCACTTCCCTGTGACTTATAAGTGCACCAAATAAAAATAGACTGGCTGCATTTCCAGGACAGTTTAGGGTCCCAGGTGACAAAGAACTTTGAATAAGGACTGTCTTGGGTTTTTTTTTTTTTTTTTTGAGACAGAATCTTGCTCTGTCACCCAGGCTGGAGTGCAGTGGCGTGAGCTCGGCTCACGGTAGCCTCTGCCTCCCTAGTTTAGCAATTCTCCAGTGTCACCCTCCCAGGTAACTAGGATTACAGGCACCCACCACCACGCCTGGCTAATTTTTGTATTTTTGGTAGAGATGAGGTTTCACCATGTTGGCCAGGCTGGTCTTGATCTCCTGACCTCAGGTGATCTGCCCACCTGGGCTTCCTAAAATACTGGAATTACAGGCATGAGCTACTGTGCCTGGCCCTGTCTTGCTTGGGTTCTTTAAATGGAAGGTAAATAGCAATCATTCAGCAAAGCAGGATGTTTTTGATACCTAATACCCCATGAAGTGCATTTGAGAATGAATAAAAAAGCTAAAATTTTATAATCAATTACACAAAGTAGATTTTACCTTTTCCAGGTAGCATTCTTGAAAATTGTATTAAGTGCTTTTGATAAATCAGATATTTCCCTTCTGATGTACATCACAGTTTCTAAGGTTCTGTAATTTTTATTTCAGTTAGTTTAACCTAATGCTGTAGCTTGATTTCTTTCCCCTACCTTCAAATTTTGAAGTTCATGATGTTTCCATATTAAATGTACTTACTAGGCAGGTTTCCATCTAAAAGAGTCCCCCTGGATGGACCCTTCTTTGACATGAAGAATATCCTGTAATTTAACTTTCAAATAAGAGGCAAACACTGAACAGAGCTTCAGAGGGAAAGGACACTAAGAAAAGACAATTCCAAAGAGGCAGGGACAGAAGACAGCAAGGCAGGCAGGCATGCAAAGCTGGCTGCTCTGCCGTGGAGAGCTTCAAGGGAAAAACTTCAAGATGGCAGGAGCCCCTCAATAGCTACGAATTCGTTACAGTGGGAAGGGCCTCACTTTGGTAGATATGTGGATCTGATACAGTAGGAAGAACCTCACTAGAATGTCCTATATGATGAATGGACTCCTTGGGCAAGATCATTGTTAATGTCCACTTAAATATTGTTCATCATACAAAACACAGCGTATGACAGGAAAACAAGAAAACCCGAATTCTAGGCTCTAGTATAAATGTTAAGTGCTGTCTTGAGGGCTTTAAGACAATTCAGTTTATTAAACCTAAATTTAATAACCCAAGATTGTGTCACTGCACTCCAGCCTGGGCGACAGAGCAGGACTGCCTACCGTAGTGAGGCCCTTCCCACTGTATGGAACTCGTACCTACCCTGGGGTTCCTGCCATCTTGGAGTTTTTCCCTTGAAGCTCCCCACACCAGAGCAACCAGCTCTGCCTGCCTGCCTTGCTGTCTTCTGTCTCTGTCTCTTTGGAATTGTCTTTTCTTAGTGTCCTTTCCCTCTAAAGTTCTGCTCAGAATTTGCCTCTTATTTGAAGCCTTTCCTACTTTTGTTCACTACCTTATTCCACTTGTCTGTAAACTATGACGTACGTGTTAATCCATTTAAGTTTGTGACTTGGTGTCCATGGGCTGTCTTCCTGAATTAGAGTACAGTCCTCTGGGGAGACCGACTTCTATTCTAGTCTCAAACCAGCCAATCTTGCACTGAGTGAGGGCCGCTGAGCAGTGACTTGCTTCCTTCTGGAGGGGAGGGGAGGGTGGGGGCTGCCAGCCAAGCTCCCTGGCTCTTCAGCAGAGCACTGATTCTGAGGAGGGGCAAGACTTAGTCAAGATAAGATCACTGTTGAGAGTGAAGTACAACCTCATTATTCTGTTCTAATTAGGGGTTGGTGTGTCTGCATAAAAGAAGCCTGAATTACAGAAGATTTTAGAAGGAGGTTGCTTTAATTATTTCCTAATAGTCATTGTAAAAAAAGAAAAAAAGTTAGATGTCTTTTGGGAACTTGTTTAAATGCCTAGAGAAAAATTACTTACGATGGCATAAATATTAAGAAAATAGCTTTTCTCTTTCCTTTTTTTTTTTCTTTTTTGGTATGGAGAGTTATTCCGTTATATATTTTTTTGTATAATCCCGAAGAACTTTCAAAGCAAAGTAACCTTTAATTCTACTAGAATTGCCAGAGATCACCAGGGTTGAGTTTATTAGCAAGTCACTACCATTGATAAGTAGTGACTGTTGAGCGCCTGCTCTGTACCAGCCCTGTGGGGCCAGGTTCTTACACGCTTTGGCTGGTTCAGCCCTCGTAGGTGCCTTGGGAGATGGGCTTGGGACAGTGATAATAATGACTAATATTTTTTGAGTCATTACTGCATGCCAGGCTCAGTGCTAAATGGTGTATGGTTTAATTCTTTGATCAACGATCCTGTGAAGCAGGTGCTACTGTCCTTCCATTTTATTTTATTTTATTTTATTTTATTTTATTTTATTTTATTTTATTTTATTTTATTTTATTTTATTTATTTGAGACAGAGTTTTGCCCTTATTGCCCAGGCTGGAGTGCAATGGCGCAATCTTGGCTCACTGCAACCTCCACCTCCCGGTGATTCTCCTGCCTCAGCTTCCTGAGTAGCTGGGATTATAGGCACCTGCCACCATGCCCAGCTAATTTTTTGTATTTTTTAGTATTTTTAGTAGAGACGGGGTTTCACCACGTTGGCTAGGCTGGTTTCGAACTCCTGACCATAGGTGTTGCACCCGTCTTGGCCTCCCAAAGTGCTGGGATTATAGGCGTGAGCCACTGCACCCAACTGTCCTTCCATTTTAGAGCTAAGGAGCAGTATACAGGGAGGCAGTAGCCGTGATGACAGCTGTGATCTGAACCAGGGCTTGGTTGAGTACTCTTCTCACTACACCAGACTGCACTTCCTGTGTCCGTAGTGTCTAATTAGTAAGAGATCAGTAAACACACCGAGAGCCTAGTGTGGCCTCCAGGTCATTTAACAATAATAATAACTCTGTGAATCCTTCCACCACTCTCTAGATTCCTCATCTTTAGATGTGAACTTTTCCAGGATGCTTTGCCCTTGCTGGATCAAGTTTTTTGTATGTAGATTTTTTCCTTCAAATTTTAATTAACAAATAAAAATTGCATGTATTTATAATATACAACATGATCTTTTGAAATATCTGTACACTGGGCTGGGCGCGGTGGCTCAAGCCTGTAATCCCAGCACTTTGGGAGGCCGAGACGGGCGGATCACGAGGTCAGGAGATCGAGACCATCCTGGCTAACTCGGTGAAACCCCGTCTCTACCAAAAAATACAAAAAACTAGCCAGGCGAGGTGGCGGGCGCCTGTAGTCCCAGCTACTCCGGAGGCTGAGGCAGGAGAATGGCGTAAACCCGGGAGGCGGAGCTTACAGTGAGCTGAGATCCGGCCACTGCACTCCAGCCTGGGCGACAAAGCAAGACTCCGTCACAAAAAAAAAAAAAAAAAAAAAAAAAAAAGAAATATCTGTACATTGTGGATTGGCTAAATTGAGCTAGGTAACATATGCATTACCTCTTCCTGTGTCTAGTGTTAATTTAGAAATTAAAAAATTTTTTTGGAGCCACAGTGGCACATGCCAGCAGTCTTGGCTACTTGGGAGGCTGAGGCAGGAGGATTGTCTGAGTCCAGGAGTTTAGGAGTTTGAAGCTGCATTGAACCGTGATCACACTTGTGAATGACCACTGCACTCCAGTCTGGGCAGCACAGACCCCATCTCTTAAGAAAAAATTCCTTTTGGAAGTTTTTCGAGGGTAGGTAAATAGGTGAATAAAAATGTTTAACTTTTGAAAGATTTAATAGAAGCATTTGAGTAGTCAGGGTTGTAGTACAAGTCTGAGGATGTAGGGAAAAATCAGGTTTCTCCTATACTCATTTATTTCTGTATTCAGTGTCAACAGTCAATACAGAACACTTCTGGGACCAGATTTGTGGAGGTTCCCCCAGCCACACACATACACTGAGTAAGCACTTGGTACTGCAGCAGGCACCAGCTGACATGTAGATGGTGTCAGATCCCCCGATTGAGGGCTCAGTCCCCAAGACTGCTCCCGCCCCCTGCCGTTTACAAGCCCCAAGTTGTTTTACCTGTGCTTCTGACTGGCTATAAATAGGTTCCCACAAGCCCCTCCTTGGGTTCAATTAATTTGCTAGAGCAGTTGACAGAGCTCAAGGAAACATGTTTGCGGGTTTTGTTTTTTTATTGTAAAAGATATTAAGAAGGATACCACTAAATATCAGGTGATAGGGCAAGGCATGTGAGAGGGCCATGTAGCTTTTTTGCCCCCTCCAGGTATGCCACTCTTCAGGAACCTCCCTGTGTTCAGCTATCTGGAAGCTCTCTGAACCCTCTACTTTTGGGTTTTTATGGAGACTTCATTACATAGGCATGATTGATAAACCAATGGCCGTTGGTTATCAGCTTAATTTAACATTTCTCCCTTCCTGGGAAATTAAGGATGGGCTGAAAGTCCCAGTCCTCTAATCAGTCATGCCTTGGTCTTCCTGGTGACCAGCTCCCATCCGAAGCTATTTAGGGGCTGCCAGCCATCAGTCAATTCGTGAGCATACAGAAAGACATTACTGGCTGGGTGTCGTGGCTCACACCTGTAACCCTAGCACTTTGTGAGGCTGAGGCGGGTGGATCACCTGAGATTGGGAGTTCTAGACCAGTGTGACCAACATGGTGAAACCCTGTCTCTACTAAAAATACAAAAAATTAGCCGGGCGTGATGGTATGCGCCTGTAATCCTAGCTACTTGGGAGGCTGAGGCAGGAGAATCGTTTGAATCCGGGAAGTAGAGGCTACAGTGAGCCAAGATCTTGCCACTGCACTCCAGCCTAGGCGACAGAGCCAAAAAAAAAAAAAAAAAAAAAAACCGAAACCAAAAAAAAAAAAACCTGCTTTGCAGAGTCCCCAGGATTTTAGGAGTTGTATGCCAGAGACAGGGTGGAAGACCAAATACGTATTCACGGTATTACAAAAGTAATGCAAAAGACAATCTAAAGAAACCATGAAAAAAAAAATTTAAAGAAAGAAGACCTTTTTCACAGGAAATAGGGATGTGAGAGAGAAATTAGGAGTGGGTGAGGAAGATAAAATATGTGTGGGAGGGAAAGCAGAGAAATATGAACACATCACAAAACAGCATCTGAACTCTTACTTGCTTATTTCTCACACTACTGTTGCTCATTCTACATTATGCCATTTACTCTGTGTATCAGTTCTAGGGTTGGGGTTCATTGATGCTGAGTTTGTAGTCAAAGACTGAAATATACTTGAGTGGTTCCCTAAAAGGTAAAGAGGGCAATAGGAAAAAGTCTTTAAGAGAAAGATGAGTTAGTGTAATATTTCTAGAGACTTCTTTATTGTTTCTGTTTTCAGAAAGTAGTAGTAAACGTTAAGATTACTTAAGATTACTGCTTTATATCTTTGACTTGACAGGCAGTTTGTTGATACTGTATATCCTCTATAATTTGTGCACTCAGACGTGGGTTTATTGAGTGCCTAGTACATACGAAACATTTTATGCTAGGCACTGAGTAGATAAGCAAGACAGGATCCCTGCTTTCAGGGAGCTTACAGCCTCACGTGTTATAACGTGAAGTTGTTAGCATAATTTTAATGCATTATGTCTGTAGGAGCATAAAATAGTTCTTATTTCCAGGAGAAGCTGTGATAAACCAGTCCTGTCCGTACAAATAATTTGGGACTCCAAGTGGAATTCGAAGAAAAAATTAAGGTATTAGGAAAGAAGAGACTGTAGAAAACCTGAAGAAAGGTGTGTTTTGTGGATACTTTGGCTGATGCCTTTGACATTTTTTTCAGATGAGACTGTTTTCAAATGTTATTGGCTGCACAGATTGATTTAGCCACCCACCTGGGGTTTGATTCTAATAGTTCATTCCTTACTTAAGGTGAAATGCTGATTTCTGTTCATGATTATTAAGAATGGATCCTGGAACAGATGTGGGTCCCATTTGTCTTTCAGTGTTTAGGAGTGATCCCCATCTAACAGTCTCTGTGTGCAGACTGCCGACTTGGGTTTCCAAGTATAGAAGTGAATGTCTCTCTACCTTGCTTGGTAAACAGCTTGTCTTTCCTGAGGCTGCCTGAGTTTGGCTGTAACTTTCTCCTTCCTAAGTCCCTGTTATTTTCCTCATTCCTCACTGGGTCTTCCCAGCCTTGTATGAGTGTGATAGAAATGGGAAGTGTGTAACCTCTCTTTACTCTCATTTCAGCTTAATGAAAGGGGTAGCCTCCTGGTTGGCAGCCAGGAAGCTCCAAAAGAGAAAATTCCTGTCCCTAGCTATGAAAGTATGACAGGCAGTGTTTGCTATTTGACATTGGCTGGGGAAGTCTCCCTTGAGGTGCAAACGCCCTGGGTGCAGGGTGCCCACAGTCTCCTTTGCTTTGCGTTCTCCCGGGCCCCTGGTGACGGTCAGAGAGAAGAGAGCTTACCTGGGACGGGATCGCTGTCAATCCTGAACCTTAGGAACTTCCGATGATACAGATTGCTCTTGCTCAAGCCATGTGTTGGGACACTTTGGTGTGTAGAAAGCAAAGCTGTGCTGTGTTGCAATATCCTGGCCTGCCTCCTTCACTCCCCTTTGTCAGTTTTTTTGAACTAGGGAATATGAAAATGTGGTGACAGTGGTGAACAGAAGGGTGATGATACGACTGTGTGCCCCTATCTTGTCTTTTAAAAAGCCACACCTATATATTTGGCTTTACACATATTCATATGGTGAATTACAGAAGAAAAATCAGTCAACTCTCCCTTCACCCAAATAGCTGGTATGTGTATTTGGACTGAAATAGGATGAAAAAGTAGTCAGGGTGGTCACAACATAGCAGACCAGTGAAAAACAAAAACACTACCCAGGACAGAAGCCCTGCTTACAATTTGGAAACTTGCCTGTGAATTTGAATTTGGTAAGAACTAGAATAAATCACAAATGAAAACTGATACTCTGAGAGTGGCAGGATGATAGGTGAATTTTTTAACTCTGGGGTGTTGGTACCCTTGTTTTACAGGTAGGGTATGAAGATGCAGAGATAAAGTAGTTTGCCCAAGGATGCAGGATTTGAATTCCTGTGCTCAGCTTCCAGGTGTTCTGTTCCCATTGGCCTACACTGAGGCCAACCCTGCTGGGTTTCACTGACTACTCTCTGAGTTTGTCTGCTCTTCTGTGGCCTGGCCTCCCTCTCCTAGGAAGAGTGCTTAGGGATGTTTGAAATAGCCAGTTAGGTCGCCTTTTGCAGATTTTTCCAAACTTAAACATAAAATATTTGGCACTTGTTTGCTTCTGGGTTACAGTGCTTGACATGGTCTCTTCATCCTTGCCCTGGACAGAAAGGAAGGAAAGCTGATCTCTCATGTAATGGCTCCACTTCCTGGTTTAGATGAAGTTTCATTTTCATGCTCATCAGTTAAGGAACACTGCATTTTTAAAAGTTATTTTGGACTGCAGTGGCTCATGCCTGTAATTCCAATGCTTTGGGAGACTGAGGTGGGAGTATTTCTTGAGGCCAGGAGTTTGAGACCAGCCTGGGCAACATAGCAAGACCCCGTCTCTACAAAAAAATAATTTTTTAAAATTAGCTGGCAAGCCTGGGAAACATGGTAAAACCCTGTCTCTATAAAACAGTACAAAAATTAGATGAGTGTGTTGGTGCGAGGCAGAAGCTGCAGTGAGCCTACAACTTGACTGCACTCCAGCCTGGGTGACAGAGCAAGACCCTGTCAAAATAATTATTTAATTAATTCATTAATTAAAAATAAAATTAAAAATGAGCTGTGTGTGGTGGGGTACACCTGTGGTCCCAGCTGTAGGGGGCTGAAGCGGGAGAATTGGTGGAGTCCAGGAGTTCGAGGATACAGTGAGCTGTGATCGCACCATTGCACTCCAGCCTAGGTGACAGAGTAAGACCCCATCTCTAAAACATAAAATAAAAAATAAAAATTGTTATTTTTGGAGAGTACGTATTTTATTTTTTCCTTTTATTTGTAGTTGACGTGTAACAGTTGTATGTATTAAGGGGGTACAGAATATTTTGTAACATGCATGCAATGCGCAATGAGCAAATCATAGTAATTAGGATATCTACTACCTCAAATATTTATCATTTGGGTTGGACGAAAGTATTTATTAGGGAGTACTGAGTAAAAGTGTGTGTGCAGGTGGACAAAGCCTGGAGGGCAACAAAGAAAACAGTAGTTATGTTAGGACTTTTTTTTTTTTTTGAGATGGAATCTCTCTCTGTCACCCAGGCTGGAGTGCAGTGGCGTGATCTCGGCTCACTGCAAGCTCCGCCTACCAGGTTCACGCCATTGTCCTGCCTCAGCCTCCCGAGTAGCTGGGACTACAGGCACCTGCCACCGCGCCTGGCTAGTTTTTTTTTTTTTTTTTTGGAATTTTTGGTAGAGACAGGGTTTCACCGTGTTAGCCAGGATGGTCTCTATCTCCTGACCTTGTGATCTGCCCGCCTCGGCCTCCCAAAGTGCTGGGATTACAGGCGTGAGCCACCGCGCCTGGCCTGAGAGGACTTTTTAATAAAATGTTATATTGTGCAGTCTTTGTATCTGGACACCTCAGTGAATCTCCAAATTTAGGATAGCATAACAGCATAAAAACTATGGATTGGGACCCTCAGAAGCATGTTGAGTCCTAGTTCACCAGGTACGGGCCCTGTGCACTCATGGAGCTGTCTGCTGTATCTGGGATCAGATTCCTGTTTCTTCACAATGACATATCCTGTAACCATGAGGAGGTATCCCAAATTGAAGGACCTTCTACAATAACAACTGGCCTCTATTCTTCAAAAATGTGAGTTATGGCTGGGTGCAGTGGCTCATGCCTGTAACAGCACTTTGGGAGGCCTAGGCAGGCAGATCTCCTGAGGTCAGGAGTTCGAGACCAGCCTGGCCAACATGGCGAAACCCCATCTTTACTAAAAATACGAACGTTAGGCGGGTGCAGTGCCGCACACTTGTATTCCCAGCTACTCCGGCTGAGGTTGGAGAATTGCTTGAACTCGGGAGGCAAAGGTTGCAGTGAGCCTAGATTGTGCCACTGCACTCCATCTAGCCTGGGTGACAGAGCAAGACTCTGTCTAAAAATAATAATAATAAATTAATTAATAATAAAATGTCAGTTACGAAAGACAAAGGCCAGGGAACGTTTGAACCTTTTTCGATTAAACAAGGCGACAAAGACATGACAATTAAATGCACCATGATCCTGAATTAGATCTCGGATCTTGTAATCTCATGGCTATAGGACATGTCATTTTGAAGAGACAGATGTGAAAAGAGCATTATTGGGACAACCAGCAACATTTGAGTAAGGGCAGTATATTCAGTATTGTATCAGTGTTACATTTCCTGAGTTGCACATGCATGCTGTGATTATGTAAGAGGATGTTCTTAGGAGATACGTACTGAAGTACTCAGGAGAATAGTGTCATTTTGTCTGTAGCTTACTCTCAGTCTCAGTTTTTCTACAAAAACTGTTGCATGCATGTACACACTCCTAAATCACACCTCATTCCTTATAGGCAGGTGGGAAGATACAAGTGTGTGTTAGACATGATTTTCTAGGCTGACAAGAGGGACTGTTCAGTTGGGCAGGGGCAGCCCAAAGTCTTCATAGTTGCTGTGTCTAATCTGAGTGAGAACTGAGGTGAGTTTTAGAACGAGAGAGAGATTCAAGAAGAAAGATTCCCAATGCATATGCCAGCTCTTAGTGTTGTGGCTGGAAAGTAGGAGGCATCTGGTGTTGTCCTGTAAAGGCAGGCCGAGAAGATAGCCTCACGTGCCATGAGAAGGTATTTGAACTTCTTCTATAGACATGATGGGTCTGTTAGGGTTAGGGTGAGGGTTAAACTCTGGCTAAAATGGCTTAAATGATAGTAAGTGTATTTTCTCACATAACATGAAGTTCGAAGGTGGGAAAGTACCATGGTTGCATCACTTAGCCGTTCAGAGATGATTTACCCACCCCAGGTGTTTGTGGTTTTGGCTACAGCCATTCTCAGCATGCAAGTGGTGTCTGCTCTCCTGGCTACAGGGTGATTGTCACCCGCCCATGACGAGATCTAGTGAAGAAGAGGAGAGAGATTTGTTTCTGAGCATCCCTTACTGTTAGGAAGGAACACCTTTTCCACAATGGTCCTGGTTCAGTGTACCTTCAGATTCCCTTAGCTGAGATTGTGTCACCTGCAAAGGGGAATGTGATCATGGTGGTGGGCTTATCTGGTCACTCCCCCTCCTGTGGCCAGGAAAGGTGTTGCCCTTCCTCAGAGGAACCTCCCAGGGAGCCACCTCAGATCATGTGGGCGTTGCCAGCAGCATGGGGCCAGGGGTATTGGGTAAGCAGACATTAGGGTCTGCCACCATGCAGAAAAAATGTTTTAATTTTTTCTTTTTTTTTTTTTTTGACATGGAGTTTCACTCTTGTTGCCTAGGCTGGAGTGCAATGGTGATATCTCAGTTCACTGCAACTTCCACCTCCCAGGTTCAAGCGACTCTCCTGCCTCAGCCTCCCGAGTAGCCGCAATTACAGGCGCCTGCCACCACGCCCAGCTCCTTTTTGTATTTTTAGAGGAGACAGGGCTTTGCCATGTTAGCCAAACTGGTCTCGAACTCCTGACCTCAGATGGTCTGCCTACCTCAGCCTCCCAAACTGTTGGGATGATAGGCATGAGCCACAGTGCCTGGCTGATGTATGATGTTTTTTGTTTGTTTTTTTGAGATGGAGTCTCACTCTGTTGCCCAGGCTGGAGTGCAGTGGCACGATCTTGGCTCACTGCAAGCTCTACCTCCCGGGTTCACACCCTTTTCCTGCCTCAGCCTCCCGAGTAGCTGGGACTACAGGCATCCGCCACCACGCCCAGCTAATTTTTTGTAGTTTTAGTAGAGACAGGGTTTCACCGTCTTAGCCAGGATGGTCTCAATCTCCTGACCTCATGATCTGCCCACCTTGGCCTCCCAAAGTGCTGGGATTACAGGCATGAGCCACTGTGCCTGGCCTGATATTTTAAAGTATTATACAGCAGCTTATTATACCTCCTGTTATGGATAGCAGTAATAATAATACACAGTACTTAGCATTTACCACCCACAGGCACTCTTTGTTCCCAGTCGTGTTTTACACTTATTTATTCATTTGGTCCTCACAACAGCCTTATGAGGTGTAGAGGCCATTGTTACCCCTAGTTTCCAGATGAGGAAACTGAGGCAAAGAAGGGCTGAGTAACCTACCAAGGTCACATCACTAATGAATGGGGAGCTGGAGTCCAGTGTGGGCAGCCCCAGTCTAGATTCTGTAACCACTAGGAAAAACTGCCTCTGGGTATTTTTTGTGCTTTTTTTTTTTTTTTTTTTTTTTTTGGATGCTACAGATAATACTAAGATGAACATATTTCTGCATACCTCTTCCTTTGCACATATATGAATAGCCTGGCCATCATGGGTTAGAGTACGTGGGAGATGAGAAGGTAGAGATGACATGTGTAGACCACACTTCAGAGAAAAGTTACTTTGAAAGGGAGCAGAAAAAAGGGGTTGTTTTAGTTCCCATTTGTTTCCTTATCAGGAAGGATGGATTATTTTGTTTAGTGTTTTATCTCCCCTTGGGATGATGACCTGCTTATGTCCTTTTATAGTCGGGACTCAGTGTGCTTCTCATCTTCCTGTGTGATTGACATTTACTCTTTTCATATACTACAAATACTTTTAGTCTCTTTATTTTCTTTTATTTTCAACTCTTTGTATTTTCTGTGTATGTCTTTATTATCATTTCCTGCAGCTTCAACACTTTAAGAAATCACTGATTTCATTTTGTGTTAAAGCTAGTTTATTTTTTGTATTTTAACTTTTAAATAATGTAATTGGCCGGGCACGGTGGCTCACGCCTGTAATCCCAGCACTTTGAGAGGCTGAGGCGGGTGGATCACGACGTCAGGAGATTGAGACTATCCTGGCTAACACTGTGAAACACCCTCTCTACTAAAAATACAAAAAGTAGCCGGAGAATGGCGTGAACTCGGGAGGCGGAGCTTGAGATCGCGCCACTGCACTCCAGCCTGGGCGACAGAGGGAGACTCCGTCTTTAAAAAAAAAAAAAAAAAAAGTAAGATTGAGTTTACTCTCCTTAAATTGCTTTTCATCCAAGTCAGTGCCCAATTACTTTTCTACACACATACATTGTTTTTTGTTGTTGTTTTTGTTGTTGTTTTGAGACGGAGTCTCTCTGTCGCCCAGGCTGGAGTGCAGTGCCGCGATCTCGGCTCGCTGCAAGCTCCGCCTCCCGGGTTCACGCCATTCTCCTGCCTCAGCCTCCCGAGTAGCTGGGATTACAGGTGCCCGCCACCTCGCCCAGCTGATTTTTTGTGTTTTTAGTAGAGACTAGGTTTTACCGTGTTAGCCAGGATGGTCTCGATCTTCTGACCTCGTGATCCGCCCACTTTGGCCTCCCAAAGTGCTGGGATTATAGGGTGAGCCACTGCGTCCAGCCACACATGCATTCTTAAAAGCATTTTAAAATTATAATTCAGTGAATTTGGGGTCTTCCCATTGTTTTCTTTTAATTTGTGTATCTGAGTTTGCCCTGACACCACACTATTATGATAAATCTATTAGGGCTGTTCTCATCTGTTTAACTTTTCTGTCTTCAGAATTGGAAGGATATATTTTTTTTATTTTCCCTAATAAACTTGTAAATCATTTTGATATTACTCTTTGTGTTTTTTTTTTTTTTTTTTTTTTTTTGAGACGGAGTGTTGCTATTGTTGCCCGGGTTGGAGTGCAACAGTGCGATCTTGGCTCACTGCAACGTCCGCCTCCCGGGGTCAAGCTATTCTCCTGCCTTAGCCTCCGGAGTAGCTGGGATTACAGGCATTCGCTACCACGCCTGGCTAATGACATGACTCTTAAGACATGCTAGTGTTCGCGCTGAATGCCCCATTAGGTTAAGATCATAGAAACATGGCAGTTGGAGAGCTGTTAAGGTTGCTTAGTTTCTCATTTCCATTTCTGTTTAATTTCTAGATTTTGGATCATTGTTTGACTTGGAAAATGATCTTCCTGATGAGCTGATACCCAATGGAGGAGAATTAGGCCTTTTAAACAGTGGGAACCTTGTTCCAGATGCTGCTTCCAAACATAAACAACTGTCGGAGCTTCTACGAGGAGGCAGCGGCTCTAGTATCAACCCAGGAATAGGAAATGTGAGCGCCAGCAGCCCCGTGCAGCAGGGCCTGGGTGGCCAGGCTCAAGGGCAGCCGAACAGTGCGAACATGGCCAGCCTTGGTGCCATGGGCAAGAGCCCTCTGAGCCAGGGAGATTCTTCAGCCCCCAGCCTGCCCAAACAGGCAGCCAGCACCTCTGGGCCCACCCCCCCTGCCTCCCAAGCACTGAATCCGCAAGCACAAAAGCAAGTGGGGCTGGCGACTAGCAGCCCTGCCACGTCACAGACTGGACCTGGTATCTGCATGAATGCTAACTTTAACCAGACCCACCCAGGCCTCCTCAATAGTAACTCTGGCCATAGCTTAATGAATCAGGCTTCACAAGGGCAGGCGCAAGTCATGAATGGATCTCTTGGGGCTGCTGGCAGAGGAAGGGGAGCTGGAATGCCATACCCTACTCCAGCCATGCAGGGCGCCACGAGCAGCGTGCTGGCTGAGACCCTAACGCAGGTTTCCCCGCAAATGACTGGTCACGCGGGACTGAACACCGCACAGGCAGGAGGCATGGCCAAGGTAAGTGAGCTGACGCGCTTTCAATACTTCCTACCTAACCGCGGGCTTTCCCTCTGAGTAATACGTAAAATGGGACCTTGCGGCCCACTCCTGTTTCTCCTCTTGGGCTCTCCATGTGCCACTCATACTTGGAAGAGACAGATTTCTTTCTAGGTTAAAGATCTCTGCACCATTTCTGTCTTTAAAATGAGAATTCTTAAAGAAGTAGGATAGCTTGCAGGTCAGGCAGTTGGAAAATACAGGGCCTGATGTGTCCATGAACCTGTTAAAGGTTGCTTCCCGCCTCTGTACCGCCCACTGAGGAGGTGATCGTTAGTCTGTGTGCTCCTCTATGGCAACCTAGTGAAGTATCTGTTGTCACAGTGTCCATTTCACTGAATGAGAAAGCTGTGTTCCAGGGTTGTCAGCTCACTCTCTGCCATGTTAACAAGCAAGAGGTGGCAGAGCCGGGGAGAGGCATGGGCATTCGGGTCCCAGAAGAAACACTAGTGCAGTGGTGCTTGAAGTGGGGTCCCCCAGACCAGCAGCAGCAGCAACAGCAGCATCCCCTAGAAGCTTGTTAGAAATGCACACTTCTTTATTGACTCAGAAACTCGGGGTGGGGCCTGGGCTTTAAGAAGCCTCCAGATGGATGCTGGACGCAGTGACTCATGCCTGTGATCCCAGTAGTTTGGGAGGCTGAGGTGGGTGGATAGCTCAAGTCTAGGAGTTCAAGACCAGCCTGGGCACTGTAGCGAAACCCTCTTAAATTTAAAAAAAAAAAAAAAAAAAAAAAAGGCAGCAACAGCAGCCTCCAGGTGGTTCCAAGCTCTCCCACTCCCCCAACACACACACACACACGGCCAAGAGCCCTGCTAGGGTAGGGAAAGGCCTGGACTGGGATTTGCAGCCACCAGCCTTGCAGCTGCCTTCTAGAGTAGGAACTGAACTTGGAGAAGGGGGAAGGCATATGCCTAGATAGATGTGAGACAGCTGGAAAAGCCCAGGGCTGACAGGGAGGAGTGCAGAGAAGGAAGCGCCGCCTATTCCCACTGAAGTGACAAACACTGTGGATGCTCTGCAGCCAGAGGCTTCTCAGCGGCAGCCACCAGGCATGCCTTCAGGCAGTGAATTCCGCACATCCCAAACAGAAATTCAGTTTGGGTTGTTCTTTGGATTTGTTTAGTCCCAAATAGGAGTGAGGGAGAAATAAGAGTAGAACACAGTTTCCCCACAAGGTTGATGAGAGCATTGGGTGATGGGTCCGAAGCCCTGTGACTGTCGGAAACAAGGAGAGGATTTTTTTTTTAAGAAATGAAGGTGGAGTAATTCTCAGTGTTTAAATTGCATTTGTCTCTTTTGAAATGTTAGTAGAGGGGAACGTGAACTTAAATTTTACTTGTACCTGGCATTTGAAGAAGAGTCTGTACGAGTGTGTCATTTAGAGTCGATTGAGAAGGAATTTCTCATGGGTTTATGGTTCCTGGAGAGATGATCTGATCCGTGTTCCTTGTCCTAATTCAGTCATCACTCTATTCCTTACTACCCATTTTTAAAACTCCGTCTATTCTGGAGAGTTTAAATCATACGAAGTCGACATAATAGTATAAAACAATGATTCCCAAACTTTTTTTTAATCTCACGACTCCTGAATAATCTTAATAATTACTGAGGACCCCAAAGAGATTTCTTTAATATGTGCAGTATACCTCTCAATGTTTACTGTGTTAAATAGTAAAACAGAATTTTGAAACACATTTCGTTATCCGTGCAGCTCAGTGGCGTCACATATCACAAAGTAACTAGAAAACTAGATCTACTGTGTTCTTGTGAGAGAATGAGAGGGAAAAGGCAAATCATGTCTTAGTATTTTATGGAAATAGTTTTGACATCATGATCCCCCTGAAAGGGCTGGGACCCTGGACTGCACTTCAAGAGCTTTTGATAACATGTATGTAGAAGTTAGACTTTGTAGACCTAAACACAAAGCCGTTGTCACATGTTAACAAATTTAACAGTAACTTCATGTCATACAGTATCCACAGAACAGCCACGTTTCCAGTGGTCTCATCTGTTGTAATTTGTTTTTTTTTTTTTTCGAGATGGAGTTTCACTATTGTTGCCCAGGCTCTGGAGTGCCTTGACGCCATCTGGGCTCACTGCAACCTCTGCCTCCTGGGTTCAAGTGATCCTCCTGCCTCAGCCTCCCGAGTAACTGGGATTACAGGCGCCTGGCCACCACACCCGGCTTTTTATATTTTTAGTTAGAGTCGAGACCAAGCTGGTCTCGAACTCCTGACCTCAGGCAAACCGCCTGCCTCGGCCTCTCAAAGTGCTGGGATTACAGGCGTGAGCCACTGCGCCCAGCCTGTAATTAGTTTTTATAGATTTTAACTGAAAATGTACATTTCAATCAGTTGATATGCCTCTTAAGAATCTGTTATCTGTTGGTCTGTGGGATCCTTACAGTTTATTTATTGAAGAAACATGTTTTAGTTGTTGTCTGCTATTTATCCTGGGGAGTGTCTTCCGGAGGCTGGACTTTGCTGATTACACCTGTAACACTTCATGCTCCTCTGTCCACCCAGGCTTTTCATTCCATCCTGGGGTTCCTTTACACAGAGTGGTCTTTCTTTCAAACAGGAACTCGTGGATGTCACTGTTTGGAAAGTGAGCCTCGTTAGCATGCTGGGGACAGTTGTCTCTTGTTTCCTGTAGGTATCTCAAAGCAGCCCACTAGAGGTGGGTAGAGTGCATTTTTTAAAGATGTGTCATGGCCTTTGGGTGGAATGAAGGACCAAGTCGTGTTGGGCAGAAAGTAAGAACAAGAGACAAGTCCATTTTAACCCATTCCCTCTCTAGAACCTTATGACAGCAGAGCCAACTAGATTTTAAAATGCACAGGGAAAAGGCAATTTTTTTAAAAGATAATTTTGTTTTAAGAACTGTTACGCAGGAAGTAATTAAATAATTAAAATAATAGGAAAAAAGCAGCATCCTCCTTACAGATAAAGTTTTAAAATACATAATGAAACCAGACTGCATAAGCACCTTGCTGTTTTACTTGACAGTGTACCTTAGATGGCTTTCCGTGACACTGCACAGAGATTATTTTTTTCTTACTGATAGCAAAGTATTCCATTATATGATGCATCATAATTTATTGATCTAATCCTCTGAGGATGAACGTTTGGATTGTTTCTAACTTTTCGCTAGTACAACAATGCCTGTCCACATATGTCATGGATTAGATTCTGAAAAGGAAAATTAATGGGTCACAGACTTGTTAAAAGTTTTGTTTTTAGAAAGTAAACATGCATGTGATTTAACAACAAACAACCGTAAAAATACTCTAAGGGTAAGAACCAAAGAGTTAATCCTTAATTCTTGAATTTTGGTTCTCCCAAATTCTCACCAAAGGCAACTATTATTTCTTATCTGTCCCACTAGAGATGGTGTATGCATATAGAGGCGTAGAGAGAGGCGTGTGGGCATGTGTGTGCTATCTCCCCAGACATAAAGAGTAGCATTACAGAACATTTTCCTGTGAGTGTAGATGTTCCCCTCCCCACCCACGGCTTACCAATACAAGTTGGAAATTCTTCCATGCTCCGTGTAGCTGTCAGTCATTCTTCATAGGTACAATAGGAATTCCTGATTTGGGTGTATCATAATTTAAGGACTTGTGCTATGTAGGCTGAGCATGTAGGTTATTCCCAGTGTCTTGCTATTTTCACAGTTTTACTTTGAACACATTGTACATACATCTTTCTACAGCTGAGTGACCATATCTGCTAGATAATTTATTGGACGTGGAATTTCTGAATTAAAAGATACTGAGATTTTAAATAAGCGTAATCTCAGATACTCTTCAGAAATATTGTGCAAATTACACCTTCACCAAGAGTGGATGAGTCTCTATCCAGATCTTGACCAACACTGAATATTACCATCCTTTTACTTACTTGACATTCTGTTAAGCAAATTGTCTTCTTTGTTAAGTGTGGCTTTTCATAAGGTCACTGGCAGTTGTATTTTACTGATTGTTCGTAATCTTTGTCCATTTTTCTCTTGAATTGTTTGTCATTTTTTCTCATTAATTTATATTCTTAAGTCTCTTAAAACATGTTTTTCCCCTTTGTTATTTGCCATAGTCTGTTTCACCAGGAATATGGTCACATAGGTTTACAATGTTTTTACCAAGTGTATGTTTTCAGTTTGTATAGGAACACATTTATGCATTTATTTCCTTCATGACTTTTAGGTTTTATGTCACATTTTAGAAGTACTTTTCCAGGCCGGGCGCGGTGGCTCAAGCCTGTAATCCCAGCACTTTGGGAGGCCGAGACGGGTGGATCACGAGGTCAGGAGATCGAGACCATCCTGGCTGACACGGTGAAACCCCGTCTCTACTAAAAAACACAAAAAACTAGCTGGGCGAGGTGGCGGGCGCCTGTAGTCCCAGCTACTTGGGAGGCTGAGGCAGGAGAATGGCGTGAACCCGGGAGGCGGAGCTTGCAGTGAGCTGAGATCCCGCCACTGCACTCTATCCTGGGCGACAGAGCGAGACTCCGTCTCAAAAAAAAAAAAAAGTACTTTTTCTATTAAAAAATTATGAAATATTTTCCTGTATTTTTCTCTTTATTACTTGACTCTTTTTTTTTTGGAGATAAGGGTCTCAGTTTCTTGCCCAGGCTGGAGTGCAGTGGCATGATCTCGGCTCACTGCAACGTCCGCCTCCTGGGCTCAGGTGATCCACCTGCCTCAGCCTCGCCAGTATCTGGGACTACAGGCACGCAACACCACACCTGACTAATTTTTGTATTTTTTTGTGGAGACAGGGTTTCGCCATGTTGCCCAGTCTGGTCCTGAACTCCTGAGCTCAAGCAATCCACCCACCTTGGCCTCCCAAAGTGCTGGGATTACTGGCCTGAGCCACTGTGCCTGGCCTCCTTGAATCTTTAACTCAATTTATTTTGGCATAAGGAGTGAGACACAGAGATCCAGCAGTATATATTTTTTCATGTTATAATCATCTTAGTACCATTTATTTAGATTTCGGTAATCCATCTTTTCTCTCGCTGATAACGATATGCTATTTTTGGTATATACCTTATTCTCTTCTCAGATATATAGGATTTGGGTCTTATTTCTGAGCTCTTTTCTTTAGTTCCATTGATCTTTGCTTGTTCCTGTGCCAGAAATACATTAACTTAGCTGTGTGATGAATTTTAGTATATGACTACACTAGTTATTTCTCACACAAGTGGTTCTCAACTCTGTCTATACTTTTATCAGATTTATCTGGAGAGTTTTTAAAAATATGATGCGTGAACCCCACTACAGAGCAATTAGTTAGAATCTGGGGGATATGATAGAAGCATTCATATAGTGTGTAGTTCCTCAGATGATTTTCATGGCAGCCAGGGTTGAGAACCCCATTGTGTTAGATAAATTTAGGACTTTTTGTTTTCAAATTTTAAAAACAAAAATTCTTTGGAATTTTGGATTTATAAGAATCAGTGCAACTTTATAAGTCATTTTAGGAGGGATGTGACATTTTAACAGTTTTGTGACTTCCTGAGTCTTCTTATGCGTGCAGATTATCTTTTCTGGGGGTCTTACGTTGCTTGGAAGCATTGTATGGTTTTATCTGTGTAATCTTTCTAAGTTTATTTCTGGAGGTATGGGGTTTTTGTTGCTGTTGGTGATGAGTTATATTTCATTATCTAACCGGCTATTTTAATATAGGAAAGATGTTATGTATATGCTACTCTGATAATCTGGCTGCTTTGTGGGATTATCTTAATTATTCTAATATGTTTTCAGGAGATTCTCTTGGGTTTTCCAAGGACTTGGTCATCTTTTGCATTATTGATACTCTTATTTTCTCCTTGCCAATATTTTTAGCAGTGTTTATGCTCTTAGGCATCACTGTCACGTATCCTACTTAAATGGAGGTGTATCTAGTGTTTTATTATTAAGAATAATGTGAGCTTTGGTTTGCAGTCAGTAGTATATTTCTTTTAAAGTCGGGGCATGATCTGTTCCTCATAAATTAAATGATAAAATCTAAATGTTAAGTTTTATCAGATTTCTTTTTGATACCTACCTATGTTGATTACCCTGTGATTTTTCACTTTCTGTTTATTTATGTGACAGATTATCTGTGTAGGTTTTATAATATCAAATTGAACCATCTCTGTAATTGTAAAATCAAAAGTTAATGTATTGCTGAGTTTTAATTGCTAGTGTTTCATTTAGAATTTTGTTTCTCATTTATCAGTGATGAAATTGATCCATAGTTCTTTTTGTGCTTTGTCAATTTTTATATCAGTGTTATGTTAACTTGATCAAAAAGAGTTTGAAAGTCTTGCATATTTATTTTCTGAAGCAGTTTAAATTAATTTGGAATTATCTATTCCATGAAGAATAGAGACTTCACCCTTACAGTAATGTGGGTCTGAAGCCTTTTTTTTTTCTAGGAAGTGACTGAAGATCTTTGACAACAGTGCCGGTCGTGGTGGCTCACACCTACAATTCCAACACTTTGGGAGGCTGAGGTGGGAGGATTGCTTGAGCCCAGGAGTTAAAGACCATCCTGGTAACATAGGGAGACCCTGTCTTTAAAAAAAAATTTAAAAATTTGCTGGTCATGGTGGTACATGTCTGTGATCTCAGCTACTCAGGAGGCTGAAGCAGGTGGATCGCTTGAGCCCAAGGGTGCAAAGTTGCAGTGGACCAGAATCGCACCACTACACTCAAGCATACCAGCAGAGTGAGACTCTGACTCAAAAAAAAAAAAAAAAAAAAAAAATTGACAACAACTTTATTGCTATTTTCTATAAATATTGGCTCTTTTAGGCTTTTGGTAGTCTCTTAGGTCAGTATAGTTTTTATGTAGTAAAGTCTAAATTTGCTTTGATTTTGAAAAAAACTATAAGATACTTAACTTTTAATCTTTGTTTAAAAAAAAAATAGGAGGTAGGCAAATCCTATATTACAGATTAAGAAGTGGAGGCCGCCAGTGAGTGGCAGAACCAGATTTTTTTTTTTGCATCCACACGGTCTGGCCGGGGGACTGCTAACACTAACGCAGTGCAGTCCGTTCTTTTGTAAAGTTTGCAGTTTCTGTTTTAGTAGAAAATTCTTTTCATCTAGTCTTTAAAATTTGTTAACTTAAAGCTGTGCAAAAATGTGTGCAGTTCTTTGTCATTGTTGATGTTTGTGATTATTTCTCCTTTTCTCATTCCTAAATTTTTTTTTTTTTGAGATGGAGTTTCGCTCTTCTTGCCCAGGCTGGATTGCAGTGGCGTGATCTCGGCTCACTGCAGTCCCTGCCTCCCAGGTTCAAGCGAATCTTCTGCCTCGGCCTCCTGAGTAGCTGGGATTACAGGCACCTGCCACCACGCCCGGCTAATTTTTTGTATTTTTAATAGAGGTGGGGTTTCACCACGTTGGCCAGGCTGGTTTTTGAACTCCTGACCTCAGGTGATCTGCGCACCTCAGCCTCCCAAAGTTCTGGGATTACAGGCCTGAGCCACCGTGCCCGGCCATCTCATTTCTAATTTTATGTGACTCTTAAAATATTTACAGTAGGAAAAACACGACCCGTGTTGACAACATGTCAGTATTAACAATACATGATATTACTGTTTTTTTCTTTTGCTTACTCTTGTGATAGAAGGCATGATAAGACTTTTTTAAATAAAAAAACAAAATAATACAGTTGCTTTATTTCGAAAGTAGCAAAACTTAACATGTAGTCTTACGAGGGGAGCGTGTGCTCATTTTCTACTGAAAATAACTCCTATACTTGTCCTCTAGAAAGAAAGGAAAAAAAAGGCCGGGTGCGGTGGCTCAAGCCTATAATCCCAGCACTTTGGGAGGCCGAGACGGGCGGATCACGAGGTCAGGAGATCGAGACCATCCTGGCTAACATGGGTGAAACCCCGTCTCTACTAAAAAAAATACAAAAAAACTAGCCGGGTGAGGTGGCGGGCGCCTGTAGTCCCAGCTACTTGGGAGGCTGAGGCAGGAGAATGGCATAAACCCGGAGGTGGAGCTTGCAGTGAGCGGAGATCCCGCCACTGCACTCCAGCCTGGGCGACAGAGCGAGACTCCATCTCAAAAAAAAAGAAAAGAAAGAAAGGAAAAAAGATCAATTTAGGTGGGATTTAGAAGCCGTACAGACACCCTCTCTCTTGGCTACAGGTGTTGAGAGATGTTGCTTGGCACAGAGATGACATAAGGAAGTCAGAAGCTGGTAGAAAGAGGAAGGTGTAATTTCACGTCAAGGGGTCCGGAGGCATTCTCATTTTAAGGTTGATAAGAATTTGCTTTTGTGATCTTAGAAATCTTTTAAGTACTTTCTTTTAACTAACAAATCTGAAATGTGTCCAAAATAGTTTGTATGGTAATCCATCTTCACAGGGGGTCAGATTAGGGCTTGTTTTTTGAATAAAGTTTTTGAAATATTCGTCTTTTTTAGAAAGCGGTCAGAAAACACAGGGCTTGATTTTTGACTAGAGGTGTTCCTGGAGTAAAGGTTTTAAATTAGATCAGCTCCCAGGACTCAGTCAGTCATCATTTTGGTCAGATACTGTAAAGCAGTGGTTCCCAAACTTTGAACGTTCAGCAGAGTCACTGCAGGCTTGTCAAGACAGATTTCTGCCTCCAACTTTCTAAGTTTCTGATTCAGCAGATTTTGGCCGGGACCTGAGAATTTACATTTCTAACCAGCTCACAGGTGACCCTAATTGTGGCGATCAGGGACCACACTGAGAATCCGTGCTCTAAAGGAATGGAGTGGCGGAATATAGTCAGGAAAGAATTAGTAGAACCAAGTTTACTAAGAAATGACTAATCTACCTTCTCTATTTTGGGTAGATTATTGGAACTCTCTAATTTTATTTATTTATTTTGAGACAGGGCCTCACTGTCACCCAGGTTAGAGTACAGTGGCATTATCGTGGCTCCCTGCAGCCTCGAACTCCTGGGCTCAAGCAGTGCTCCAGCCTCAGCCTCCTAAGTAGCTGGTACTACAGGTGTGCACCATCGTGCCTGGCTAATTTTTTTTGATTTTTTTGAAATAATAGATTCTCGGCTGGGTGCGGTGGCTCAAGCTTGTAATCCCAGCACTTTGGGAGGCCGAGGCGGGTGGATCACGAGGTCAGGAGATCGAGACCATTCTGGCTAACATGGTGAAACCCCATCTCTACTAAAAATACAAAAAACTAGCCGGGTGTCGTGGCGGGCGCCTGTAGTCTGAGCTACTCAGGAGCCTGAGGCAGGAGAATGGCGTAAACCCAGGAGGCAGAGCTTGCAGTGAGCCTCTCCAGGCTGGGCGAAAGAACGAGACTCTGTCTCAAAAAAAAAAAAAAAAAAAAAAAATTGATTCTCTTATATACACCTTTATTTGTACTGAAAATTGTAAGAAGAGCACAAAGTTTCCTCTTATTGCAACCCAAATTTTTCTTATTATTACACTCTAACCAAACTACCCAATGCTTTCTTTACCCACAAGTGACTTTGCTTCAAATTCTCGATGTTGGGTTTCATCTCACTGACTTTGGGCTTCTAAAGCACATGGGCATACTTACGTCCTCTTGGCTTCTTTGAGTCAAACAGTAGAGCTGAAGTATACTGAAGTTATTCAGATACGTTCAAACTACACAGACCCATTATACGTCATTAGTATCGTGGTAGAAAGGAAAAGATACAAGAAAAATACATCCTAGAACTCATCAAAATTTTTGGTATATAGTGTGTTGTAGCATAGAGTAGCTTTCTCAACCTGCTACATAAAATTACCAGCAAGAAAAAAAAGTACAAGAATAAGGTTTATGGCTGAAGTGGCTCAGTGTTGTAATTCCCTATTCTAGCACTCTCAAAAGTACCCCATCTGTTAACACATGCAGAAACTGCAGCAACATCTGAAATGTCCACTTCTTGATTCATTCTGAACTCCCTTAAGCCCAGTGTTTGTTGGTTCTCTTTCAAGCCTAGGAAGTCTGCCAAGTAACAGGTATCTCAATTTTGCCATCCTTTCTTTTTGCATAGACAGTAGTGTTCTTCATCTTCTCCTGTCAAGCAAGTCGTCTCTGATTTCCCTGAGGATCATTGCTCCAGTATATTGTTGTTGGGGTGAGCCTTCTGGTAGAGGGGAAGAGAATTTGGTACTAGGGTTGATAGTCAAATTACAAAGGTTCTTCATCAACATCTCAGAGCCTGGCTAATTTTTGTATTTTTAGTAGAGACAGGGTTTCGCCGTGTTGGCCAGGCTGGTCTTGAACTCCTGACCTCAGGTGATCCGCCTGCCTCGGCCTCCCAAAGTGCTGGGATTACAGACGTGAGCCACCTCACCTGGCCTTACGAATTTCTTTTTTAAACTTTTTAATTAAATGAGATTGCACATCAATATTAAATGGATTGACACACACATAGTACTTAGTATACTTACTGCAGCAGCAGTAGTAATAGCAGCAGCTCAGACTGCCTTCTGCAGATGTAGTGGCTAATTGCTTTCAAGCCTGGCATGGGCTCTGGAATAAGCTGCCTCAGTTCACATCCAGGCTTCACTAGTTATTAGCTATGGGAAACTTATTTAATTTCTCTGAGTTTTAGGTTTTTTTGGCTTTTTTTTTTTTTTGAGACGGAGTTTCGCTCTGTCGCCCAGGCTGGAGTGCAGTGGCGGGATCTCGGCTCACTGCAAGCTCCACCTCCCAGGTTCACGCCATTCTCCTGCCTCAACCTCCCGAGTAGCTGGGACTACAGGCGCCTGCCACCATGCCCGGCTAATTTTTTGTGTTTTTAGTAGAGTTGGGGTTTCACCGTGTTAGCCAAGATGGTCTCGATCTCCTGACCTCATGATCTGCCCACCTCGGCCTCTCAAAGTGCTGGGATTACAGGCGTGAGCCACCGCGCCTGGCTTTTTGGCTTTTAAATGAGGATAATAGTAGCTGCCATTGAGAATTGTTCTATCAAAAATAGATAATAATCTCTGTCTTACAGAATTGCGTGCCGATTAAATGAGATGATGTATGTAACATTCTTAGTATATGCATAGGTTTACTGAAAACCTTTCAGAGAATATCAAGTAGTGAACTGGTGAGGTGGTTTGCCACATAAAATATTTGAGATAGCCACGAAACATTTGAAGTGATAATGAGACTGCTTTTCAAATGTTTTCTGACAACTTTTTTTGGTAGTAAAAATAGCTGTTGAGCTTGGTGGCTCATTCCTGTGATCCAGCTACTTGGGAGGCAGAGGTGGAATTATTGCTTTAGGCCAGGAATTTGACACCAGCCCGGGCAACAGATCAAAATCCTATATCAAGTTTTAAAAAGTTGATGTTTGTTACACAAAATTAGCACAGAAATGTCTAGAAAAGAAAATCTTGTTTATAAGCCTATCACCCAGTCATACTTAGCACTAAAGAAAACATACTCCTGATGTTTTCTCTACCAGTCTTTTATCTATAATTATGTATCTTTTTTAAAGTCAAAGTTGGAGTAGTATTTCCAGTTAACTTTGTGGCTGATTATTTTCTGTAACACAAACTGAATGAATGTTTGGCATGATAACAACAGTGAAGATTTTTATTTGACATATCTCCCAGGTGACCATCTTGAAGAGTAACTTAGACATGTGTCGCTTAATGATGGGGGTGAAATGCATCCTTAAGTGATTATGTTATTGTAGGAACGTTATAGAGTAGTTACACAAACCTAGATGGCATAGCGTATTACACACCTAGGCTATATATTATACCCTGTTGCTCCTAGACTCTAAATCTGTACATCATGTTACTGTAATGAATACTGTGGGCAGTTGTAACACAGTGCCACAATGCTAAGTATTTATAAACCTAAACATTTCTCTACATAGAAATGGTATAGTAAAAAATACTGTGTAAAAGGTTTAAACTGGTACACCTGACCAGGCACTCAGTTCCATGCCTGCAATTCCAGCACTTCAGGAGGTTGAGGCAGGAGGATCACTTGAGCCTATGAGTTGGAGACCAGCCTGGGCAGCATAGATCCTGGTGTGTGTGGCATGGGTGGGCGGGCGTGTGTGTAAAACACACCTGTATAAGGCATTTACTATGAAAGGTGTTTGCAGGACTGGAAGTTGCTGTGGATGAGTGAATGAGTGGTGAGTGAATGAGTGGTGAGTGAATGTGACAGCCAAGGATATTGCTGAACACTGCTATAGACTTTATAAACACTATACACTTGGGCCACACTCTTTTTATTTATTTTTTTAATTTCAGTAATAAATTAACCTTGGCTTACTATAACTTTTCAGTTTATAAACTTCAGCTTTTTAAAAACTTTTTTATTCTTTTGTATTAAGACTTAGCTTAAAACACAAACACACTGTACATCTGTACAAAAGTATTTGTGCTTATTCTATAAGCTTTTTTCTATTTTAAATTTTTTTTTTTTTTTTTTTTTTGAGACAGTGTCTTGCTCTGTTTCCTAGGCTGGAGTGTAGTGATACAATCTCCGCTCACTGCAACCTCCGCCTCCCGGGTTCAAGCAATTCTTCTGCCTCAGCCTCCGGAGTAGCTGGGATTACAGGTGCATGCTGCCACGCCCACCTGATTTTTTGTGTTTTAGTAGAAACAAAGGTTTTACCTTGTTGCCCAGGCTGGTTGCAAACTCCTGAGCTCAGGCACTGTGCACAGCCAATTCTTTAATTTTTTAAACTTTTTTGTTAAAAACTAAAACATAAATGTACACACACACACTAGCCTAGGCCTGTACAAGGTCAGGATCGTGACCTCCACATCTTGTCCCATTGGAAGGTCTTCAGAAGCAATAACATGTATGGAGACTGTCATCTCCTATAATGACAATGCTGCCTTCTGGAATACCTCCTGAAGGACCTGCCTTGAGGCCATTTTACAGTTATGAAAAAGTAGAAGGTTTATACTCTAATAAGTGTAGTAAATACATAAACCAGTAACATACTCATTTATTATCATTATCAAGTATTATGTACTATGCATAATTGAGCCATGCTTTTATACAGCTGGTAGTGCATAGATTTGTTTACACCAGCATCTTCACAGACACCTGAGTAGTGCCTTACGCCATGACAGTTTCAACAGCTACTACATCGCTAAGCCATTGGAATATTTCAGTTCCGTGCTAATCTTATGGGACCACTGTATATGAGGTCTGTAGTTGTCTGAAATGTTGTTATGCAGTACATGACTGTACTTGTATGAAAAACCATTATCTTTGTTACTTTATCAACTAAAGGTAGCTATTAAGATCTGGAGTTAAAGACCTACGTATATTAATTTTTAAAATATTTTTATTTTATTATTTTTGGAGTTGTAATTTGCATAGCATGAAATGCACAGATCTTATGTTTGTCAAAACCCTTTACCCATGTAGCCCATACCCCTATCAAGATTCAGGACATTTCTCTTAGCCCAGAAAGTTCCTTTGTATGCCTCCGTTTTTCTGTCCCCACTCATCCCCGCACAATTACTGCTAATTTCTTTTTTTTTTTCTTTTGAGACTGAATCTCACTCTGTCACCCAGGCTGGAGTTCAGTGGCACGATCTTGGCTCACTGCAACCTCCACCTCCCGGGTTCAAGCAATTCTCCTACCTCAGCCTCCAGAGTAGCTGGGACTACAGGTTTGCACCACCATGCCCAGGTAGATTTTGTCTTTTTGGTAGAGACAGTTTCACCATGTTGCCCAGGCTGGTCTTGAACTCCTGACCTAGTGATCTGCCACCTCAGCCTCCCAAAGTGTTGGGATTACAGGCATGAGCCACTGCGCCCGGCTGCTGATTTCTTTAACCATGAATTGCTTTGCCTGTTCTCAGACTTCAAATAATGGAATCTTGTAGTACGATGACTTACAGTATGTGCTTTTTTTTATAAGGCTTCTTTTGCTCACAACTTGTTTTCTGAGATTCATCCGTGTTGTTGGCATGAACTAGTTATTTTTTATTGCTAAATGGTATTCTATTTTGTGACTATAGCGTAATTTGCTTGTCCATTCTCCCATTATTGGACATTGGGGTGGTTTCTAGTTTGAAGCTATTAAGAATAAATCTGCTGGGTGCGGTGGCTCATGCTTGTAATCCCAGCACTTTGGGAGACCGAGGTGGGCGGATCACGCAGTCAAAAGATCAAGACCATTCTGGCTAACGCGGTGAAACCCCCATCTCTACTAAAAACACAAAAAATTAGCCGGGCATGGTGGCAGGTGCCTGTGGTCCCGGCCACTCAGGAGGCTGAGGCAGGAGAATGGCGTGAACCTGGGAGGTGGAGCTTGCAGCAAGCCGAGATCGCCCCACTGTACTCCAGCCTGGGCGACAGAGCAAGACTCCATCTCAAAATCAATCAATCAGTCAATCAATCAATCTTCTGTGGACATTTTTGTACAACTTTTTTTGTGGGTATAGAAGTTTTCATTTCTTTAGATAAATAACTAGGAATGAAATTGACTGTACAAGGAGGTGTCTGTTTCTGGACTTTGTAGTCTAAGAGCAAACTATAGCCCACAGGCCACATCCAGCCCTATGACCTGTTTTTATATGGCCTGCCATGTAAGAGTGGGTTTTATAGTTTTTAAGGATTGTTTAAAAAGAAAACAATCTGGAATAGAAACCATAGGTCATTTGCAAAGACTAAATTATTTATTAACTGGTGGCGCTTCGTAGAAAAAAAAAATCCCTGTACCTCTGTTCTAGTCTATTCAATTGATCTATTTTTCTATTCATTTAGTTTGTTTTTAAGAAAAGCTTTTAAAGATTTAATTTTTTTTAGAGTAGTTTGGACTTCACAATGAAATGAAGGTACAGAGATTTTCCATCTATCCCCTGTTCTCCTAGTTCATAGTCTCCTCCATTATCAACATCTTCCCCAACTCCCCTGTCTAGAACGGTACAGTTGTCACAATCAATAAACTGGTATTGATATATCATAGTCAACCCGAAGTCTGTAATTTACATTAGGGTTCACTCTTAGTGTTGTACATTCTGTGGACTTGGACAAATGTATAATGATGTGTATCATTATAGTGTCATGCAGAGTATTTTCACTGCCCTAAAAGTCCTCTGTATTTCAACTCTTCATCCTTCTCTCCTCCCGCGAAACCCTGGCAACCACTGATTGTCTCCATAGTTTTGCCTTTTTGTAAAGTTACCGTCATACAGTGTATAGCCTTTTCTGATTGACCTCATTCATTTAATAATAGTATTTAAAGTTCTTCTGGGTCTTTTCATGGCAATTATCCCTTTACCTACTGAAAGACTTCATGGTTGCTCCCAAGTTTTGGCAATTATGAATAAAGCTGCCATAAACATCCATGTGCAGTTTTTGTCTGGGCGTAAGTTTTTACCTGTTTTGGGTAGATGCCAGTGAGCACAATTGCTGGATCATATTGTAAGAGTATGCTTAGTTTTGTGAGAAACTGCAAAAATGTCTTCCAAAGTGTCTGTATCATTTTGCATTCCCGCCAGTGAAGAATGAGAGTTCCTGTTGCACTACATCCTCGCCGGCATTTGGTGTTGACAGTGTTCTGGATTTGGCTATTTTAATAGGCAAATAGTGGTATCTCATTGTTTTAATCTGCATTTCTCTGATAAGCTGTGGATCATCTTTTCATACGCTTATTTGCCATCTGTGCATCTTCTTTGATGAGGTGTACGTTGAGGTCTTTGGCCCATTTTTAAACCAGGTTGTTATTGTTGAGTTTTGAGAGTTCTTTATATATTTTTGCAAATAGATCTTTATCCGATGTGTGTCTTGCACATGTTTTCTCCCAGTCTGTGGCTTGTCTTCTCATTCTCTTGACGTTATCTTTGAAGGGGCAGTTTTAATTTTAATGAAGTCCATTTTATCAATCATTTCTTTCATAGATGAAGCTTTCATAGATGTATTTCAGTTTTACAGTAAATATTAAAGTCAGGTTGCTTAGTTTCTCATTTTCATTTCTGTTTGATTCCTAGATTTTAGATAATTATTTGTTGCTAGTGTGGAGAAGTATAATAAACTTTTCTGTATTAATGTTGTATCTTGTAACCCTTCTGAACTCACTTATTAATTCTATAAGATGTCTTAGAATTTTCTGGGACATATCTGAGAATAAAAATAACTTGTTTCTTCCTTTTTCATCTGTATGCATTTTATTCATTTTTCTGGCTTTAATGTTCTGCCTAGGACCTCTAGTACAATGTTTTGTTTGTTTGTTTTGGGTTTCTTTTGAGATGGAGTCTTACTCTGTAGCCCAAGCTGAAGTGCAGTGATGCTGTCTCGACTCACTGCAACCTCCACCTCTGGGGCTCAAGCAATTCTTGTACCTCAGCCTCCTGAGTAGCTGGGACTACAGGCACGCACCACCACACCCAGCTAATTTTGTATTTTTAGTAGAGACGGGGTTTCACCATGTTGGTCAGGCTGGTCTCGAACTCCTGACCTCAGGTGATCCGCCTACCTTGGCCTCCCAAAGTGCTGGGATTATAGATGCGAGCCACCATGCCCAGCCAGTACGATGTTTAGTAAAAGCAGTGACAGTGTTCTTCCCTTGTCTTATTCATGACCTGTGGAAAAAAAGCATTCAGCCTTTCGTTAAGTATAATGTTATTGTAGGCTTTAGGTATCATTCATTAGGATGAGGAATTCTGTTAGTAGTTTGCTGAGTCTTTTAATCATAAGCGATTACTGAATTTTGTCATGTCTTCATTTATTGAGATGAATCATAGGATTTTTTTAAAAAATTTGAATGTGAATTACATCTTTCTGAATGTTGAACCAACCTTACATTCCTATGAGATAACCCCACTTGATTGTGGAGTGTTAATCTTTTTTATTTATCACTGGATCTGATTTATTAGAATATTGTTCAGGATTTATGCTTCCACAGTGATGTGCTACATAACGAATTTTGGTCAACAGCAGTACTACATATACAACAGTGGTCCCACAAGACTATAATATATTTTTACTGTGCCTTTTCTATGTTTAGATACACAAATACTTACAATTGTGTTACGGTTGCCTCCAGTGTTCAGCACAGTAACAAGCTGTACAGGTTTGTGGCCTGGGAGCAGTGGGCTGTACTGTACAGCCTAGGTGTGTAGTAGGCTGCACCATCTAGGTTTGTGTAAGTACACCCACAATGTGAGTTCCCACAGTGACCAGAATCACCTGATGACACTTTTCTCAGAAGATATCCTTGTCTTTGGGTGAAACATGATGGGTATATTCATGAGTGATATGGGTCTATAACTTTCTGGTTTTTTGGAGTGTTCTTATTTGGTTTTGGTAACAATAATATACTGGCTTCATGAAGTTACCTGGGAATTGTTCCCTCTCTTCTGAAAGTTCATCTAAGATTAGTATTATTTATTCCTTCAATGTTTGATAAAATTCACCAGTGAAGTGATCCAGGTCTGGAGTTTTCCTTGTGGGAAGCTTTTAAAATTATGATTCAGTTACTTTAATAGGTATTAGTTATTCAGATTTTCTGCTGCTTGTTCCTCATTTTGGTAATTTGTATTTTTAAGTAATATATCCATTTTATTTAAGTTCTTGAATTGATTTGGCATAAAGGTGTTCATAACATTTCTCCACTGTTCTCTTTTTTTCTTTTTTCTTTGTTTTTAGTTGAGTCGGAGCCTCCCTCTGTTTCCCAGGCTGGAGTGCAGTGGCACAATCTTAGCTCACTGCATCCTCCACCTCCTGGGTTCAAACACTTCTCCCACTTCAGCCTCTCAAGTAGCTGTGATTACAGGCGTGTGCCACCACACCTGGCTGAGTTTTGTATTTTTAATAGAGGAAGGGTTTCGCCATGTTGGCCAGGCTGGTGTCGAACTCCTGACCTCAAGTGATCCGCCTGCCTCAGCCTCCCAAAGTGCTGGGATTAGAGGCGTGAGCCACCACGCCCAGCCTCTCTACTCTTTTCTTAATGTGGATAGAATTTACAGTAATGTCTGGTGTGCTCTCTTGTTTTTCCTGCATTGATCTAGGTTGGGGTTTGTCGATTTTATTGGTATTTTCAGAGAGCCAGCTTTTGATTTTGTCAGCCTTTTCTTGTTTGTTTTCTATGTCATTTATTTCTGTCTTTATTTTCTTCTGCTTATTTTGGGGTAGAAGTTTGTATCACTGATTGTAGACTTTTCCAGTATTAACATTTGGGCAATAAATTTCTCCTTAAACCCTGTGCATCTTTTTCATTTCCCATTTCTTTGAATCCTTTAAATCCATAAACCTAAAAAAGTACCCCAAATACTGTTGTTAATTGCATCTCAAATTTTAATATATTTTTAAAATTAGTTTAAAATGTTTATATTTTGCATGTGACTTATTCTTTGACCTATGAATTATGCTGAAGTGTGTTTAGTGTAGGAATTTTGCAGATACTTTGTTGCAGATTTCTCATTCCACTGTGTTGAGAGAACGTGCTTTGTATGATTGTCCTCCTTTGAAACTGGAGACTTGTCTTACGGCCCAGCAAATGGTTTTTCTTGACAAATATTCTGTCTATACTTGAAAAGAATGACCAGGCGCAGTGGCTTATGCCTGTAATCCCAGCACTTTGGGAGGCCAAGGCGGACAGATCACTTGAGTTTGAGACCAGCCTGGCCAACGTGGTGAAACCTGTCTCTACTAAAGATAGAAAAAAAATTAGTAGCCAGGCATGGCGGTGCGCATCTGTAGTCCCAGCTGCTTGGGGAGGGGGCTGAGATATGAAAATCACTTCACCCCAGGAGGCAGAGGTTGCAGTGAGCTGAGATCGTGCCATTGCGCTCCAGCCTGGGCAGGGAGCAAAAACTGTCTCAAAAAAAAAAAAAAAAAGAATGTGTATCCTACAGTTGTGGGATGTGATGTTTCATAATTGTCAATTAGAATAAATTGGTTGATGGTGTTCAAATCCTTATTGATTTTTTTTGTTCTGTTGGTTACTAAGAGAGGATTGTTAAAATCTACAATTATAATTGTAGGTTTGTCTAGTTTTTCATTTAGTCAGAACAAAATGTAACTACTTGTTTCGTGTAGTTTGAAACTCTTATTAGGTTAATATGTATTTTGGATTGTTATGCCTCTGGTAAATTTAGCCTTTTATCATTATGAAATATTTGTTTTTGCTGATATTCTTTGTCTCCTTTTTCTTATGTTTAATGTGGCCTCCTTATGATTAGCATTCACAATTTTTTTTTTTCCCACTCTTTTTGTTTTGTTTTGATACAGGATTTCACTCTCACCTAGGCTGGAGTGCAGTGGCGCAATCTGGGCTCGCTGCAACCTCTGCCCCCACCCCGGGTCAAGTGATCCTCCCGGGTCAACTCAGCCTCCTGAGTAGCTGGGACCTCAGGCACACACCACCACGTCTGGCTGTTCTTTTATGTTTTTAGTAGAGACAGGGTCTTGCCATGTTGCCCAGGCTGGTCTCAAACTCCTGAGCTCAAGCGATCTGCCCACCTCGGCCTTCCAAAGTGCCGAGATTACAGGCGTGAGTCACCACATCCAGCCCACTCTTAACTTTGTCTTTACATTTAAAGTATGTCTCTTGTAAACAGCATAGCGTTAGATATTGTTTTAATTCATTCTGATAACCTTAGTCTTTTAATTGTAGTGTTTGGTTTATTTATATTTAAAGCTGATAATTGTTGAGTTTAAGTTTCTGATCTTTTTTGTTTTCTGTTTGCCCCTTCTTTGTTTTGTTCTTTTTTTTTTCTCCCTTCCTGTTCTTCTTTTATAGGCAAATTCCAACATCTCTGTCATCTCCATCTGTTTCATTTGCAGTCTTTTGTTTGTTTAAATATAGAATTCCTGGTTATGTGTCACGTCTTCCTGCTCCTTGGCATGTTCAGTACTTTTAGACTGTGCAGTGGACATGGTGGATAACATTGCTGAATATGGGTTTTATTGTCCTTTAATAGTGTGTTTTGTTCTGGCAGGCACTTAATTACTCAGATCAGTTTGATTCTCTCAAAGCTTGTTTTTATACTTACTTAGGACAGGTCTTGAAGCCCTGTTCCTTAGACATGGTCTTTTTTGGGGTCTCAGTTTAATTCCTGGGGTGTTCAGCAAGATCTTGAAACTCTGGCTGATCAGAACTTCTTTGTCTCTAGCGCTGTGCGACCTCTGGAATCTGTTCAATTCAGAATTCCTTTGTAGTCCTGCACGCCTAGTCACACCTCCAGTAAGCCCTAGGAGGTGTTGGTGATGTGATTGTTGTGTGTGGTCGCACTGGGAGATACTCTCCATTTTAATGGTGTGAACATGACATTATGGTATATAACGGTTGTCCCGTAGTGACTGTGTATTTCACACTTTAAACGTTATCTCTCATCTTCTGAATCGTCTGAGGATTAAGTTCAGTGTAGAAACTTGGGAAGTGCCACATCTAACATTCTTAATGTAAATGGGTCCAAATCATAACTTCAAGGATCAACTTTTCCAAAATATTTTTGCTGTATTTTAAAAAGAGTTACATTTATACAAATTGCCAGAGACAGTAATTTGCTGTCCATCTGTCACCAAGTTAAAATATCTAAGGGTTTTTATTTTGATTACCATGTATTTTTTTTTTGCATTTTTCAAAATTATATATATGACTATGACATAAAATTTCAGTGTGATCCCGGTATGAGCAAGGATAACAATTACTATATTTATTCTTCCTGAATTACAGTAAGAGGAAGAGCAGAAAAGGACATGCCTATTGTATTGGGCACTGTGCTGGGTGCTTTGCAAACATGATCTTGCTTCATCTCATTTTTAATAATCCTGTGAGGTGGGTGCCATATGTCTTTTATAACAAGGAGTAAAATATTCTGAACCACTTTCCTGCCTATCCAGAAAATTATTCAAGATGACACTTGTTTGAAAGTGGTAGACTTTTACTTAAAATCCACCTGTGATTGACTCCAAGTCTGTATTTTTTTCTACTACATCATTTTGTTTGTAATATAGCTGTATTCAAACTATGGTGGGGAAATACATAAGACCTTATTTTCTGTATGTGGATCAGGTTTTCCCCCATACTCAAAATTTATAGAAAGATAACCTGGAGAGTGAGTCTAATTTCCTGGGACTATTTTTGTCAAATGAAAGAATGTACGCTTATTCGTTTCTAGAAACATACCCTTGTATGCTGTAAACTTTGCCTGTGGTCTTATGGGGCTATGGCTCTTAATCCGAAATACTAATTCAGCCAAGCAATTTTTGTAAGACCCATAAAGAAGTCAGCTTCGGCCAGGCGCGGTGGCTCATGCGTGTAATCCCAGCACTTTGAGAGGCCGAGGCGGGTGGATCACCTGAGGTCACAAGTTAGAGACCAGCCTGACCAACATGGAGAAACCTCATCTCTACTAAAAATAAAAAATTAGCCGGGTGTGGTGGCACATGCCTGTAGTCTGAGCTACTCAGGAGGCTGAGGCAGGAGAATAGCTTGAACCCAGGAGGCAGAGGTTGCAGTGAGCTGAGGTTGTGCCATTGCACTCCAGCCTGGGTGACAGAGCGAGAGACTCTGTCTCAAAAACAAAACAAACCAAAAAAAGAAGTTAGCTTTTCTGGCTAGAAAAATGTACTTTGGCCTATGTGCAAGAGGCCAGCATAATTAATTTTCTTAAACATTATTTTTTAAAGTGATCTTGGCAAGGTGCAGTGGCTCATACCTGCAATTCCAACACTTTGGGAGGTTGAGGTAGGAGGATTGCTTGAGCCAAGGAAGTTGAGACCAGTGTGGGCAGCACAGTGAGACTCCATCTCTACAAAACATTTTAAAAATTAGCTTGGTGTGATGGCACGTGCCTGTAGTCCCAGCTACTCGGGAGGCTGAGGTAGGAAGATCACTTGAGCTCAGGAGGCCAGGGCTATAGTGAGCTGTGATTGCACCACTGTACTCCAGCTTGGGCGACGGTGTAAGACCCTGTCTCTAAAAAAATAAAAAGTAACCGGGCATGGTGGCTCACACCTGTAATCCTAGCATTTTGGGAAGCCAAGGTGGGTGGATCATGAGGTCAGGAGTTCAAGACCATCCTGGCTAACACGGTGAAACCCCATCTCTACTAAAAATACAAAAAATTAGCCAGGCGTGGTGGCAGGCGCCTGTAGTCCCAGCTACTCGGGTGGCTGAGGCATGAGAATCTCGTGAACCTGGAAGGGGGAGGTTGCAGTGAGCTGAGATTGTGCCACTGCACTCCAGCCCGGGCAACAGAGCGAGACTCCGTCTCAATCAATCAATCAATAAAATAAAAAGTAAGCAAGATCAGTTTTTGAAAAATATTTTTCTTAAATTGCGGTAGCAGAGAAAGGTTTGATTTTTATGTTCTGAGTGTTTAAAATTTTCAACACAAGAAAAAGGATAGTATAACCAACACCTGTGTTTTTGTTAGAATTAATGCCTGTTGATATTTATCACATTTCCTTCATAGTTTTTTTTTTTTCTTTTCATTTTTTAAGTAGACTTAAATTTTTTTTAGAGAGATGGATCTTCCTATTACGTTGCCCAAGCAGTGACCGTTCACAGGTGTGATTATAGTGTACTATAGCCTTGAATTCCTGGGTTCAAGCGATCCTCAAACCTCAGCTTTCTGAGTAGATGAAACTATAGGTAGTGCAACTGACTGAGTAGACTCTATGTTGAGAACAGTTTTAGATTTACAGAAAAATTGAAAGAGAGTACCACAGGGTTCTATATCTCCTCCCCACTGCCCACGCACTTTCCTGTTGTTAGCGTCTCACCTTTCCTGTGTTTGTCAGAAGTAATGAACCAATATTGATGCCTGTGATTAACTGAAGTCCACACTTTAATCAGATTTCCTTAAATTTTCCCTAATGTCCTTCTGTTTTAGGATCCCATCCATGATACCATTACTTTTAATCATCCTGTCTCCTTAGGCGCCTCTTGGTTGTGACGTTTTCTCAGACTTTCCTTGGTTTTTAATGGCCTTGACAGTTTTGAGGAGAACCAATCAGGTGTGTTATAGGATGCGGCTCTGTACAGATTTGTCTGATGTTTTTCTCATGGTGAGACTGGGCTTATGGGCTTTTGAAAGGAAGATAATAGCAGCCAAGGGCCATTTTCACGTCACTTTAAGGGCACATCCTGTCATGGTGACTTACTACTATGGTTGATGCTGCCCATAGCCACCTGGCTGAGATCGTGCCTCTCAGTTTTCTCCACCATAATGCTCCTTTTCCTTCCTCCATGCCGTCCTCTTTGGAAGAAGTCACTATGTTTAAGGGTAGGGGGTTTATACTCTACCTTCTTTAAGGCAAAGTGTCTACATAATTTATTTGGACTTCTTCAGTGTGGGAGATCTGTCTCTTCATAGTTTTTTACTAAATGAAATCAACTTTAACAGTAAAAATAAAAGTGACTTTTACATGATATGTATTCATCTTGCTTCCCCCCCGCCGCCATCCTGAGACTGGGTCTGGCTCTGTCACCCAGGCTGGAGTGCAGTGATATTATCTTGGCTCACTGCAACCTCTGCCTCTGGGGCACAAGCAATCCTCCCACCCCAGCCTCCCAAGGGACTACAGGTGCATGCTACTGCAGCTGGCTTTCTTTTTTTTTTTTTTTTTGGTAGAGATGGAGTTTTGCCATGTGGCCTAGGCCGTTCTCAAACTCTTGAGCTCAAGCAATTCACCTGCCTCAGACTCTCAAAGTGCTAGGATTACAGACGTAAGCCACCACGCCTGGCCTCATCTTGCTTTTTTAAGAACGATATTAAAATTCATACATATAGATTTGATTCATTTATTCTAACCTGTTCATATGATTATGAATTCTTCCTTGTAGTTTTTTCTATTACGGTTTTCTCTATGCTTTTGAAGATACACAATGACATTTTAATGAAAACTTTGTCTAAGAGGTTCAAATGGTGTGGCTGAATCTCAGAAACAAGAGATTTTGTCTTAGTAATTTTTAAAATAAAGGCAAAGTTACTCATAAGTTAGGCTTCCCCCAAGCATCTTTAATCATCTTTGATTATTTGATAAAAAAAGCCTTCTAACTGTGTGTAGATCTCATTTTCTTTTTTGTTGTCCGAAGAGGACTGAATCCCTTTTCTGAGTGCTCTACTGAGGCAAGTGTCCAGAGCCCTCCACTTTAGAGCTAGGAACTGAATGTCAGTGACATTTTCTTGTCAGGAAGTGTAAATACTTATCAACTAATCAAAATTCCAAGGCCATAGTTCCATAGATATACATCTTTATAATTATTACATATTTTTGGATAAGAGTGTGGCACTGTGGTTTGTGGCTTTCAGAAAATGGCACATGGTCTGAAGTAGTGAGATTGCAGGGATTGCATTTTTATTTACTAAATAAAAATTTAATACTCTTAGCAGTGAGTCATATTATTCATTTCATGTTTTTCTACCAAGTAATGAAGAATGAAATGGAAAACAAGCCATCTGAAATCCTTCCTAGAACAAAGCAAGAGATAGATAACACTGAGAAATGCCAACTTTAGACATTGTCTTGCAATTATTGATTTTAAATTATTGTAGTAAGGATGCATACCTGTTTTCAGTACTGTAGAAAATCTGTTTATTTTATAGAGTCCTATCTCATGTTAGAGATTTTCTGTGCTCTATTTTTGGAAAGAGATCTTAAAGCCACCTCAAGATTGCACAGTGATTTGTGGTTTTCAGAGCATTTTCCCGTGTGCTGTCCCATTTAAACAAGAAACCGGAAGTTACAGTGGCCCTGTGTAAATGGCAAACAGGAGTGTATATATTAATGATGAGTGGGCACACTGTTGAGGCACAGGGAGTGATTGGGCATAGAGACTGGGGACAGTCCAAGGAGGGGACGGAGTGTGTTTTCTCCCTTAAAAACCTGGCACATTTTGCTTAGAGAGTTACTCTACAATGGGAGTCACTGGCCTGCTTGGCAGTTATAGTCTCCAAGTTGTCCAGGTGTGATTCAGCCTAGGTGTGCTGCCGCCGCGTGTAGGCTCAGTGAGGCAAAGGCGTGTGGGGATGGGAGTGGCCAGAGGTGGGAGTCACTCTTGACTTGAGTCCGTCAGGATTTGAGTGGAGAGATCAGAGCAGTGTTTGTTCCTGTCTGTCGATGTTATGAGTGATGCTCTTCTGAGACAGTGCTTGCCTTTTGTGACTAACCATCAGCATGAATAACCAGCCCTCTCCTGAGCTTTCCAGTTTCCATGTTCATTTTAATTAACACGTTAGCTCTGTCAGTTAACCCCTAGCCAGATGGCTGCACAATTTACCATTTTTTTGTGGACATTTAGATTATTTGATTAGAGATAAACTTTGAAACTGCAAGATTTGTGGCTATCCAGGCCCCTCCCAGAGGTGTTTCACCCCATTCTTGTTCATGGCGAGGTTGCAGGGGCATAGCCACCATCGACTGTGGCTGTTACCATTTAGCTCGCCTTTGCAGGCTCAGCTCTTGACCCCCTTGCTGGCCTCCCAGTCAGGACCCCTCTCCCTCTTCAAACTCCATTTAGCAGTCAATGTTGGTGGCACCTGTTAACAGCACATGTCTGATTTCCTTGTGGCTTGTGTCTCTTACCTTTGGCTTGGGAGAACATGGCCCTGTGTGCGTCACCACTGCACAGTATCTCCCTTCTGGAAGACCTTAACACACTTTGCATTCCTAGATAAGTGTGTGTGTGTGTGTGTGTGTGTGTGTGTTGCCGTAGCCTTTTCAACTTCCAGTGTCCTACAGATAAGAGCATCACTGCTGAAGAGAGCTAGGGGCGGTTTGTGACGTGATAGCTGCCTAGTGGTCTCCTTGCTGGAAAGGTCTGCTGCTCAAATAGGCACCGTCTGACTGGAAGTGTGCCTCGCCCTGGAAACTTGGGAACTAAATACATTCAGGTCCATCCCTCATGCTCCAGTCTCTTGCTTTGAAGATCACCTACTGATGATCTAAATGCTTCCTATTTTATAGATAAGGAAAGCTAAGGGACCAAGAGGTTTGTCCCAGTTACATGGCTTATTGGGGCAGAAACAGGATTAGAAATAGTTTCTCCAGTGACCTTGACCCATTGTTTTTACTTATGCATTAGTGTGGACTGTACCCCGGGGAACCAGCATCTCTAACTGTAAAGACCTGCCAAGGTGTACCAATAGTATTAGGGTGCCAGTTTCACTGCTGGCAGTTTCTGGAGCAGTTGGGTGACTAACAGTGAAGATACAGGCCTGCATTTCCACTCTTCTTCTAAGTCACATTCTGGTCATGGCTGTGTGTTTGTGTACACAGTGGCTCAATTATGGATCACTATATCCTCGACCTCCTGGGTTCAAGCAGTCCTCCCACCTCAGCCTCCCAAATAGCTGGGACTACAAGCACACGCCATCATACCTGGCTAATTATTTTTTGTAGAGAAGAGGGTTTTGCTTTGTTGCCCAGGTTGGTCTCGGACTCCTGGCCTCAAGCGATCCTCATGCCTGGGAGGATCTTAACCCAAGAAGAGGAGGAATGCTTCTGGAAAGACATTATTCAAATGAAATACACTGAGTGTTGCTAAATACTTTGTTACTAGTCTTCCAATTAGGACTTATCCTTCCAGGGCAAATGTTCAGACCTGGGGGCTGCACATTTTCTTGAATGCATTCAAAGTTGGCGCCACATAAGAGTTCAGTTGAGGGGGAAGGTGGGCTGCTTACCTGCCCAGGTGCTTTAGCTGAGCTCTCCTGTCCCAGGCGCACCCTGGACAGCCAAATGCTGTCTATGGCACTGTAATCAGTGGTGTATTTCTCCCTACTCTATATTTGCCAAGTTGATATACTGGAAGGATTCCAGGAGCAAGCGGGTGATAGCAGACAACTGAATGCAGTCATGTCTTTCCATGAAAACTGCTTTTCTTGGCTTTCTTCCAACAATGGTAGGTTGCCAAGAGAAAATGCTTTTGGCTTTACAAATGATCTGGCCATAGTCTGGGTTAGTTCTGGTTCTTTATGTCATTGAAAACAATAAATATTTCTGGCTATTAAATTATTTAGCAAACTTTTGCTCTTGGTGTACTGAACTGAGTTGTTTTTTTACACCTTATATGAATTTGTGGTTTTACATGTGTACCAGCTTGTGGAGAAAGATGCTAAAAACTCCAGCTTGAAAAATATGTCAGGTTAGGCTGAAGCCGCATCAAATGGAAGTTTGTTGCTGTGTCGTGGCTGGCTTATGATTGGTAGTTGCATCAATTTCTTTTTTCATGGGAGTGTTCTTTCATGTTCAGTTCTTCTATATTTTGGTTTAAATTTCAACCCAAGAATGTTAGGCTAGGGTATTTTGATCATATGTCATTATTGCTTATGATTTACTTTAAGTTTGAAATAAACACCCTGAGTTTATTGTTTTTAAAGTTCTAAAACAATGTATAGTGAAAACTGGAAACGCTTGTGATTTACCAGGACAACTGGAAAATAATAGCCTCTTCAGAGTATTTCTACAAATAGCAAATGCATAAGATTGTTGTTGTCACAAGTGTTTCTCTGAAAATGTCTCATAATCAAATGCCAATAATCCCAGCTGGCCTCTCCCTGTCGCCTTATATGTTGGAACCACTCTCCACCATCACACGTTCTCTGAAAAGCATTCCTTTATTTCATTACTGCTTAAGCGTGGTCAGGAAAGAAATCATATGTAGTGTAGAATGATTCCTCCGAAAGCTGTCTCTCATCTCCTCACCTCTGGTACTCACTGTGGTAGCTGCACATCTTAGTGCTTCACATACAGGAACTTATTTAGTTCTCACACAACCCTTAGAGGAGGTGCTGTGATCTCCATTTTATAGATGATAAAACCAGGGTGCAGAGAGGTATAAGTAAATCCCTAGCAAGTAGCGGAGCCACCATTCAGATACCCCAGAGCCCACATAGTTGACCACAATGGCGTACTGTCTCTATGAATGAAATTGTATTTGTGGCTGTGTTCCAATAAGAAAAATTTTGTTTTTTCGTAAAGAGGCATTGGGCTGCCCACGGGCCGCGCTTTGCCACCCCGTTTTCATAGACAGTTCCTGTCTCTGTCCCAGGTACTGGCATGAGGCTGGTGAGCTTGAAGGAGACAGAGTTCCATTAAGCAGGGAGGTGATGAGTCCCCGTGCAAGGGCGAAGTCTCTGTGGGGGCTGTGGGGAGCGCCTGCTGAGTTCTCAGGCTGATTTAGTGTGTCCCTGTGCTTTTCTGCGGACCCTTTCCTCACCTATGAAGTGGTAAATTTTAACTAGTCTTACTTCTCCACTTGTCTTTGCAAAGCTTATTTCTGAACATCATATTTTGGTTCCTTTCTGTGTGTTTCTGACCGGCATCAGTGACCCCCCCGGCCAAAGCCCACTTCCTGTGAGTGCTCTGCTGTGTAGTGTGGCTTAAGGCGTGTCTTGAGGCGTGAGGAAAACTGCTGAAGTAGTCAGCTGCTGCAAAAACAGACTTATTGGGCTCCTCAGAACCACCTCAAGGCCAGGCGCGGTGGCTCACTCCTGTAATCCCAGCCCTTTGGGAGTCCAAGGCGGGTGCATAACTTGAGGTCAGGAGTTCGAGACCAGCCTGGCCAACACGGTGAAACCCCATCACTACTAAAAATACAAAAATTAGCCGGGCGTGGTGGCATGCGCCTGTAGTCCCAGCTACTCAGGAGGTTGAGACGGGAGAATCACTTGAACCAGGGAGGCAGAGGTTACAATGAGCTGGGATGGTGCCACTACACTCCAGCCTGGGCGACAGAGTGAGACTCCATCAAAAGGAAAAAAAAAAAGAAAACCCAAACATCAAACTCGGCACTTGGCTGCACTGAGAGTTTCTGATGGCCTGGCCAACTCTAGGTCAAGTTCTGCGTTGCAGTGCATTTCTGGCCATCCTCCTCCCCGACCACCCATTGGTCACACGGTGGCCCCCTCAGGGGCGTACTTATAAGTGGATATGGTCAATCCCTTCTTGTGAGTGTGCGCTTCAAAAGGACATTAGGAGATGAAAACTGGGGGAGTTTGTCAGAGTGGTGGTTTTTGTGAGCGGTTGATGTCTCTGGAAGTGGGCTATTCGCAAAGGCTCCCATACGTGGCATGGGGTTGTGAGAGATCAGGAACCAGCTTGCCCTTCCCTGAAAATGAAGGACATGAAAGAAGTTTCCTTCCCCCAAGGACAGGTATTCTTAATCTTTAGGAGATCTTAGAGTGTCCCTCAAAAATGAACATCACACAAAATTGTGGACTGGTGCCCACCCGAGTGCTCCCTTGCCTACCCCCATGGACTGCCTGGCCCGTTGCCGCCTCTCTGGAGTTTGGTCTGTGGATGGCAGGAGAGGAGCTATAACTTGTGTTGGCCCTAACTGCAAAGAACGTGTTTCTCCGACCTTGTTCAACAGAAGAGCAAGAAAATGGATGCCTGACTTGCTACTATTATAGAGACCTGTTCTGTGGAGATACTTCTATTTTGATGATTTCTTGTATAACCTTTCAGTCTAAACCCCTTTTCAGTATCAGGAGTTTTTCTGCTGGTATTGGAGGACTTGACCTGACTTTTCTCTCTCCTTAAACCCCTTAATTACTTCTTGGATTTCCGTTTACTAACTTTTTTACGAGACTAGATCTCACTTGAGAGACAGGGAGTTAGGTGAGTAGTAGAGATAATTCTCCTGGGTTGTGAGTGGAGAGAATCTTTCTGGTCTTTCTGAGCCTGGAACTTGTTTTCTTATGAATGTTTTGATAGCTGTCATATCATTACAAGTAGAAAATGATAGTATTTGTCCCACATTCTGAGGTAAACAGAGGAGGCTGTTGGCAGCCAGAAGTGACCATGGAGGCTGATGGGTCAGTAATTCTGTGTGCAAGTGGAAAGCTCTGGGTAAGAGCATGAGTGGGGCCTTGTACTAAAGCCAGGGTTTTCTTGGCCCAAAGATGTAGCACAGAGGGCCCATTTTATAGCCAGACTAGACTTGTGTATCTCCTGTGATCACACACACACGTTTCACCGTTCCAAAAACCAACTCCGAGGGCCTTTTCTCGTTCTGCCTGACTTTTCAGCATGGGAAGGTAGCTGTCCACTCCAACTAGTAGCTGAGATCCTTGTTTGGCAGTTTTGAAGATAGAAAGGGGACTGTTCCTGCTGCCTCTTCTGACGCCCCCTCCAACCAGTGCTGACTCTCTTTGTGCCTTGACCACCTCCTTCCTGGCTCTACTCCTAGGGGCTGTGTGGCATGGTGGTGCTTTGGCGTGTTCATTCATTTGGGTCCTTCCGCTGCATCCCTGGTATGTTGCAGGGGATACAGAGAATGTTCCAGGAAGGTGAGAAGTTTTATCCTAGTTTTGTGACCAAAACAAAACTAGGATAAAACTAGGATAGATTATTATAAGCATTTATGTGACAGATAATCCTCTAGAGCTGTGTGGTACTTTGTACTTTCCATGGTACCCGTGTCTGCTGGAGTAGATGGACAGTCATTCTGCCTTTTCCCTCCTCTTTATTGATGATGGTCACTCACCTACTTGCCACACAGCTCAGGCCCGCAGCAGCAGGATTTGATGGATGGGCTGGGCTCAGCACCAGGATTTGCTGTGGGTGCCTCTTTGTATTGTTCTTGGGTTTTGAGCTGAGCTTAAAGAGGAATTTCCTCATCAGAGCTCACACTGCAGTCATGTTAAGGCTAATCCAGTTTCACCCCCATTCTTTCTTGGGGGCAGTGGTTGGAGTTGGGGACATCTCAGGATCTGGCTTCAATATTTTTCTTATCATACACAAGGACTGTGGATTACATATTTTTACTCTCTGAGTGCAGTAATAGAAAACAGAAGTAGGTTCTCAAACAGTTAAATGATTGATACGCTTGGTCACAATGCTTTTTCATGGGAAACCTGGGAGAGCTGTGAGGCATTATTTAACTTAGTTTCATTGTGGAAGCTCTTGTTCTTTTTGGGGTACTTACTATAGTTAACTTTTCCTTTTTTCTGAGATTAAACTTGAATTAAATGCTTAAAGGAGTTCTGTTAGGAAGAATAGAGTAAAAGAAATTTCTGCCGGGCACGGTGGCTCATGCCTGTAATCCCAGCACTTTGGGAGGCCGAGGTGGGTGGATCACGAGGTCAGGAGATCGAGACCATCCTGGCTAACACGGTGAAACCCCGTCTGTACTAAAAATACAAAAAATTAGCCAGGCATCATGGTGGGCGCCTGTATTCCCAGCTACTTGGGAGGCTGAGACAGGAGAATGGCTTGAACCCGGAAGGTGGAGCTTGCAGTGAGTCGAGATCGTGCCCCTGCAGTCCAGCCTGGGCGACAGAGCGAGACTCCGTCTTAAAAAAAAAAAAAGAAAAGAAAGAAACTTCTAATATGTGTGGGCATGGGCTGTTGTTGAATGAGGCAGAATATAAATACTTTGTGGGTTTTAATTTGTTAATATATAAATTTTAGTATTAACAGTTGACTATTCTGCTCTGTTCTGCTTTTTGAATTTTATTTCAAAGAGTATATGGAATACAAAAAATAAGAATGAATAAGACTTTGTATTTGCTAGCACAACAGGGTGACTATTCAAAAGTAATTTAATTGTACATTTTTAAATAACTGAAAGACTGTAATTGGATTGTTTATAACACAAAGGATAAATGCTTGAGGTGATTGATACCCCATTTACCTGGATGTGATTATTACACAGTGCATGCCTGTAAGAAAATCTCATGTAACCCATAAATATATATACCTACTATGTACCTCCCAAAATTAAAAATGAAAAAACTTTTTAAAAGATTATATAGAGGTTCTCTAGCAGCATTAAACCAAATCCTGATGAACTCGTTGAAAATAAAGCCAACTTTACAAAAAAAAAAAAAAAATTTTTTTTGTTTTGAGACAAAGTCTCCTGCTGTCATCCAGGCTGGAGTGCATTGGCAAGATCTCGACTCACTGCATTTTCTGCCTCCTGGGTTCAAGCAGTTTATTCTCTCTCATCCTGGGATTACAGGCATGTACCACCGTGCCTAGCTAATTTTTGTGTTTTTAGTAGAGATGGGGTTTCACCATGTTGAACAGACTGGTCTCGAACTGCTGACCTCAAATGATCCGCCCGCCTGAGCCTCTCAAAGTGCTGGAATTACAGGTATGAGCACCTGACCTACCAGATTATTATCAAGTACCTGTTGGGACATTTAAAGAAATGTAGATTTTCATTAATTAGAGTTAGACATCTTGATGTTAGTATTTCATTTTGGGCATTGGTCCTAAAAAGTATATGTTAGCCTAGGCTTGGGGACCACAGCGCTCAGTTTGATTAATGGAGAATAGATATAGACTAGGAATTCAGAAATCTAGAATCTCTAGAAGCAAATGGTTTTTATTCATAACTGCAGCCTAGGACCAGTTCATGGCTCTTGAGTTCTGCCAGGAGATGGTTTGGCACCAGGAGGTAGCCTTGCCTGGGCAATGAGCAGTCATACCCTGTGGGAGAGCTGACCTCTTTAGCCTGGTTAGTAACTTGCTCTGAGAAGGAGAGGCTGGGGCTGGCCCTGGTGCCAGAGATTTGAATCCTAACCTCCTGCATATAACCTGGGTTTTGTTTGTTTTTATCATAGGCTAAGGACGGGATTTTTCCCCCTATTTTTGAGAATTATGTAGATCCCTTTGGGCTGGACGTTCCTTACATACCGTTCTTTACCTTGTGAGAATCAAGGTAAAAACTTGGTGAGACTATTTCCTTGGCTGTCTTATCTGATGGCCAAGAAGAAAAGGTACAGACACGTTTGCTGATGAAATCTGTCAGAGCGCTTCCAAATACTGGGTTGCCCTTTGAAATTGACCAGTTATGGCCGGGGGTGGTGGCTTATGCCTGTAATCCCAACACTTGAGGAGGCTTGAGGTGCATGGATCACTTGAGGCCAGGAGTTCGAGGCCAGTGTGGTCAACATGGCAAAACCCTATCTCTACTAAAACATACAAAAATTTGCTGGGTATGGTGGCGCCTGCCTGTAAACCCAACTACTTAGGAGGCTGAGACACGAGAATTGCTTGAATCTGGGAGGCGGAGGTTGCAGTGAGCTGAAATCATGCCATTGCGCTCCAACCTAGGCAACAGAACGAGACTTGTGTCTCAAAAACAAAAAAACACACACACACACAAGATAAACAACACTGACCAATTAGAAAAGGGCCCCAGGCCAGGCAAGTATTACCCACCTGATCACACACATACACCTCATACTCACCCTGGCAGGGCTATCTTAGGAAAATTGTCAAAATATCTGGGAAGTTTTGAAAATAAACTTTGTGAAGCAAGTCAGGTGAAGTTTGAGGTCCATGGAACACCTTTCAGAGTGCGCTGGCCTTTTGGTACTGTCCCCTCTTCTCTGGAGCCAGGGTACCTAGGCATTTGGTGTGGAAAGAAGATGGTTACCTGTCCCCTTCCCCACCCCATCAGCTGTCACCCACTTTGGTTTGTCAATGCTGGGCCTAATTAATTAGAAACTTCCAAAAGACGTTGATTTTGTTGTTGTTGTTTGTCAAATTGGTGGACACAAGGTGGGAGCTCTATGACAAGTGGGAAATGCGTCTACACAACCTCAGAACTGGGCTTGGCTCATAGCAGGCACTTGGTGAATACCAGTTGACTTTGAGGATGAATTGATTGAGGGAAGATGAGTATATGTGTTCTGTCATATTTTGTCCAAAGTGAGAAATTTAGGAACTGGAAAAAAAAAAAACACTGTATTTTTTGTTGTTGTTCGTGTTCTTGTATTCAAATTCTAAGCTTCTGAGAACAATGTTTCAGCAGTTTTGTTATACATAATAAGACAAATTCTGAGAGTAGTAATTGTCCCATGGAATTAATTTAGTGTAGTAGTTTCTGAAAATATAAATTCCTGCTTCAATTAAGTTTCAGATGACAGTTGAAGGAAGCTTCTTGCAAATCAGAAATGTGCTTAATATTTATTGAGCTACCATCTTGCCTTGATTAAGTCACTTGAACTCGAAAGTGAGTCTGGTTTGTGGATTTGGTGAAGAATTAGCGTCTCAGTTCACTTAAGTAGAGCACCCAGTGGTGACTAGAGTGTGATTGCTTTCAAAAAGGTGAGAAATGTCACCTAGGAGGACTACATGTGGAAGTAAATCACCTGTGTATGAAATGCATAGAGCTAGAACTTTCTGGTTTTACTCCTTTAGTTTTTATTTGTGTTTTTGTACGAGCATTTCAGCAGAAAGGGCCAGTTGTGTTGAGTGTTGATTTGTTTATAGCCTAGACTTTTAGAGCTGAAAGAAATAACGCGATCCATCTTGTTGAAGACACTCATCTTACAGGCGAGGAGATTGAAGTCCATATAAGGAATGTAAGTTACCCAGAGTGGACATGCTGGCGTGGCAGTCACCAGGTGAGGCTGAGGGAGAGAACTAAGCAATGATTTCTTGACTGGAAACTCACCCCTGGGAGGTTTTCCGTATGTGGGGACCTTTCCCAGTCCATCAAACTGACCACTACACCAGAAATGCAGAAAACACAATAGACAGAAGGTGGAATATTAGAGCTTTGAGAAAAAACAAAGACAGGCAGCCCAAGCATCTGGTTTCTTAATTAGCCTTTGTTCCTCCACAGGGAGAAAGGTAGGTACTGGGGTATTGCCATGGCAATTCCTGAATTGACCTGTGGAGGCTGGAACTGGGGGTCATCAGGGAACTTGGCCCACGTCTGTTGATGGAAGGAATCCCAGTTGGTTGCAGGCCCTCACGGAAACATTGCTGAGGGTTCCTCTTTCCCTATCCTGCCTTTATCTACTATATATTTGATTTCAGTTCACTTTAATTTTATAAAAAACTTCGTTATGGAAAATTTTAGGCCGGGTGCAGTGGCTTACACCTGTAATCCCAGTATGTTGGGAGGCTGAGGTGGGCACATCACCTGAGGTCAGGAGTTCGAGACCAACCTGGCCAACATGATGAAACCTTGTCTCTACTAAAAAGACAAAAATTAGCTAGGTGTGGTGGCACGAGCCCATAATCCCAGCTACTCAGGAGGCTGAGGCAGGAGAATTGCTTGAACCTGGGAGGTGGAGGTTTCAGTGAGCCAAGATCATGCCGCTGCACTCCAGCCTGGGTGACAGAGTGAGACACTCTCAAAAACAAATAAATAAATAAATTTTACACACGTACAGTGGTAGGATACTGTAACCTCTGTGTACCCATCGCCTACTGCTTGGTTAATGATGATCAGTACCTTACCAGGCTCTCTCCATCTGTGCCCTTTTCCTACCACCTCCTCTTGCCCAGTGAATTAGAGGTGACCCTTGAGCAACTCGGGTTAAGGGTGCTGACCCTGCCAGTCGAAAATCTGCTTATAACCTTTTGACTGCATAAAAGCTTAACTACTACTAATCCCCTGCTGTTGATCGGAAGCCTTATCAATAGCATACACAGTTGCTTAACACAAATTTCATGTTTTAAGTCTTATATACTGTATTTTTACAGTGAAGTAAGCTAGAGAAAAGAAAATGTTATTAGGAAAATTGTAAGGGGCTGGGCGCAGTGGCTCATGCCTGTAATCCGAGCACTTTGGGAGGCCAAGGTGGGCAGATCACCCGAGGTCAGGAGTTTGAGAACAGCCTGGCCAACATGACGAAACCGCGTCTCTACTAAAAATACAAAAATAGCCAGACGTGGTGGCGTGTTGTTCCTGTAGTCCCAGCTATTCAGGAGGCTGAGGCAAGAGACTCGCTTGAACCCAGGCAGCAGAGGTTGGCAGTGAACCGAGACCGCTCCATTCCAGCCTAGGCGACAGGCGACAGAGCGAGACGCTGTCTCGATTAAAAAAAGAAAGAAAGAAAAAGCCATTAAGGAAAAGAAAATATGTACCATTCACCAAGTGAAAGTGGGTCTTCGCCACGGTCTTCATCCTCGTGGTCTTCACATTGAGTAGGCTGAAGAGGATGAGGAGGGGCTGGTCTTGATCTCTTGGGTGGCAGAGGCTGAGGAGGTTGAAGGGGAGCAGGAGAGCTTGAAAGCTATGTCCATATATGTAGACCCACACAGTTCAGACCCATGTTGCTCATGGGTCAAGTGTATGTTAAAGAAGATCCCAGGTGTTGTATCATTTCATTGCAAGATTTCCACTCCCTGTTTTGAACTAATGGAAACTTAGTTCCAGTCTGATGGGGAACCTAACAGAAACTAGATACTTATAGAGTAATTAAGGATTAAACTGAAAGAATTCCCCTTGGGTATCAACTTTGGAAAGTTTTGTTTTCCAAATGACTTTCTTCAGGTGTTGGTGCCGTTGTTGGGGCAGGAGGGGTTAAGTGAGGAGAGTGGCTGAGGGTGGGGGGAAACAGCTAGGCTTCTTCTGGGATGGGGTTTAGGGTGAGGAGAGAGTGGCTGCTAGGAGCAGCTTCATGAGCCTTCTGCTTGGAGCGTGTGAACCTGAAAATGAACCTTGAATTTATCATTGCAATGAGTATTTCATAGAAAACCATGTGAGCATTTCCCAGGCCCTTCCTTTTATATGTGACTGTATCACCACAGCTGATGTTACCTCTTTTTGTTTCAGATGGGAATAACTGGGAACACAAGTCCGTTTGGACAGCCCTTTAGTCAAGCTGGAGGGCAGCCAATGGGAGCCACTGGAGTGAACCCGCAGTTAGCCAGCAAACAGAGCATGGTCAACAGTTTACCCACCTTCCCTACAGACATCAAGAATACTTCAGTCACCAACGTGCCAAATATGGTAAGTTACCCTTGGCTCTCAGTGCTGTGGCTCTCCGGTGGGTGCCGTGGTCTATGGATTTTTATCATGCTCACAGTGAAAATCTGTAACTAAAAGTGTGTCAGTAGGTGATAGGAAGAGAACCCAGATTTCTCATGAGTAGCTCTCTAAATGAGTTTTAACATTTTCTGTGATGAGCTAGCAACAGGAGAGATAGGTGAGGATGATTCAGCCGCTCCTCCCAGGCTCCTTTTGTTGATGGAGAAAATCCATGTACACGAATCGCTTTACCTTTCTCTCCAGAATCATGAGAACCAGAGAGACTGGCTTTTTTTTACACTTCCTGTTTGTTAGTGGCTTGATGGTATCAGTAGAAGCCCATTGATTTGTATTACTGTCAGATGAAGGACATTTATCTTCCAAGGACAATACTCTGTTGATGACTTGTGTATTATGTCCAACACGATAGATGATTCCACGTGTCTTCATCCTCCCTGAGGTTTGAAGGGATTTTATAGGTGGGAAATCTATGAAATAGGAACTATCCTTATCACTTCTCAACCTGATGAATCAAGATATTAATGGGAAACTATCTGCTTTTGTGCCACAAAATAATAGAATCTCTTTTATTTCAAAACACTGAGGGGTAGTGCATTCTTTTGTCCAGCCTCTCTTGCTCACCCCAGCTGCTGCATGTCTAGTGTGCCCTTGGTGATGGGTGATGGGTGAAGACCACAAGCAGCCGTCTCTACCCTGTGTGCTTGTTGCTGGGAGCCTGGCCTTCCCAGCTGCCACAGTGATTTGGAAAGATCACAAGAAAGTGAGAGGATTATGTTCAGAAAAAGTTGCTTTTTGTCTTTCAGGTTTTTATACTTTTTATTTTGAAGTATTTGTTGTAAAGATAGTACAGAGAATTCCTGTGTATCCTTCACCTCATCCAGCTTCCTCTGATGTATCTTATATAACCTTGGTCGTTCCTCAAAACTAAGTAATTAACATTGCTTACAGTGCTTAGAAGTTTTGAGACTATTGGGAAGCAGAGAGAGCCAGATCTCTTTCTCTTCTTGTTTGATAAAATCAGGAAATGGGAATAATGGGGTGTCCTGTCAGGTGCTGGCTCCCTGCTGTATGGTACCTCCACTTAAAAAGGTGGTTGAGGCCGGGCATGGTGGCTCACACCTGTAATCCCAGCACTTTGGGAAGCTGAGGTGGGTGGATCACGAGGTCAGGAGTTCGAGACCAGGCTGGCCAAGATGATGAAACCCCGTCTCTACTAAAAATACAAAAATTAGCTGGGTGTGGTGGCGGACACCTGTAATCCCAGTTACTCAGGAGGCTGAGGTGGGAGAATTGCTTGAACCCGGGAGGCGGAGGTTGTAGTGAGCCGAGATCGCATCACTGCACTCTAGCCTGGGTGACAGAGCAAGAAAATAAGTAACAAAACTTGCTCTCAAAACTATGAAAACAACCTAAAGTTCTTAGGACTTCTTTATTTCTTCTGACAATCCCCTTGTAACTTTCCTTGATATGCTTCTTTCTTTCTAGTAACTTTTTGTTACCAGGATTGCCCTGTTCCTGATAGTACAGGTCCAGAATCCGAAACAGAGCACAGAGGACCCTAGGTCAGCCCCTCAAGTTCAGGGAACAGTACTGACCTGCATAATGCTGGGCTCTGTCTCCACACAAATCCTGTTCTCTCCTGCGCTTCCTTTTCCAGTCTTCACTGAAAGGACAGCAGTGTGGACTGTGGGGTTGGCTGTCATCGATTATGCCTGCTCAGTAACCAGGAGCACATTTGGCTTCATAGTGAAAGCATTTGCTTTTTGCAAGACTTCCTGTGTTTTACAGTCAGGGAAACCCTGACCTAACATTTTCCTCGCTTTTCTCTTTTAAAATATTCTCCAGCCCTACTTCCCTGTCCCCTCTCCTTTATCTACAACTTAGCGACAGAATCTGTGCTCTGGGCCCCTCTGCTGCCTCCACTACTGCTCCAGAGGGCTGAACTTGGCAGATATGATATGCTTGTCAAGGGCAGGTTCGGCCGGGAACGCAAAGAGGCTACTCATTCCCTTCACCTGCAGGAGGGCTGGAGCCCTTTGGCCCGGGGCAGGCCCCCCTCTGCCTCTGCACTGATGGCAGTTCTCTACTGTGAACCGGTTGTGCCCCAGAGGATGTTGGGCAGCATCCCTGTCCCTACGCATTGGGTGCTTATGACCTTCTCCCCTAAGTCATGACAATCAAAAATGGCTCTAGGCACCGACATATGTTCCCCAGGGCATAGTCTCCCCCAGTTAAAAACTCCTGCTCTGGAGAGAGGTTAGGAGAAGCAGTAGCAACAGCATCTCATCCTTTTGCCTGTCTTCGAGACATCTGACAGAAGTAGAACCACTTCTCTTCATCTCTGCCTGTCTCTCTTTCTCCCCTCCGCCCTGCCTTTCCCTTCTTTCATCCCTCCCTCTCCCCTACTCTCCCCACGCCCTGTCTTTCTCTCTCCCTCTCTTTTGTTTCTGCCTCTCTCTCTGGTCTTCTCAGGGTAAACTGAGAAAGCATTTTCATCCATGGAAACTGGATTGCTTGCCTGGTGGCCACTGTCTCACAAGAACCCCTGTGGACTTTGAGACAGATCCATAGATGCCTCTTGGGGGTAAACTGACACCACTGACCCTGGAGGGCACAGATCAGATGGGGCTGTGCCCACATGTGCCTTTGTGAGGCAGCCTGACCCAGGAACAGCCTTCAGTGCTCCAAATAGTGGTAGGAACTAGAGGGGACTGGTGGGAAAGTGGGGTACCAGCACACATGGTCTCCCCGACATCTTTCTAGGTAATTTTTACCCTATTCCTGCAATAGCCTCTTGAGAGACATCATTCCAGGTCCCATTTTACAACTGAGCAAGTTGAGACTCTGAGGGGTTTGGGTTATTCAAAGCTATGTAGCTTCCTGTTTGCAAAGCGTAAAACTCCTCACTTATGTTCTGAGGTCATGTTTTTGTAGCCCTGAGCCTGCCAGGAATGCTTCACCAGCCCGTGCTTACAGTTTGTCTGCAGTTCCTCAGATGCATGTTGTAGTCTTTTTGAATTTTCAAAATTATATCTGGCCTCAAAACCCACAGACTTTTGCACACTGAGGGTAAACACAAAGAAATCTAGATCTATTTAGTGAAAAAATAAAAATTATGAGGTGTCGAACATATTTGCATTTATTGTCATGCTTTGAGGGGTACCCAACTAAATTTGGTGTCCCAAACAATCCCAGTCGGGACTCCAGTGCCCAGTCACCTGGTGCCCTCTGCAGCTCTTTCCTGGAGTGATTCAGCCACGTGGTCTTGGGCCAGGGAGCTCTTGTTCCTCTCCCCTCCTAATTTCTATAGGAGTTCAACATCACTGGGTAGCATTGAGGAAGGGAAGGATATGATCATTCAGTTAATTTGTCACATGTGTTGAAAGCCTTTTGTGGGCTCAGGTGCTGGAGTTGGCTCCCCAGAAGGCAACTGGGAGTGCCCAGAGCTCACTCCACTTTCATGAAATGGAGGGTGTAGTGGCCACGGAAAACATATCATTACAAACTGCTGAGTAGCACTCAGCGGTTCAGATTGACACAGGGACCTCTTTAGATGGAGCCATCAGAGAAGGCCGCATTGAAGAAGGAGATTTAAAGGCAAGAATGGAAAGTTGAGAAGCCATAGAGACCCCATGGTACTGGGAGAGCACTGGCTTGTGTAAGAACTGGTAGAAGTCCAGAAAGGCCCCCATGAGGGAAGGGAGCACGGCGTGAGTGGAAGTTGGGAGCTGAGCAGGAACCAGTTCAGGAGGCCTTGGAGGGAAGGTGGGCCATCGGCTTACAGGGTAGGTTGTGATGCAGGAAGTTGAAGCCACTTCAGTTGAGTGAGGAGGAGAAGTTCAAGGGCGGTCCTTCTGGAAGCGGAACCCACCTGATTCTTCATGACGTCTTGCTTAAGCTTTGGATTGGGCTTTCTGACATTTTTCACAAAACGCCGTGTAGAAGTGGGACACGCCTTGGACTGAGAACATTCAGTGACCAGAGGGGCCTCATCTTCAGGTTCTCTCACGTGGTCTCCTGCAAGAGTTATTTCTAATGTGAATTTTTTTTTTTTTAAAGAGCTGCATTATGGAAACTTCATCGTCCTTTTTTTTTATTTTGTTTTAACTTCACCATTCTTAAAGTTGAGATGCAGGAGATTCGTCAGGAGTGCTGCTTATTTAAAATTGCTCATGAGAGTGATATTACTATTTGTTGTGATGGAGTGTCAGAATTTTGGAGTTGAGGTTGTGGACGGGGCCCACAGCAGCTGCTGATCTACATCTCTGAACGGAAGGGCGGTGTGGCTGGAAGACTGTGTAGACAGGAGGATGGGAGAGGGGTCTTCTGTGTCCTGCCAGAATATCACAGCTGCGGCAGTGACACTGGTAGCTCCTGAGTGGCAAGCCATGTGCTGGGATGCCCTCCAGGCCCCCCTGTGTCCAGGGGTTCATTCCATTGCTGTGTCTCAGCACCTGTCCATGGCCCAACCTGCATCTGAGTGACTCCCAATTCCTGGGCCTCACCCAGTCCTCCCGATTCACAATCTCTTAGGACAAAGGTGCAGAATCTGTGTTTGGTAGTCACTCTTGTGAAACTTCAGCTTTATTCTTTCTCAGTTTCCCAATTAATACCACCTAATTCCCTGTGATATAACTCAGATAATTCCTGAACACATGGGCTTGCGGTTCTTGGTGTTTTGCTGGAACTCGTGGTTTTACATGAGCTGCTCCTGTGATTCTGATCTGGAATAAAGACCATGAAAGCCACTGTCCACTGACACCGTGAGCCATTGGCGTCGTGACCAGCTGTCCCACTGTAGAGTGGACTTACTTTGTTGGTCTTCATGTCCACGTTAGTACTTCAGAAGACTTCACTAATCTTCCTTCACTCCCCAACCTTGTTTGTCAGATTTTCATAGTTTTCTGTCCCGTGTCTAGATTGTGTTCATTGAGGGAGCAAGACTTAAACTGACTGCACAGGGTTAAGCTTCGTGAACGCCGGGGTCTCTCTCTTTGTTGTCATCTTTGATGAGCTCCTCTCAATTTTGGTTTCCTTGCACGGATGCCTGTGTTCCCTAACATTATACACAAGCTCCTTTCACTGCACAAGTAGAAATTGTAAAATCACTGCTTGTCTAATACCTCCCTCTAGCCTAGGACTAAAGAGAGTCCATATAGAGTTCTGTGGAGACAGCAGGTGAATAGTCTTGTCATCTCTTCACCATAACAGTGTCTATAGAAAAATTACACCATGATTATGAATTGTGTTTCACTAACTGAATTGGAAAACGTGGGGAAGGTTTGGAAGTAAGCCCTTGTCCGTAATTATTAGTGATTTAAGTGTGTGTGTATTCTTAAGAGTTTACATGTATTGCCTCCATCTGTGTCTTGAAGATCACTGAGAAAACATGTATGCAGGGCCTTCAAATGCCACTAAGTATAAATGTTCCGTTCACACTTATCCCCATTGGTTTTGGCAGTAAGAATCAGCTGGGAAACATAATTTAAGCACAAAATAATGATATGTGATGTGTTGCAAATAACAAGAAACTAGAAATTGAGAAAAAGTAGCCAGTCCTTTGGTATCAGGGGCAGCTCCACATATTACAGGTGCTCAGTCAAGGTCGTTTAACTTTCTTCCCAGTATAGGTTTCCCATTAACCAGCAGTATCTTTTCTAGAGTCTGATTAGCATAACCCTTTCTTCAGCAAAACCTCCTAGGTGTAAGCATAAATCATCTCAGAGATACTCATGTAAAGTGGAGGCTCACCCAGAAGGTTTTTTTGTTTTGTTTTTTGTCTACACAAGATGTACTGCGTACTTACTAACAACCAGCATTGCAGCCTCTGCCTGCCTGCTGGAAGTGTATAATAAGGACAGTAGGGATTTCTGAGAAATGAAGTGACTTCTAGAAGAATCAAGTAAATACACCGCAATAGTCCTGCAAGAAGCAACAACTCAGTAAACAGCACAGGTCATGGGTCTGGGTGAGGTGAGTCGTAGCTAGCAGTAATGCGAATATAATACTTCACTTCCTCTGGAGTGGTGTGAACTACATCAGTCTCTACACAGTCCAAATCACCCTAACTTCCTTTTACCTTTTCCACAACCTTTGGAGATGGCCCTGAGGTTCAGGTCACCAAAAAGACAGTCTGTCCAGTAACTAATTTGCCAAGTTATCAAAAAATTATTGTGTAAATTTTTGTGTTCCTTTTTTCCTCTAATCCTTAGAACCTATCAATGTCATAAGTATTCTTGAAGAATATATATATATCAACAGTATTGAAGAAGAGTATTCTAAAAACTTTATGTTTTTAGTAAATTGGTAATTCTGTTGAACTTGGTCATTCGGCTCCTAGTCTGGTCCACCTGTCCCTTTGACCATAGGAATAGGTCCAGTGCCTTCTACCTTGCAGGTTGTCTTTTTTGTTGTTTCTTTGGTTGGTCGGGTATTTTTTTTGAGATGAGGTCTCACTGTCACCCCAGCTGGAGTGCAGTGGTGTAGTCTCAGCTCACTGCAACCTCTTCCTCCCAGGCTCAAGCGATCCTCCCACCTCAGCCTCCCGAGTAGCTTGGACCACAGGCATGTGCCACCACACACAGCAAATTTTTTGTATTTTTTGGTAGAGACAGGTTTTGCTGTGTTGCTGAGGCTGGTCTCAAACTCCTGAGCTCAGGAGAGCCACCCACCTGGGCCTCCCAAAGTGCTAGCATCACAGGTGTGAGCCACCTCTCCCGGCCACTTTATAGGGTTTCTTTGTGCTGTAACAACTAACTCCCACACCTTCTAGGTAGACTGCTGGGTTCCGAAGGCTGTGGCTGTGGGTCCAGAGAGAGAGTGGGGAGGGAGTGGCAGATCCGCCACGCTTGGCCACATTTCTTACACTGAGCCTTGGCCTTGGGCTCGGGCTCTCCTGCTTCCGTTGGCCATTTGCTTTCTACTTTAAATCACAGCTTTAAGATTACTTATAAATCCTTCTGGATTATTCCCCTATTGAATTTAGATGTTTTGTTTCGTTTCGTCGTTGTTGTTGTTGTTGAGACAGAGTCTCTCTCTGTCACCCAGGCTAGACTGCAGTGGCGCTGTCTTGGCTCACTGCAACCTCCGCCTCCCAGGTTCAAGCTATTCTTCTGCCTCAGCCTTCTGAGTAGTTGGGATTACAGGCACCCGCCACTGCACCTGGCTAATTTTTGGATTTTTAATGGAGACAAGGTTTCACCGTGTTGGCCAGGCTGGTCTCGAACTCCTGACCTCGTGATCCACCCACCTCAGCCTCCCAAAGTGCTGGAATTATAAGCGTGAGCCACCGTGCCCGGCCTGAATTTAGATCTTAAATTTTAAGATAATCTTGTTTTTTAAAAAATCAATAAACACAAAGCAAAAAGAAAACACAACAAACGTTTTGTCTATGAAAATAGCTACGTTGTGTTTCTTCCCAGTTTATCACCTCAGAGGTGATTATCACTTCTTCCCAGGTTGGCAGCTGTGTACATTTAATGAACATTTTCTTTGTTTTATGGCGCCACAGCTTTGCATACCCAACTGTTGTAGGTCCTTATGAGGGAACCTGAGCAAGCGGTTATTGCAGAGCCAGCCTTCGTTCTGCCTGATGTTCGCTTTGGTGTCGTTTTCTGATTCTAGGTGGAGGTTGTGGAGGAGACGGGTTTCCAGGTGGGTGGGGGAGCATCCAAGGAGCATGGGTTTGGACCCTGTTGGGATGTGGAAGGTTAGGCATGAGCAGCAGGAATCCCAGCCCGGTGTGGATCTGGGACAGTGGTGGCACAGAGGGGCGACACTGTCCTTCCTTGTTCTTTCTTCGTCAGTCTCTCGCTGTTTGGAACACAGGGTCCTTTGAAGACATGATAACCTACTCTTGGACACACAGTAAAAAATGACTTATTTTTCTGTGAGGAATGTGAGGATAAATGTTATTATCCACATTCTGTATGCACATATCTGTTATGTTCTTAGCATAGAATACAGGCACTATAGGAAAAATGGCATTGGGGCTAAATTACCCAAAACCTATGTAGCAATAACAATCCTAGTAAAAATTAAGGAATAGGCTGGGCGTTGTGGCTCACTCCTGTAATCCTAGCACTTTGGGAGGCCGAGGCGGGCAGATCACTTGAAGTCAGGAGTTCGAGACCAGTCTGGTTAACACGGTGAAGCCCCATCTCTACTAAAAATACAAAAAGTAGTCAGGTGTGGTGGCACACGTCTGTAAGCCCAGCTCCTTGGGAGGGTGAGACAGGAGAATTGCTTGAATCACAGAGGCAGAGGTTGCAGTGAGCCGAGATCATGCCATTGCACTCCAGCCTGGGCGACAGAGCGAGACTCCCATCACAAAAAAAATAAAAATAATAAAAAAAATTTAAGGAATACCAGAGTAAATGTAAAGAGTTTGTTTTTAAAGGTAGTTTGACGGCTGGGCGCAGTGGCTCACACCTGTAATCCTAGCACTTTGGGAGGCGGAGGCGGAGGCGGGTGGATCACGAGGTCAGGAGATCGAGACCGTCCTGGCTAACATGGTGAAACCGCGTCTGTACTAAAAATACAAAAAATTAGCTGGTTGAGGTGGTGGGCGCCTGTAGTCCCAGCTACTCGGGAGTCTGAGGCAGGAGAAGGGTGTGAACCCGGGAGGCGGAGCCTGCACTGAGCCGAGATTGCGCCACTGCACTCCAGCCTGGGGGACAGAGCGAGACTCCATCTCGGGGAAGGAAAAAACAGGTAGTTTGACAGTGGAGTATACACAGTGGTTGAGGCTGCCAATTACGTAATACGCAACATATGCAAAGAGCCTGTGGCTAAACCGAGTGTAGATGATAAGTGGGGTGAGTGGGCTCAGTGAGCTTTGTGTTTACCTGCCGTTACTCAGTGGCTCAAAATAATAACAGGAAGGGGAGACTAAGGTTTAAACTAGTATGGCTCTCACACCATACTCACCTCCTCCTTCCACATTACAAATTGCATGTGAAATGATCCTTGCTCCAGAAACATACATTGCATATATTTTAAGGCTTTTGACAGATAGCATTATAGTGCCTTCCAACAAAAGCCATGTACCCAGTTACCAGCATCACACCATCTTCCCAAGGCTAGGGACTGTCACCCTGTCCTTTTGGTTTTTTTAGACAGAGTGTTGCACTTGTTGCGCAAGCTGGAGTGCAGTGGCGCAATCTCTGCTCACTGACACCTCTGCTTCCTGGGTTCTAGCTATTCTTTTGCCTCAGCCTCCTGAGTAGCTGGGATTACAGGCGCGTGCCACTGCACCCAGCTAATTTTTTGTATTTTTGGTAGAAATGGGGTTTCACCATGTTAGTTAGGCTGGTCTCAAACTGCTGACCTCAGGTGATCTGCCCACCTCAGTCTCCTAAAGTGCTGAGATTCCAGGCGTGAGCCACTGTACCCAGCCCACCTTACCCTTTAATAGGAGAAAATGATGTCATCTTATTTTGATGAGCATTTCTCTCACGAGTAAGATTTGAAGTGCTTATGTTTAGAGACATAGGCATTTATTTGAGTTGCTTCTGTCCTGTTCTTCACCACTTTTCCTGTCACATTATCTTAGAACACTTTATAAAGCAAGGTGGTCAGCCCTCTGTGGAGGAGGAACACAGAGAGCTGCAGGATTGCGGCTCTGCTGCTAAGTGGCTGGCTCATCACCCAGGAAAGGCCCTTTCCTTGGGGCCTCAGTTACTTCACCTGTCATGTGTGGCTAGTTCCCAGAGCACTCCTCCCTTGGGGAGTTGTGTGTCTTCAATGAGCTGCTGTACCTCGGACCCTGAACACAGAGCCTGGCACAGAGTGAGGAATAAAGATGGACTGGGAGAAGAAGAAATAATAGCTCCATCATGATTTGTTTTGTCTCGTGTTTTTCAGATTTAATTTTTCCTGGTTCATCAATGGCCTTTACACTTGTTCCTAGTGGTTTTAGTCGTAGAAACAATGCCAGTCTTTATGTAATCTAGCCTCTCACACCTATTTAGTGGTACATACAGTCTTCTCCTGCGTTGGAATCGCCCCTGGAGCTTCTGTTCTTTTTTCTCTCTTTTCTCAATGGTTTTGGTTTTGTTTTTGTCTTTTTTTAGCAACAGGGTCTTGCTTTGTTGCCCAGGCTGGGGTACAGTGGCAATTCACAGGCACAATCATGGGACACTATAGCCTTGATCTCCTGGTCTCCAGCAGTTCTCCCACCTTCGCCTCCTGAGTAGCTGGGACTACAGGTGTACCACCACTCCTGTCTTCTTAAATGTCTTTATTCTCATTGTAAAGGTACATATATGTTAGTTTTAGAAAAATTGGGAAAAGTCTAAATTTAAAAAAAAAAAAAAAGGCAGCCTTGTCTCTTAGGGGAAAATGGGAGGATCTGTATTTTGAGAATTTTTACTGGAAGGCTGGGCACAATGGCTCATAGCTATAATGCCAGCAGTTTGGGAGGCCAAGGCGAGAGAATTGCTTCTGCCCAGGAGTTCAAGACCAGCTCGAACAACATGGCAAGACTCTGTCTCTACAAAAACTTTTAAAACTTAGCTGGGCGTTGTGATACACACTTCTGTGATCTCAGCTACTCAGGAGGCTGAGGTGAGAGGATCGCTTGAGCCCAGGAGGGTGAGGCTGTGTGAGCCGTGATTGCACTGCTTTACTTCAGCCTGGGTAACGGTGAGACCCTCTCTCCAAAAATAAAAAGAATTGTTGCTGGTAATAGTAAGGAACACTGCTTTATGTTCTGTGACTAAAGCCTTTACTGTCTTTGCATAACAAAGCCACTCACCTTAATTACATTCCAATACTTTTATAATTTAATTTTTTATATTCCTCATCATTTTCTTACTGATTCTTCTAATTTTGTTTTCTCAGGAATTTTCCCCCAGAATGGAATGCTTTTTGATATAAAAATAGTAGTCACTTAAAAAGCTTTTTGTTAAAGCATAAAGGTCTACCTTATTGTTGTTACTAACTTGTTGCCTTAAATAACAGTCATTGGATGTTCTCTCCCACGAATTCAGGCAGGGCTTGGTTGGCCCATTCCCCTGCTCCACATGGCTTTGACAGGGGTTATTTGAGGTCTGCCTTATTTTTCATGGCTGCCTCTTATTTCATTATAGGTCTGTAGCCATAGGAAGTTTAATTAGTCCACCTTTAATAGGCATTTATAATTTTTTCCAGTTTTTAATACTGAATCAGAATGTGATGCATTATCTTTGCACACATATTTTAACATACTTGTCCATTTACTTCCTTAATAATAAATAATGAGAAGTGGAATTACTGTCAAAAGAAATGCATATTTTTCTTTTTGATACATGTTGCTTTCCAAAATTATACTGGATTTCCAGAGTACTTGAGAATTGCCATTTCTTTATATCTTCATCAATACCAATTAGCAGTTTTAAAATCTTGGCCATATTGATAGATTAAAAATGCCTCATTGTTTTATTTCTATTTCTTTAATGATTAGTAAGAACTTTTTTAAAACAGCTTTTTAAGATATAATTCATGTACCATATAGTCCTTGCTTTAAAGTGTGCAGTTCAGTGGTAGTGTATTGTGTAACCATCACCACAGTCAATTCTGAAACATTTTCTCCACTCCAAAAGGAAACCCAGTACCATTAGCAGTTATTCCCCATTTCCCCTGAACCCCCATCTCCAGCCAACCTTTAATAGGCTGTCTACCCCCATGGCTGTATCTATTCTGGGCATTTCCTAGAAATTGAATCACACAATATGTGGTCTTTTGTGACTGGCTTGACGAAGCATGTTTTCAAAGTTCTCATTGTAGTATGTGTAGTTACTTCCCTTTTTATGGTTGAATAATATTCCATTTTGGATATATACTATGTTTGTTTTTCCCTTCATCACTTGATGGGCATTTGAATTGTATCCATTTTTTTGGCTATTTGTAAAAGGCTGTTGTGAACATTTTTTACAGTTTTTGTGTGAACGTGCATTTTCAGTCCTTTTGGTTGTATACCTAAAATAGGAATTGCAGAGGTCATATGGTAATTTTATGTTTGACCTTTTGAGGAATTGCCAGACTTCTACATCCCACACCAGTGTATGAGGATTCCAAGTTATCCACGTCCTGGCCACCCTGTTGCTATTGGTTAGCATTTGGCTTTTTATTATAGCCATGTGGTGGGTGTGAAGTGGTATCTCACTGTGGTCTTAACTTGCATTTCCCTAATGGCTGATAAGGTTCACCATCTTTTCATGTGCTTATTGGCCATTCATGTATCTTCTTTGGATAAATATATATTCAGAGCTTTCACTCATTTTTTAATTGGGCTATTTGTCTTTTTATTAACTGAGTCGTAAGAGTTTTTAAAATATGTTCTAGATGCAAGTGCTTTATCAGACCTGTGATTTGCAAATATTTTCTCTTTCACTTTCCATTTTCACAGTTCATTATTTTGTAATGGTATCCTTTGAAGCATAAAACTTTCTAATTTTTTATGAAATCATTTTATTTTTCTTTTATCACTTGTGCTTTTGGTGATATACTAAGAAATTGCCTAATCCAAGGTCGTGAAGATTTATTCCTGGTTTTCTTTTATGAATGGTATGATTGTCACTCTTACGTTGAAGTCTTTGCTCCACCTTGAGTTCATTTTTGAGTAGGAGGTAGAGAGGAGTCTGCCTGCCTCCTGCCTGGGCTGTCCAGTGCTTGCGCTCCTCTTCATTGAGAAACGATACCTCTCTCCCTTGTGTTGCCTCGGCACCAAGGTGTAGAACATTTTTGTATTTGTTGTTTCTTTGTATTTTGTGAGGTATCTTGCATTTTCTTTGCCCAACTTTTTAGTGGGATAGTGTCCTTTCTTTATTGAGAGCATTTGCACAAAAGAAAACCAACAAATTTGCTCTCAGTTTTTCACTTTTTAAACTTTATTATGTGTTTACGTTAAGAAGACTTTCTCATCCTCGCGTCCTAAAAGTATTTTAAATTTTTCTCTCCATTTTAATCCATTTTTATTCAATTTAGTCCATATGAAGTGTTTTTTTATTTGTTTGTTTGTTTTTTTAATAGAAGATAAGGATCCAAAGATGCCTCACCACTCTTGAATATAAAGCACCACCTTTAGGAGACAGTCGTCCTCTCTTATCAGGGGTTTCACTTTCTGGGGTTTCTCTTACCAGCAATCCCAAAATAAGTGAGTGTAGTACAATAAGGTGTTCAGAGAGAGAGAGACCACATTCATGAAGCTTTTATTATAGTGTATTGTTATAATGGTTCTATTTCATTATTAGTTATTGTTAATCTTACTATACTTAATTTATAAATTAAACTTTAGCATAGGTGTGTGTGTATAGGACTAATACAGTATATATAGGATTCAGTACTATCTGAAGTTTCATGCACCCATTGGGGTTCTTGGAACCTGTCCCCTGAGGATAAGCGGGGACTTCTGTATGCTAATTTGATGTATACATATGTCTGTTTCTGGACTTATGTAAAGAAATTAGCTTTGTAGTATGTTTCAGTAACTGGCAACATAGAGTGCCCCTTTATTTTTACTGTTTTTCAAAATTTTCTTGGCTCTTAGAAAAACAAAATCACACAAAATGTAGATTACTTTTGGGGCAGCTTCCACGACGATGGCTTTGTTCTGTGCTTTTTTTTTTTTTTTTTTTTTTTTTGAGACGGAGTCTTGCTCTGTCACCCAGGCTGGAGTGCAGTGGCCAGATCTCGGCTCACTGCAAGCTCCGCCTCCCGGGTTCAAGCCATTCTCCTGCCTCAGCCTCCCGAGTAGCTGGGACTACAGGCACCCGCCACCTCGCCCGGCTAGTTTTTTGTAATTTTTAGTAGAGATGGGGTTTCATCGTGTTAGCCAGGATGGTCTCGATCTCCTGACCTCATGATCCGCCCGTCTCGGCCTCCCAAAGTGCTGGGATTGCAGGCTTGAGCCACCGCGCCCGGCCTGTTCTGTGCTTTAAAGGGGGGTTCTGAAGTACTCTCCCTCCATCCTTAGTGCCTGCTTGCCAGTGGGAACTGGGCAGGGAGGTTGGGGAAGTCTGAAGGATGCTTCTGACAGATTTGGGGGCCACCTACAGTTCACATCTAACTCTCATGGCTCATTGAACACCAGTCTGCAAGAGGAGGAAAGTAAGTGTGCCCCTGTATTTGTAACTACTTTGCAAAACTAAGCTAGTCCCAGACAAATATACAGAATTCCATGGGGAGGGCCAGACACAGGGTCATAAGACATTTTCCATTCCACCGTTGACTCAGCTTCACCCTCAGAATGGCTTTTGGGATGCATGTTGTAAACAATATGTAGAGCTCATTAAACTGTACATTTGTCCTCCATCCAGAGGTAGACACATAACAGACCAAGTTTTAAATTTGCCATATAGTTTCCAACCATACCGTTTTGACATATGGTCAGGTGTAGTGCAAAAGACACTATTAAAAATACATGCCAGGCCTCGCATGGTGGCTCACGCCTGTAATCCCAGGCCTTTGGGAGGCTGAGGCGTGCCGGTCACTTGAGGTCAGGAGTTCGAGACCAACTTGGCCAACATGGTGAAACCCCATCTCTACTAAAAATACAAAAAGTAGGCAGGTGTGGTGGACACCTGTAATCCCAGCTACTTGGGAAGCTGAGGCGGGAGAATCGCTTGAATCCGGGAGGCAGAGGTTGCAGTGAGCTGAGATGGCGCCACTGCACTCCAGCCTACGCAACAGAGTGAGACTCCTGTCTCAAAAAATAAATAAATAAATAAATACAAGCCAGCTGGGTGCCACCACACATCTGTGATCCCAGCTACATGGGAGGCTGAAGTGGGAAGATCACTTGAGCCCTGGAAGCCAGCCTGGGCAACATAGCAATACCTTGTCTCTGAAATGTAAAAAAAAAGAATCTTTAAATCCCAAATGAAAAGCAGGGTGTTAATTTTTGGTGAATTAAGAACAGCCTGCTTATAATTTACTTGTAGAGGTAAAATTTTTGCCTAATTTTTATGTAATTTTTTTGGTGATATTTCTGTACTTTAAGAAACAGTGCGAGGACAACTATGTAGTCTCTTCAACAAAGGTAGTGTCAGGAGTAAAGGAATGGAAGACATAATAGATTAAGAACCTTAAGAACAACCAAGTACAGGATGTAGGCCTTCATGGAGTCCTGATTTGTGCAAACCAGCTATAAAAGATGTGTTTTGGACAACTAGAGAAATTAGGATATGACTCAGTATTAGCTGATACCCAAGAAGGATTGTTCTTTTTCTTAGGTTTAATGATGATATCCTTTCCTTTCCATTTTTCTGTATGTTTGAAATTTTCATAAATGTAAAAGAAAGAGACCTAAATGAGGCTCATTTTGTGTTTCTCCCATTCTTCTGTGTCTCCATTCCTGTTGATTTCTGGATGGACCTTCCAATCCACAGGAATAAGCCAGTTGAGCAGTGGACTTAATGCCAGTATTGCATGCTTGCAGGGGCAGTTTAAGGGCTGTTTGCTTACTGAAGCTTTATTTACAATTATAAAAAACAAAGGAGGGGGCCAGGGATACCAGTTTATGCCCCATAACAAGAACTAGTTCAATGAGTGTAAAGTTGTAGAGTAACATGCCGTTCATTCCAAGTCGTCCCAGCCACTGTCTGAGACAGTTTAGTGGTATGGGGCAGAACATGGAAAAACACTAAGCAAAACGTGTGTGTTGCAGGGGAGATACGAGGCTCTATTGATTATGGTTCATACATAAGCATTTATATAGAAAAAGGAAGGGGAAGAAAACTTGTCAACACTTTAATAGTGGACTCCAGGATAATGGGATTTTAATTATTGTTAATTATTTCTGTAGTAGTTCTCTAGCTTTCCAAAATTCCTGCAGTGTATATATATACTTTCATAATCAAGAAAAAATAAACGTAAGGGAAAGACGCTATTTTCTTTTAGGAGTTGATCCCTGCATTCATGGTGTTCTGCTTCTCAGCTAGGATGCTGATTTTGCTTTGGGTCCTTCTCAAACTTCCAAGAATTTTACTACCAAGCCCAGCCACCCAGCTTTTCTACACACTTATTTTCTAGTTCTCATAACGGTAAAACTGAAACAGAACACTCTATAACCTTTTAAAAATGAGCTTTGATTCATTAAAAATTATTTTTATAGTTTCCTCTCTTTGTGAATGTACAGTTTTGATTCATACATTTTTTTAAAAATCAGAGTGGCATACTTTAGGGGAGGTAATGAGGGTTGTGGAAGCAAACTGGAAATATCAGAGTACTAGAGAAAATTGGAAATCTTGGAACTGGTTGATACTGTTGCACATTAGGAACACTTCTCTTATTGCCTAAGTCTTTTTTATTAAGTTTATCTGAAGAATGCTTGTAGTTTATGAAGAATAAGACTCTACGGGTCCCCTTTTCCATTTTCCTTGCTGTTAAACGGTTTGTTTGGTTTGGCTTGTTATTTCAGGCAACTGAAAGCAAACTCTTTCTGTATTTTTAGCAGATCACCAAATCTTTAAAAATTATCAACTGTCTGAGTGGAAATTTTAATGAGAAACAAAGCATAGGACAGGAATGCATTTCCCATTGTACTGAGTGGTTGTATTAAGGCTAAGTGTCATTAGTCTTTAGGAGAGGTAGTGTTTGCTGTGAAATTAAGCTGCAGGCGTTGCCCTTCTAGTCATGTGATAATGAAATCCAAAAGGTAGCTCTGATTCCTTCTGCTACATCAGATGTTTGCGGTACGTTGCAATTGGTCAGGCCTTGGCAATCTTTTTTTTTTTTTTGAAACGGAGTCTCTCTCGCCCAGGCTGGAGTGCAGTGGCGGAGCGATCTCAGCTCACTGCAAGCTCCGCCTCCCAGGTTCACACCATTCTTCTGCCTCAGCCTCCGGAGTAGCTGAGACTACAGGCGCCTGCCACCACGCATGGCTAATTTTTTCTATTTTTTAGTAGAGATGGGGTTTCACCATGTTAGCCAGGATGGTCTCGATCTCCTGACCTCGTGATCCACTCGCCTCGGCCTCCCAAAGTGCTGGGCTTACAGGCGTGAGCCAATGTACTGGCTGGGCCTTGGCAATCTTTTTAATTATGTTGAACCCTATGAAATTGCTAGTGTTTGGCCATTTGGGACATACAGAAGCAGCAGTTTCATATGGTCCAGCTGATATAATACACAGCTTTTCCTGTAGTTGTGTACATCGTAGAGTGAGTTGGGTTTTGGTTGCTACAGTGAAGAGCCAGCCATTGTCTTGCTTGGATGATAATTGTATACAAGTGAACTTGAATCAGCCTTGCTGCTGAGTTGGGTTGATTTCTGTGGTTCTGAATCTTCTTAAAGTCATCAGTGGATTAGAGAACTACACCAGCCTTCTTCTCTCTGTGGTCCGTATTATCCATCAACTTTTGCTTTTGTTTGAGAAATAATTAATGAATATGAGTTGGAACTCTGAGAGGTTAAAGTATTTTTATTATTTTGCTTTATTTTAGTCTCAGATGCAAACATCAGTGGGAATTGTACCCACACAAGCAATTGCAACGGGCCCCACTGCAGATCCTGAAAAACGCAAACTGATACAGCAGCAGCTGGTTCTACTGCTTCATGCTCATAAGTGTCAGAGACGAGAGCAAGCAAACGGAGAGGTTCGGGCCTGCTCGCTCCCACATTGTCGAACCATGAAAAACGTTTTGAATCACATGACGCATTGTCAGGCTGGGAAAGCCTGCCAAGGTAAGTGCTGTTTTTGGAACTCCTAGTGGCAGAGTTCAGGAAGAATTTGTCTTTATTGTTCTTACAGCAGCTGTCTGGTTCATAAGGCTCCGGCAGCCTGACTACTACCTTCCATTTGGTGTGGCAAAACATATTGCGCTCACGTTCCCCACACAATGACAGTCAGGTGCTCCAGGAAGTCTTATCTACTGAAGAGAAAGGCGATTTGGTTTTCTGATACTCTGTGAACTTCTGCTGTTTGAAGCTGTGCCCTGTATTTTGTTCTTTTCCTCCTTCCTCTGTCACGGAAGATGTTGGTCACTTCTTGAGCACTGTCTTTGTTGTGAATGTCTAGATCGTGGTTTTCTTTTGGGCAACGAACGTAGCACATGCATGTGCAGGCACACGCCCTTCCTGCACCCCAGCATCTGTCTTGGTGGCCTGCGGCCTTGCTCCTCTGTCTTGTGTCTTGAGGCAAGTCCAGATGGCAGTGAAGTTGTCCTGGGTGACTGGCAATGACATGGGGAACTATGCACTGTATCATCCCAGGGGAGGTGGTGAACTTCACGTGCCCTCTGTCTCCCCTTTTACTGCAGACACCTCATTTCTACCAAAGGAAGTGTTCCCTGTTAACAGCTGTACTTTCCTTTAATCTTTATTCTCTTTCCTTCTCTTCTTATGCTCATAAACCTTGGGAGAATCTACCCCTGGTCTCCCTGTCTCCCATTGTGACATTTGTGAGTCCCCAGAGTAACCCTGTCGTAACAGAGAAGCAGAGAAGGGTAAGGTTAGACCTTTAGAAGATGAAGCCGGAATAACCAGGGTCAGTTACCCTCTCGAGTACTTGTTCACCAGGTGCCCAGAGTCCCTTTCAGAATCTCTGCAGGCTTCTCATGTGCTTCTCTATCTGTATTTCTTCACTGTAGTGTTTAGGTGGTTTCATCTTGAAACATAATTGTACGTTTTTATTTTAAATAGTTACATCACAGAACTATTATTTGTTCTACCTTTCGTTGCAGTTGTTTGGTATTCCAGGTTGAATAGTTTTTGTTTTGTTTTGTGAGCTGCCCTTAATCACCCATCCTTCATAACATTGCTTTTAGGGGAAGTTTTGTTTGGATTTCTCAACAGTCAACTTACAAACTTTTTGGAAAACAGCCTGTTTGTAAGTTGAGGACTGCCTATACTGTGTTATGGTTACACTTGTTACCATTTTCTTATGGAATCTGGCATTATAATTTAGGTATAATTGAAAGTGTGACGATTTGGATAGAAAAATAACATCTCGTTGTTTTTCTGGTCATAGTTGCCCATTGTGCATCTTCACGACAAATCATCTCTCATTGGAAGAACTGCACACGACATGACTGTCCTGTTTGCCTCCCTTTGAAAAATGCCAGTGACAAGCGAAACCAACAAAGTAAGTGAGCACGGGGGCAGAGAAGCTTGGAGATGAGAATAGAAGTTGTTTCTAAAGAAAATTCAGAGAGTAGGTAGGGAGTGGGCAGGGGTTATGAGCCACGGAGTGCAGGGTGAGGTAGGGCGGACAGTGGCCCAAGGTACAGCGAAGCTCAGAGGGCAGGCAGGCTCTCTGTGTCAGGAACTGCTGTGATGATGTTGGACCCTGACTCACTCACTGCTTCTCCCTCTCCCTGCCCCCTGCATACACGCACTTGAAGCAGCATGGAACAGCAGAGTCACTTTGTTCACTGAGCCAACATGAAGACATGGTATTTCCTGACAGTTACTCCATATGTGAGAATTTAAATTCCATGTCGCTATAATGGCGGTGATGTCTTGGGGAGGGGGAGAGAGGGGGCACGTCTTTTGGAACTAGAAAGCCCTTATCCTGAAGTAAATTTTGAAGGCTCCGTCAGTCAGGCTGGGTCAGTATAAAATCCCACACGAACATTTTTGAGGGTTTCCCTCTGCGTGGATCTATGGTCCCCAGACCTCTTTGTATAACTGACCATTCACTCTGCTTGGCAGTGAGAGCCTCTGCCTAGGGCTGCTGCATCCTGGTCATCCCCGTTGTTTTGCCATTGTCTAGGTTGTCTGTAGCCCTTGGCAAGACTGGTTATGCAGTAGTCCCTGCTTGTTGGGAGGTCTGCCTGGGGCTCTGAGGCTCCCTGCCATTTGTAGGTTTCAGGCAGTAAGAAGGATGAACCTCCCTCCCGTTTTTCAACCCTCTTCCTGTCATTTTAGAGGTAAAACCGTGGTCTTTGGGTGTGTCCTTCAGTTTTGGACAGCTAGGAAGTGCCCTTCAATCTCCTGTCGCCTCTGGCTGGAGGTGCTCCCTTAGCGACCCTTCCAGCACAGCACAGTCTTCCTCATCTTCCTCCATCTCGTCTGCGCCATCTTGCCACCCTCCCCTGTTTTGTGTTTTCTGTGTTCATTCCTCTCATTCTTCTTGATCATCCTTCCTCAAGACCCCGCAGCTGCCTAGAGAATATGTGCTGCTTTTCTTTCTGGTTGTTTCCGAGTGGCCCACGTAAAGATAGAAAAAGTGCTTTGTTCCTAAGAGTACTGTGGAGTGGCGTGCCAGTGACAGCTCCCGTGGTTTTCCTTTTACTGAGTCCAGCCCACCTCCCTCTGGCAACAAGGGAGTAGGCAGCGAGCTGACGCTGACCCTGCTTCATGTAAAGCAGGGTGTCCCCGTCACAGAGAAGAGAAATGCCAGGGTAATGGGGCCTGTTATCTGCCTCCCTACAGAAGAACCACAACGAGTTTCCTTTAAAAACCAGTTTCCTGACCAGGTGCGAGGCGGGCTGATCACTTGAGGTCGGGAGTTCGAGACCAGTCTCTACTAAAAACACAAAATTAGCCGGGCATGGTGGCGCATGCCTGTAATTCCAGCTACTGGGGAGGCTGAGGCAGGAGAATCGCTTGAACCTGTGAGGCGGAGGTTGTGGTGAGCCGAGATCTCGCCAGTGCACTCCAGCCTGGGCAACAAGGGCAAAACTCCATCTCCAAAAAAAAAAAACCACTTACCTAAAAGTCAATTAAATTATTCTTTGATTGACTAAAATTTGAATTAATAAACAATTTCCTTGGACATCTCTTATATAAAGTGACATTCTGGAATCCTGGGTCTTCTAGAACCAGATATTTGGGACAGTTGTTCTAATGGAATAGAGTCTGTTTTTCCTCCCACATTACTGTAAAACTTTTTTCTTTAGTATATTGTGATGGCTAAATTTCTTGTGTTTTAGGGCACATTTCAGTAATAGGCTGTTTAAGTGCCAAAATATTCGTTGTGAAGTTTGTAGTTATACAATATTCCCTGAATAATGAGCTAGAATTTTATTCTTAACTTTTTATTTGAGGGTGTGGCTTTTTGGGGATCTTTTGTTTTTAGTACATACTACCATGACAGTTGTAAACTTTTGTGATTTCTCTTTTTAAGAAACGCTTATGTGGTTTTTGTTTTAAAAGAAAAAAGAAGTGTATGTGGTTTTTTTTTTTTTAACCATCCTTATAACTGCCGGAGTGTTGTGAAAATTGATTGTGTGCCTGCTCTCTCAAGTGGTAAACCACAGGTTTTCTACTAGTCATAATGTAAGATATTACCAGGATGATTTTATAAAGTCACAAGGAAGATTTAGATTAACTTGCTGCAGGGTTTTGGTAGTTTTTTACAAAAGTATGATTGACAGGGTTTCAGCAGTATCCTTGTACATTTTGTTGTTTTTTTCTCTTCTCCCAAAGCAAATTATGCTTATGGTGTGTGAACTCTTGAGTTAAGAACCCGGAGAGGAAAATGTGAATCTGACCCTACTTTGGCTTAAGGTTGGGTTTTTAAGACGATATATATGTTAAAAATAATGTAAGGGTGACCTCCCTCAAAGGACCGAGGTAGAGACAAGTCAGTGCAATCAACATTCTTTTTGAGGAGAATTGGAGTGCACCTGACTACTTTATAGAGAAACGTGAGACTTGGTGGAGCCCAGTGCAAACAAAATAACGAAGGAAGAACATTTCAGACAGTGGGGACAGTATCTGCACAGTGCACAGCTTGTGAGGGCATGCATTTGACTGGACTGGGGTTCCTGTGCAAACAAGGTGAACCGAAAGGTGGACTGTGGTGAGCTCCTGGAAGCCTCAGGGACTCTGCCAAGACCCACCTGTGCTCGCTCTATGGAGACCGCCTTAGGGGCCCCAGGACTCTGCTTTTTAGGCAGTGTTTCCCACAAACCAGTGCTGGTCTTACATGCTGCAGTCTCTAACTTTTGTGATTAATCTCTCTACTGAGAGAACCTTCCAGAATCACCTGTGGAGCTAATCTGAGGTTCTTTGAAATGAAGCCCAGACCATTGATTACCTTTTTGGCCTAGTTGAGTTTTGTTTGGTTGATTGGTTTGTTTTGAGACAGAGTCTTGCTCTGTCACCCAGAATGGCTTGTACTGGCGTAGCCACGTCTCATGGCAGCCTCAACCTCTTGGGCTCAAGCAGTCATTCCACTTCAGCCTCCTGAATACCTGGGACTGCAGGCATCTGCTACCACACCTGGCTAATTTTTGTATTTTTTGTAGAGATGGGGTTTCACCATGTTGCCCAGGCTTGTCTCATACTCCTGAGCTCAAGTGATCTTCCCACCTCGGCCTCCCAAAAGTCCTGGGATTACAGGCGTGAGCCATTGTGCCTAACCTCATTTGATTTTTCCTTGAATAAAGATTCTATAATCACTGATCTCGAATTAACCATCCCTTATAACATTATTCAATTTTTGTTGAATAATTAGGACTTTCCAAGTTATGTACCTTAGGTCAGTCCTGGCATCTGACCTCCAGTAAATTCAGTGCACAGAGTGGCATAGAGGACTGGGCTATGGGGACCCGTGACCGGGTTCCCTTCTTGGGGCTCATGTTGCCTCACTTGTGAAGTTCTGGCTGCTCAAAGTGTAGGCCTCAGGCAAGCCATAGAGGCACTCCCAGGTTGCTTGTAAGCAGTAAAGAAATTGGGGCCCTATTTCAGACCTCTTATATTAAAACCTGCATTTTTACAAAATTCCCGGGTGATTGGTGTGCGCATTAAAATCCGAGATGCACTGCTCTGGATGCCTTGAAAGACCAGGTGTCTGGGCCAGTGCTGATCAGAGGGTTTGAGTCATTCTCTGAGAGAGACCATGGGTTTTCCAACCCAGAGTGCCCCAGGGACTGTCGAAGCAAGTGCACAGGGTCGGCCCCAGAGCCAGCCTAATGCACGCACTGCCCCGGCTGTGTCAGCGATGGCCCCAGCTGCTGCCAGACATCTCCATGAGTGTAGCACCCACTGCTTCACCTGGCAACATGTTCCATCTGTAGGTGCCTCAGATTGTTTAAAACACCTCCTTTCGGCCGGGCTCAGTGGCTCACACCTGTAATCCTTGCACTTTGGGAGGCTGAGGCAGACAGATTGCCTGAGCTCAGGTTCAAGACCAGCCTGAGCAACATAGTGAAACCCCCGTCTCTACTAAAATACAAATAATCAGCTGGATGTGGCGGCTTGTACCTGTAGTCCCAGCTACTCGGTATCCTGAGGCGGGAGGCTGAGGCAGGAGAATCATTTGATGAAACCAGGAGGCAGAGGTTGCAATGAGCCAAGATCGCACCAGTGCACTGCAGCCTGGGCAACAGAGCAAGACTGTGTCTCAAAAAAACAAAAACCAAAAAAAACCTCCTTTCATTATATGGCATCAAGATCTCCCTCCTTTGAACTGCCACTCATCGAATAGCCCATCAGGTGCCCAGTGAGTATGTGTGGAGCAGGCCCTTTGTTCACTTGAGGGCCCTTCGGAGATTTTCACCTCTTTTGACAGACTGTGGTGGGATGGGGAACAACGAGGAGCAGAATCTGAAGGTTGTAGAGAGAATAGTGGCCGTGATTGACCCTGACTTAAGTACCAGAGGGTCGTGGGTGATGTGTTACATCTGAACAACTTTGCTCCTTGATAGCAAGGAGAATGTCGCTGTGCCAGTGTCACTTGGCTTCTGAAGAAAGCCTTTTGCTTGAGGGCTTGTGGCCGTGCCTCATGGGAGGCTGAGTCTCCAGCCCCCACACAATGCCCGCAAGGTACGGTGGTGCCACCAGCAACTTTGTAGAGATGTCTGCAGGTCTGGATAAATTCTTTTTTTTTTTTTTTTTTTTTTTTTTTTTTTGAGACAAAGTCTCACTCTTGTCACCCAGGCTGGAGTGCAGTGGTGCGACCTCAGCTCACTGCAACCTCCGTCTCCCTAGTTCAAGTGATTCCTGCCTCAGTCTCCCGAGTAGCTGGGATTATAGGCACATGCCACCAGGCCTGGCTACTTTATGTATTTTTAGTAGAGATGGAGTTTCACCGTGTTGTCCAAGCTGGTCTTGAACTCCTGACCTCAGGTGATTCCCCCACCTCAGCCTCTCAAAGTGATGGGATTACAGGCGTGAGCCACCTGAATAAATTCTAGCATTGCTTTTTTAGTAGAAATCTAAGTGTGTTGGTATCCTCGGGAAACTGGTTCCAGGACCCCGCAGGTATACTGAAACCAGGCGGACTCAAGCCCCGCAGCTGGCCCTCCCCATACACAAGTTTCGCCTTCCACAAGCACTGTGTTTCTGGCCTGCATTGGGTGGCCCCTCGGCTCACTGTTGTGCTGCTGACTGATCAGCTGTAGCAGCTACTGCCCTGCTTCATGGTGTATCTCCCCCTACCCTGGCAAAGTTTGGGCATTTAATTCGTGTCTGTTTTAACTGAATTTCCAAATGGAGTTCAGTTTTATTAAAAATGATTAGGGGCTGAAGTTGTCTGAGTAACTTGAGTGCTTTGCATCAGCGACATAGACTGTACAGGGAACCTCTTAGTGGAACATTCTTTTTTTCTTTTTTCTTTTTTTCTTTTTTTTTTTTTTTTTTTTTGAGACAGAGTCTCTCTTGCCTAGGCTGGAGTGTAGTGGTGCGATCTCAGCTCACTGCAACTTCCACCTCCCAGGTTCAAGCAATTCTGCTTCAGCCTCCCAAGTAGCTGAGATTACAGGTGCGCACCACCACATCCAGCTAATTTTTGTATTTTTAATAGAGACAGGGTTTCACCATGTTATTAGCCAGGCTGGTCTCGAACTCCTGACCTCAAGTGATCCAAAGTGTTGGTATTTCAGGCGTGAACCACTGCACCTGGCCGCACCCGGCCTCTTAGTGGAACATTCTTTGTGCATGAAGAATGGCAGGTAAGTCCAAGAAAGCCTGCTACAAAACTTGGCCTTTTTTTCATAGGCCATAGGCTCCTTCTTGGCTACATCAGAAGGTGGTGAGGCTGAGGGCACTGGGGAGCTTTAAAGAGGGAAACATCCAGGGCAGGAGTATTACCTGATAGGCCCAGAAGAATCCAGCCGGTGTGTTAGTGCACTGCAGGTGTGTTGTGGCTTCCTGAAAGTTAAAGCTTTATGCTCTAGCAAGGAAAAAAGATGTAAAAATGGCCAAATGAGCACACGGCCTTGACATTGGAAGAGGTAAGGAGCAATAATGTGGAAAGGATAAGTAGAGAAACTTCATTCTTAGGGATGCCAGGTAGATGGAGCAGTGCTGTCTATAGCTCTCCCTGCGTTTGTGTTCAGTTCCAAGGCACTCCATGGGCTGCACTGGGAGGGCCCAAGGTGTGCTGGCCACTGCACCATACCTCACACATCCCCTGGACGCTGCACAGCAGGTTACGTGACCCATGTGGCAGGTGGTGAAGAGTAAAACCGAGTTTCACGTTAATCCCACCTTTCAGGGATGCACAGGGAACGTGAGATGAGCCTAATTTCCCCTGTCCCAGGGTTCCAAGGTGCAGTTTGGTTGCGTTAGGTGATTATTAGATAATCTTTTGTCCCTCTTAACAGATTCTAGGCTCAGGGAATGCAGAGATTGTGCCCACACCATATCTGGGAGCCTGGCAGAGTGTACTCACTGAGTCTGTCGTGTGAGTGAGTGAATACACGAAGGGTCAGTGTCTAAAGACAAGCAGCGGTACAGGAGGCACTGTGGGATTTCAGAGAGGGATCGGAAATACCACCATGGAGCACGCGGAGCACCTTGAGGTGGCAGTACGGTTGATGGTGGCTTGTACATAATGACTCCCCTTTCAGTCACCCCACAGTGAATGCCTGAGCACCCTTACCCTTCAGTTTTTGTGTCATTTCATCTAATAGCATTATTTGGACTTCAAATTCAGCCATGCTTAAATGGCAGAGACCTTCTCTATTTGTTCGTAATTAATTTCCTTTGCTTGTGAGTTTTAGAAATGGTGAGTTGCAAATGCTTCTCATAGGTATATTTTCTTTTAAAATAAAAATATAATAATGTTTACTTTTAGAAAATGGATGATTTTAACACAAAATGCAGTGACCATGTCAGCAGCTTGCATGGGAGGCCTGTGTGAGTATGAGGCATTGGCTGCCCTGTAAGTGTCTGTGGGCTTAGGAGTAGCATTCACCGTAAGGTGGTGCATTTTAGTTAAGTAGATGGCACTTGGGGAGGTGTCAATAAAAGGGAAATATTGTAGGAAGAAGTCAATAAAGCATTCACTGGGAAATGGAAGGCTACATACTTTGTTTCTTTTAAGTTCCTCTCCACAGTGCATCACCATGTGTGTGAAATATAGTGTAGCCCTGTTCTTACATCGCAAGGTTGTAGAAAAATAAACTATCCTATCACTGGTAACTTTGATTTCTATACCATAGTGCTTCTTAAAAATGTAAGATGTCGATTTCAGAAGTATGGTGTACACATGTTTAAAGTTTTGGGGCGTAGTAAGTATTAGAATACTTTTAAAGGTATTGTGCATGACTGACTTCAGCTACACACTTGTCATAAAGTGCACCTTGGGAGTTGCTTTTCATTTATGATAATGAGTGCTTGGTGTGTGTAATTGTGTCTGATGAGTGTTAATGAGTTGATCTGAGTATCCTTCTTAGAAAAGTTAATAGTATGGAATGTATAATTTTCACACATTTTAGTTTAATTAGGTCGCTCTGGGTAAGTATTGGGGTTACTATAGGTGCACTGATGGTTGAATGTGAGAATATTACTGTTACACATAGTGGTTGGAATTTGAAAGAAAGACTTTGTGATCGTGTTTTATGTATCAAAAAATGATGTGTTATAGTAGCAACACTGTAGGATGCTATTTTTAACATGACTCTAAAATTTGTGGAAGTTAGAAAGGAACTCAAAAATAAGAATAAATAGTATGATATAGAACTTCTGCCATATGATAAATTTTCACACAACATTTGGGTTGTTGGGACGGATGAGTGGGCAGGCAAACAGGTGGGTAGGTAGGTGGGTAGATGAATTGACCTTGAAATGCCCAAGTTGATGCAAGTTTGGAGTAGTCTCTCCATTACCTTGGAAGCCCTTTGGGATGGAGCTTCTTATGTTGACACCAGTTTTTCCTTTAGTCTCCTGGGGTTAGCTAGCTGAATGGGACAGCTTCCCTGCCAGCCAGCAGTGGGCCTGGGTAGCAGAATCTGATGTTGGCCATGTGAGGCAGAGCCACCTCCTGAATGTCAGAGGTGCTGAGGTGGCCCCGGATAACAAGACCCTTGCGGAATTGCGAAGCCTCACTCCAACCTTAATTTCAAACAAATCAGTCAATCATTCAAGTTCAGAATTTCTTAAACAGCTTCATATAACCAGAGAGCTCAGCATGGTGCTCTGCTGCATAGGAGTCCCGTCAGAAGGATGTGTTCATGCTGTCATTGCTTGTGTAAGTTTCAAGGACTTGCAATTATATGATTTAGAAGAGCACATCATAGATTTATTAATCAAAACTGACCAACGAGGTATCATCTCTGCTCCTTCTCTTAAGCCCTCTGTACCTGTGCAGGTGAGCAGTGAAGGACAGGGTTGGGGTCAACAGCAGGAGGGGGCTCCTCTGTTCATCTCAAGGTGTCTGCTGCCCACCAAAGAATCAGACGTTTCCCTTGTCACACATTTGCCACTCCCTGGAACTGACCTCTTGAGGAGTCTCTAGGTTTTAAAACATACTAATTTTTTTCAGGTGTTATCTGTGAAATTTTATGATCTGTTGCCTGCTAAGATAGAAACTTCACTTTTCTTTCACTTTTTGTTCCTCACTTACTGCTAGGCAGAATACATGAGTCCTTCAGCACAGTTCCTTTCTCCCTAGCCTTGTTTTACTGCTTTATGATATTCATGTGTAGTATTTTGATGAAATGTATTTGCTTCTCAATAGTTTTTAAATCATTTGTGGGCTTCTCCCTTTTACTTACCTTTCTCGTTTGTCTGTCTGTTTGTCGTTATAGCCATCCTGGGGTCTCCAGCTAGTGGAATTCAAAACACAATTGGTTCTGTTGGCACAGGGCAACAGAATGCCACTTCTTTAAGTAACCCAAATCCCATAGACCCCAGCTCCATGCAGCGAGCCTATGCTGCTCTCGGACTCCCCTACATGAACCAGCCCCAGACGCAGCTGCAGCCTCAGGTTCCTGGCCAGCAACCAGCACAGCCTCAAACCCACCAGCAGATGAGGACTCTCAACCCCCTGGGTAGGTGAAGAAACTCTCAACTTCGTTCTTACTTGTCCAGATGTAGCAAAGGCAATGGAGTGATGGAACCCAAGGCAGTTTTCAGTTTGTTTTGTGTTTTTTACTACAGTGGTTGAAATAAAAATCTCCCAGGAAAAAGCTGAAGTGTCTAATGCAAGGAAAATGTTATATGCTTATAAAAAGAGCAGCATTTGCAAATGAAGCAATGTTTTTGTTGCTTGCTGTGCCACTTCTCTCTGGACAGTTTTCATAAGGAATGTGCCATGTGGCTCAGAATGCAGATCTCACAAGTCAGGATGCTGACTGGACCCCTCGTGCTGACTGTTGTCATTTCTTTGATGGAGAACTTGCGTTTGCCACTTCCTCACACATCTTGGTTAGGGTCTACCCCACAGTTGGAAGTGACCAGCCTGGACTTCGGCAGGTTAATGACAAGAGCCCTGGAAACTCTTTTCCCAGGCTGCTGTACATGTCAGCATTTCTTTTGTCACCCCAGCTCATTATTTGCCCACCTTTGGTCATTTGCTCACACATACCCTTGATTTTTGCCATTTCTGCATATGGTTTCCTTAATATTTTTCTTTAAGTGGACACAGTCCCTTTACATCTAGGCTTAAGCTAAGCCGTGATGTCTGTGAAGTCCAGACTGGCTGGCTGGCTGGCTGGCTGTGCTAGTTTTGTTCTTTTCCTAATAGAGGAAGTATTTTACGGTTAAAAATTATTCCTTAAAATATGCCCAGCTAAAGTCATCTTATTTGTTGCCTTTTGGAAAACAACTGCCCCAGTGAATGTCTAACTAATAGTGGCCAGGAGACTGGGTTAGAGTCCTGAGACCCAAGTCTTAATCTAACTCCTCTCCTGTTGATGGTATAATTTAGGACAAACTTAACCTTTATTAATCTCGGCCTTCCTTTACTTTAATATGAAGATTGTAGACAAATTGACCTCTGTATTTTTTTCCTGAGCTTAATTTCTATGATTTTATTTTCTGATATTGGGGGTGGAGACACAGAGGTATATGTCAGTGCAGCTGAGTCACTCAGGAGTGATATTAATGAAGCAGAATGAAAGTTAGAGGCTGCATATGGATCATTTATAACTTTTTCACTTAGATACCAGCTAATCTCCATAAACACACCTTACTTTGGTTACAAAGTAGAGTGGGGAGGTGTCTACTGATTATTTGTGCACGTTGATTACCATTATTGAAAATATGACACTCGGGGTTCCTGCCTCAGTGCTTGTTATAACTGACCAGAATCACTTATTTAAATAAGCACCAATTGTTTATGTGGTGACATGTTAGTTATCTGTCATCAAAACTTTGAAGTATATATTAAAATTTAAGAGTTGATTGATTTCTTTCTGTCTTTAAAGGAAATAATCCAATGAACATTCCAGCAGGAGGAATAACAACAGATCAGCAGCCCCCAAACTTGATTTCAGAATCAGCTCTTCCGACTTCCCTGGGGGCCACAAAGTAAGACCCTGTTTCAGTTCTGAGTGACAGTCCAACAAGAGCGTGGACTGAGAACCACACAAAACTGATTCTTTCTAAATGTGTGGCAGAGAAAATAGTTTAAATGGTGTGGTGAGGGGTGAATGCTGTTTTCCTTTTTTTCTTTAATTGTAAGTGTAGAGCAGATAATAGATTAAACATAGTTTAAGTTTTATTTATATACATTACTTGACTCTCCGGACTTAAACTTTTAGAAGTCACATGTGGTGGTAGAAGAACCTTATTAGACAAAGTATGTTTGAGTCGCTTCAGTAGATGGATGAGGTGTCCTTATTTCCTCCGTAGCCCACTGATGAACGATGGCTCCAACTCTGGTAACATTGGAACCCTCAGCACTATACCAACAGCAGCTCCTCCTTCCAGCACTGGTGTAAGGAAAGGCTGGCACGAACATGTCACTCAGGACCTGCGGAGCCATCTAGTGCATAAACTGTACGTAACAGTTTTACAGTTTCATAGATGTTTGATTTTGTTCCTGTGTTGCCCATTGACTACCAGATGACAGTACCCTAGGATCCTATACAAGTCACGTGCTTATTTAGGGAGCCACTCTCACTGCTGGTAGAACTCTGGCAGCCCTAGGCAGGCCAGAGATTCCCGCACTTCATGTCCTCGGTGAGCGGGGGTGACAAAGAGAGCATTGGTGGCTCTATACTGCCGAGGAGCACTGACTTACAGCCCCTGTCACGGAGGCAAAGACCCTCAGTGCAGCCTGGCCTTAATGCTGCATGAGGCGGCTGGGGTTAGCTCAAGAACCTCACCTTATTTTGTAGTTCCAGATTCTAGTTGTGGAGACCCCTCAGAATTGGATGCGTTTAGAGTATAGATGGCATGTCATTATCACCTTACAGTTAGTTAACAGAAAGTTAAGTTAACTTTGTTTTTTTTTTTGAAGACGGAGTCTCGCTCTGTACCCTAGACTGGAGTGCAGGGCGCAATCTTAGCTCACTGCAACCTCTGCCTCCCAGGTTCAAGCGATTCTCCTGCCTCAGCCTCCCGAGTAGCTGGGACTACAAGTGGTTGCTACCACCCCTAGCTAGTTTTTGTATTTTTAGTAGAGACAGGGTTTCACCATGTTGGCCAGGCTGGGCTCAAACTCCTGACCTCAAGTGATCTGCCCACCTCAGCCTCCCAAAGTGCTGGGATTATGAGCCACTGCGCCCAGCCTTTTTTTTTTTTTTTTTTTTTTTTTTTTTCCTTTCTTAGAGACAGAGTCTTGCCATGTTGTCCAGGCTGGTCTCAAACTCCTGGCCTCAAGTAATCCTCTTGCCTTGGTCTCCCAAAGTGCTGGGTGGCATGAGCCACCACACCAAGCCTAACTTTGTTGAGCTAGTTATTTTAAATGAACTAGACTTATATTCCCTGAGTTTTTTCCATTCCTTATTTTGATCAAATTTTTTTAGTAGTAAGTAGTTTA